>NC_088393.1:600000-900000 GCF_037993035.2 Macaca fascicularis
CGCTGAAGACCGTGCTCTGTGACTTGACGGGTGTTCCTCCCAAGAGAGTGAAATGGAGACTGGACGCCGGAAGCAGCATCCTGCGTGACCCCATGTGTAGTGGGGTCACAGCAGAGCTAAGTCCTTCCTTTACAGATACTTTTCAGAGTCTACCCGCCTTTAGATTCTCTGATTAAAGTGTCTGAGGAGGGTCCCAGGAGTCTGCCACCTGCCAGGCCAAGGAGGTTCCCTGCATGTGGCTCTCCCCTGACACCTTGAGAAACGTGACTCGAGAGAATCACCGAAGTTTCCTAAATGAGTCACCTGCTTTCTCTTCTCTTTGCTTTCATGCCCCCCCAGGGTAGGTCAGTCCTGTCCGCCACAGCGATACCTGCATGCTGGAGTTCCAAGGAGATTGGGGGTGTGTCGGGTCCCCCAGGGAGATTCGGTGACTGAGGATGCTGTCATAGCAGCCAACATGTCCTTATTGTTTTCACTTTTAATGAAGTTCAGTTACTAGGTTTTCTGAGGCACAATGATGTCCTTGTGAAAAATTGGTGATCAGGGAAGCAAGCAAGTGTGGGAAAATGATCCTGCCCTTAAATCTAAAAAACGATGAAACAGCAAAGAGCCCTGAAGAGCCCATGAACCTCCTCATGGGGCGGTGAGGAGACACCTCAGTAATGGCTTTAAAAAAAAGTGATAATACTGAAGAAAAGGTAAACTAAATTTTGGGTCTCCTATGGGTAAAGAGATTGTGGTTTACATTTTGGATGAATGCGTTTATATACTTATTTATTTTTCTTTGTTGGATTTAGAATTAGTTGAAATAATTGTGTTTTTTTAATTTAAAAAATTGGGGTATACGTAGTCTAATCCCTTTGTGATATTTCTGTACTGTGAGACTCCACATACAAAAGTGAAGCCCAGACTGTCTGTCTCTAATGAGCCAGAGAGAGGTGGTCATCTCCTGCAGGCCGGTCTGGTCTCCAGGCATCTGGCCATCCTCCCAGTCTTGGGCACACCTGCATCACTGGTGCTTCCTGCCAGACTGTGACTCTGCCCAGGTTTCAGGAGCACCCGGAACTGGTTTCCTAGGGGCTCCTGCTTTGTCCTGGCTCCTGGAAGCACAGGCTTTTGACGAAGGACTCTCCCCACTGCCAGGTAAATTGGTGATTGCCCCACAGTCTGTATTTGTCACATGGGGCACAGAGAGTCTGGGCGTGCTGTCCTGGCCCTGGAGCCAGCTCTAGGACTGCCCGGCGGCATTGCCTCCACCCCTCATCTGGGAACAGGGCGGTGGGGAGGAGAAGGGAAGCAGGGTCTTGACCCTTCTGCGTCTCGAGAACACGGGAACACATCGTCTCATTGCCTCACACCATTCACAGCCCAAGCTTGTGTGAAGTATTATTTTATAACCTCCCCTGACAATGATGTATTTTATATAAGCAGCACATAAAGTGGTAATTTAATACCCTATCGAGCAGGATTAAACAATAAGGAGCAGATATCACTGTAGAAAAGTTACTTTATCCGGGAAACATTTATCTACTGCAGGTGGATGTGAATCATGGCTTCCTCCTCGGTGGCTCCTGATGAGCCTGTGAAATTCTGTCCTGTTCACCACTGTTAGTTATAAGCTACACCTTTCCTTCTATGACGTTAGTTACAAGCTCTACCTTTCCTTCTATGATGTTTATTTCTTGCCGGTTCAGCACTGTTAGTTACAAGCTATACCTTTTCTTCTGTGATGTATATTTCTTGAAGGCATGGACTAAATCCTAATTCCACAGTATTCGATGCACATACTCAAGAGATACTTGTTTGAATGAATGTATTAATAGAAAATAGAAGTGGTGACTTCACTTTATTTCATTATGTCAAACTTTGTCTACACGGAAAATTTTATGGTCCTTTGGAAAAACAGGGCCTCTGTGCAGGGTTGTTAGAGATTGTGAGAATGCCGCAAATGGCTCTGTGGCTCTAGGCTCACAAAGGGCTTGAGGGACTTGGTGGCGGCACCTGTGTTGAAAACTGAGTTCTGCAAATCCATTGGAGTGACCTGCCAGCACCAGCACACACAGCCCTCCTTCCCAGTTGATTTCTGCACAGAGGCTTCTTCTGAATGCCCCAGGTGAACGTGGGTTCAGCCAGCACTGCTGGGCTTCCACAGCAAGCCAGGGTGTTGCAGGGACGAGAGAGAAGAGGGGCAGGACCAGGATCTTCCTGGGCCCCAGTGCCCGTGTGGGGACGCTGCCTGCCTGGCTTTTCTGGGGGAGGTCAGGGAAATGATGGCATGGAGGGACTGTTGGTATGAGTCGCTTGCTCAAACATAGATCCCAGGTCTGTGTGGGAGGCAAAGAGAAATTTATGTGGGTATCATCAGTAACATAGCAAACATGGGCTTCTTCACTAGGGTGGCTGACCCTCTTGCTCATCTGCTGAGCAAAGGCCCGGCCCGGCCCGGCCTGGCCTTCTACGCCTCCACAGTGAGCTTTTCTCAAGCTCTGTCCACTCCATGGAGATGGCCGGAGCCAGGGCAGATATGGGGTGTTTTCCACTTTTTATTTATTTTTTCTTTTTTGAGATGGAGTCTTGCTCTGTCGCCCAGGCTGGAGTGCAGTGGTGTGATCTCGGCTCAGTGCAAGCTCCACCTCCCAGGTTCACGCCATTCTCCTGCCTCAGTCTCTCGAGTAGCTGGGGCCACAGGTGTCCGCCAACACACCAGGCTAATTTTTTGCGTTTTTAGTAGAGTCAGGGCTTCACCGTGTTAGCCAGGATGGTCTCAATCTCCTGACCTCGTGATCCACCAGCCTCGGCCTCCCAAAGTGCTGGGATTACAGGCGTGAGCCACTGCACCCGGCCAGGTATTTGTCAGTTTTTGAAAGCTACATTTAAAGAATGAAATAGACCGAACAGAATTACTTCCTTTTGAATATTTAATACTCAGTCTACCAGAACACTTAAATATAGTTAATTTATTCAAATAATAAGAAAGAACTTTCCCTCTGTTCCAAAGAAAAAGTATAAACAACCTTTTACTTGTCAGGGATTTCACTATATTTCTAAAAAGCCAGCAAGCACTTTTCCTGAAATAGACCCATCTCTTCCTCTGCATAGACCCTATGAACATTTTAGCTACATTTCTGCTGTATCTTAATGTGATAGATTGTAGAAAATTCCTTGCTACTGGAACTTCACGATGCTTTCCTTTGAAACATCAAATAGAAAGTATGGATAGTAAATCTCAGACTAGTTGCAATTATCAGTCTTGGTAGAGCTGCCACCCACAGCCTCTGTCAATTACAACAGAGTGTGTCTCCCCAGCAACCCGGATTAGATTGCGGACCAAGCCAGGCTCACCCAGGATTCAGTGCAACGTCTTTCAAAGCTGTAGTCACTGCCCCTGGAGGAGACTTGAGAAGTCCTCCCTTTGATGCCTGTGCATGGCTGTTCTCAGATCACAGCAACTGCAGCAGCATCTCAGAGGATGCCAGCAGGGGTGTCCTGGGTAGTGACACCACGGTAGGGGCCTGCAGTGTCTGAATGAAATGGGCCGTGAAAGTGAGCACCCTAGAGGAGTCCACAGCCACGTTTCAAAGGTGCAGTGGCCCGAGGTGAACCCCAGAGCACTGAGGAGCCTGGAGTTGACCTGTCACGACTTCATTGAGAGAGCTGACTGAATTCCGTACCTGTGCGGGCAAAATATGGCTGTTTGCGCTTGGCCCCTTCTCAGTCCAGGGCTAGGGAGGTTGTCTGCACAGCTAGTGGGAGCTTAACTTTGTGCACATTCGGGGTTGGGTCCCACTCCTTTCTGTGAGCCCAGGGAAGATAGACATGCCGAGCTCTCCTGGAAGAGGGCCCTGACGAGTGGAAGCTGAGCTTCAAGATGGTCGGCCTTGTGGTGTGCGTGGCGGGTTCGGAGTCGGTGTGTGCTGAGTGGGGGCCCGGCTGCTGCTGTCGCTATTGGGCTCAGCAGACGCTGCGGGGGGACGTGGCTCCTGTTGTACTTGGTGGTTTTCTCCTCACAGGAGTGGGTTTCCCTGCTGTGAAGGTGTCGGGGCTGTGACAGGCAGCCTGGCAGGAGGAAGACGCTCGTGGGGTTGTGCCCCGAAGCCCCCTTCCTCTTGAGGAGCATGAAGGGGGTTTGGGACCCTGCTTCCGGCTGCGCTCCCTTGCTAGGTTCTTGGCCTTGGGGGCCAGGAGAAGCTGAGTACAGGCCTGAAACCTGGACCCCTTCCACAGCCTCCGTGGCGTTTGTGGTGTTATGCGGGACGAGGCCCTTGGAACTCCAAGCCCTACCCTGGCATGCCCGCCCACTGGGGCGTCTTGGGCACCTGCTGTGTGCTAGGCTCCGTGGTGGGGTGGGCGGTAGCAAGGGCTGTGGGGTAGAGTGGACACGGTACGCGGATGATGAGAAGCGTCAGGGAGGCAGTGAGAGCACAGCTGAGACCTGCAAGGAGGGGACTGGCTGTGGGTGTTGGGGCTCAGGGAGCTGCCTCTACCCAGAGCCACAGTGGCCAGTGAGGGCAGAGCAGGGGACCGAGGCCCAGGGAAGCCGTGTGTATGGTTCGCATCAGGTGTGCGGGTCTGCCGGGCTGTGCGGCCCTTCTCAGTCCTGGCTGGGCCTGGGGTCCCAGAGGGAACGGAGGGTCTTTGCGTCTCCCTCCTCTTGCTTCCCTGCTGCTTCCTGGTCAACGGATGCTTCTTTATTGCAACTCTGGCAGTTATTCTGCATATTAAGAGGAGTTTCACAAAATCATAGGGGGAGAGGCGGACTAGGGATTCATTTTTTTTTCTTCCCCTGATTTTACACGGAGCCTTCTACTACCCCTTAGTGTGGAGGCAGAGTGCAGATGCTCTACAGTTATCTATCCAGGAAGAGAAGAGCTGATGGGAAGTCACAGATCTGATCATTGCAATAGCACTGACATTTTTAAGTGGGAGAATGCTGATGTCTATAATAATCAGAGTAAAACTTCAGTAGCTTCAACATAAAGATTCTGAGATGATCTTAGAGCCATTTCGTCCCTAGATCCTTCTGCAGTGTGGAGTGTGACATCTCTACCAGCCTCTGGTCAGTGGCCGCCTGTGGGTAACTGAATGCTTGAAGTGTAAATGAGAACTTCTAATTTTATTTAATTTTAGTCAAATTTAAATAGCTATATGGCCCGGGCACCGTGGCTCATGCGTGTATTCCCAGCAGTTTGGGAGGTCGAGACGGGTGGATCATGTGAGGTCAGGTGTTCAAGACCAGCCTGGCCAACAAGGTGAAATCCCATCTGTACTTAAAAATATAAATAAAATAGTCAGGCGCGGTGACAGGCGCCTGTAATCCCAGCTACTCGGGAGGCCGAGGCAGAAGAATCACTTGAACTCGAGAGGCAGAGCTTGCAGCAAGCCGAGATCGAGCCACTGCACTCCAGCCTGGGTGACAGAGGGAAGACTCTGTCTTAAGAAAAAAAAAAGATTTTAAAAAACCCTACATGCCCCTAGTTGCCTCTGTAGGAGACGGCATGGTTCCAGAAGGTAGACTTTGTGTTGAGGACTCTGCAGCGTCAGGCTGGAGACAGTCTCCCTTCCTAGCAGCGTGGGCCCCTGGGCTGTTCTTCTACCAGAAGGGATGGTGGCGTCTCTGGGAGGTATCTGTAGACTCAGATCTGTGTGGATTAGTGACTTGTGTTACTCACAGATACTTAATTTTATGGGTAAATGAATACCTGGACTGGCTGCAACTTCAGGGCGAGATTCGGGAGTAGGGAGTGAAAAGTGACGACGGAACCCTGGGCTTGTCCTGCTGCCCCCAGGACCCGGTCGGGGTGCCTTCTCGTCTGAAGTCCCAGCACGTGGTCAGGGTACCCCTTGCCTCTGAAGCCCCCAGGAAGTGATCGGGGCACCAATCCCCTCTGAAGCCCCAGCACCTGGTCGGGGCACCCCTCCCTTCTGAATCCCCCAGTACCTGGTCGGGGCGCCCCTCCCTTCTTAAGCCCCCAGACCCTCCTGGCCTGCGGTGCTGCTTCTCCAAATGCTGTCCTTGGCTGTTTTCCAGGAGTCACCTGCACCAGAGCAGGCTGCGTGTGTCATTTCTTGTCGGATCTGGGGTGACAGTGAAGCTCATTTATCTTGTCTTCCTCCTCATGTGCCGTATCTCACCTGTTGTCTGTCTGAGTTTGTGTGAGTGCGTGTTGTGCGTTCTCAGGCTGTACTCGGTGCTTAGGTGACAAGAACGTCTTAGAGCAACGGACTGTCTGCTCCAAAGGACGCTGGGCATGAATCGAGACACAGTTTACTTGTGGGGTTTAAATTTCCTGGGTGTTGGAGGCAATTAAGGGGAAACAAGGTCTAAAAAAGCCCCTGCAGATGAGGAAGGCAATAATGAAAAAAATTACTCTATACACACTTAGCAGATGATTTACTTTGTAGGTGAATTTTGCATTTCGGGAACTACTAAAGCTACTGTTTGTAGGGATTCCTTGATGAGCTTCTTGTTTTCTGTCTAGAAAGTAAAGTGGATCGGTTTTGCCTTTAATGCTGATTGACTAGAATCTACTTCCTTTTCCCCCCATTCACGTTAGGGTGGGGATTGGACTGGAAGAGCTGTAGGATCTCTTTATTTCTGATCTTAAATGAATTTTTTCTTCAATGCCCGGTTCTTTGGTTTGGGAAATGTGCTCAATTTGTACCGTGCTTTAAATGTACACAATGGTCGAAATTGCTACTTTTCTTTAAAGTTAGATATAACATCTTAAGTAAAATGTCATCTATAAATCAGGCACAGTCTGGGGCCTGGAGACCCCTCTTGTCACTTCCTTCCAGCTGTGTCTTCTTCCCTGGCCACATTGCCCCTGGCCACATCTCCTCCCCAAACCACGCCGTGTCATCCGCCCACCACCTCACCTCTGATCACAACACCTCCCTCCCGGCCACATCACCTGTGGCCTCACTGCCTGCCTCCCTCCTTCCTGGTGGCCTCCGTGGCTCCCACTGTCTGCCCTCCCGAGGGTCTGTTCAAGGCTCCTTCCCCGTTTTCCACTCCTGAGTGGGTCTCGGGGCCTAGATGTTTCACAGGATGCAAGTTTCTTCCCTTCCAGCCGTGGGTCTCTGAGCGACAACTCCAGAGAGGGCACTAAGCTCTCCTTACCTACCTGGGGGGCCCTGAGCCCTGACCACCGACCACCAGGGCTTTTCTGCAGTGTGTGGGGCAGACTCATGCATGAATTGGACTAAAAAGATGCTTCCAGGAATCCTTGTTTTAAGTGCACTGGAGCAGAGATGGGGAGAGGGGACCACCTGGTTTGCTCAGAATTTGGTCCTGATCACAGCCAATGAGGCAACATAAGCACCTCCTAAATGAAGCATTCCACAGACTGATTTTACACATGACAGAAAGGCTTCACACAATGAGTGAGTTTGAGCTGCATTTGAAGGAAGAACAGGTCCCTGTAGGTGGAAATGAAAGGTAAGCGTGACCCAAGCCATCAGCAGCAGCGGGGGTGGGGTGGTGCAGACTCCCCATGGATGGTGGGCATGGCTGAAATGCAGGAGAGGGCAGGGGTGCGAAGGAACAGCAGGGCGGCAGTAAAATTCCCCTGCAGAGAGGGGACGTGACTGAGATATTATCACATGTATACAACTGAGAGATGATTTGAGGAGGATTTCTGGGAGCCTGTGGGAAGAGCACGTGGTCATCATCAGTTCTCGGGATCTCTTTTTATGAAGTGAAAATAGTCTTGCCTCTGCCTATCTTGTGAGCTGTTGTGATGATCAAATCAGATAATCTTCAGCGAGCCTTGTAAATGCTAAAGCTTATGACAGACTGTTCCAGCCCCCTTGTCGCTACCCTCCTTTCCTCCTGAGTAACGTGAACCCTGCTGGGTACCTCACTATCTGCCTGGTTTCCTCCTCCATAACGTGAGCCTTGAGTACTTGCTGGGTACCTCGCTGTGCACCTTCCTTAGTAACGTGAGCCCTGAGTATTTGCTGGGTACCTCGCTACCTGCCGTACAGCTGTAGAATTGTCAAACGCACTTGGCTGGCACATAAGCAGAAGTGCTCGCTGGGCCTTGGGAGGGCTTTGTGACATGTGGGTGCCTTCTGTTCCCTGTTAGGCTGGAGTTGCAGGAGCCCCCCTAGACCAGATAGAGGACCAAGGCTGTGGCCTCGGGGTGGGGGCTGGGGGAGCTCCCTGGGTTTATTGTGTGGGTGAGAGCAAACTTCAGTCCCGCTGTGGCATTGGGATTCAGGGTTCCTTCTGGAATGTTCTGAGTGAGAAACAGGAAGTGTGCACAGGTGCGTCTTCTGTGGATTTTATGGTTATCTCTTGGGAGAGCACTGGTGCCTCTGAGCTATGAACCTGCAGAACCACTTCTTCCACTAACGGCCGCCTTTATATAAAGAATGACTTACAAAAGATGCCACTTCAGATGGAGGTATTTGCAGGTGTGGCCTGAAAAATGAACAAAATGACTTTCATCTCAAGGAAAGTACCTTACATTTTTCCCAATGATAGACATTTGAGCTTTCCAGTGAATATTAAAACATAAAAATCTTGTGTCCACCACTTTCTCATGTGACCAATGGTGATACTGATGTGGGGTTTTTTTTTTTTTTTTTTTTTGGTTTTGTTTTGTTTTGTTTTTTGGACATATAATGAAATGTGGAAGCCGCTCATAACTCTGAACCAGTATTTTCTAACCAATGTGTGATTACAAAATCGTGTGCTGGTAAAAGCCATTCAAGTGCAAGACGGACCAGTCGACTTAGAAGGAATTGGGGCAGAAAGGCCCGTCGACCAGAGCACAGACTCTGTGTTGCAGACAGCCTGTACGGAAGTGCCACTTGTTACATTTGGCAGCAGAGAATACCTAAAATGATCTGAAAACACAATGAAAATACTGCTTCCTAATTGTATATCAGTATGGGGTCGGACTTTCTTCATAAACTTCAGCCATGGCTCTGCAGCCCACTGAATGCAGATGCAGGCATGAGAATCCTGCTGTCTGAGGTGCAGAGATGTTAGGTATTTTCACAGTAGCACAAACTGTTGCCACGCTGCTGCTTATTTTGGAAAATGGTTTCTTCTTTAAGACTGTGTTAAGATGTAATGACTTTATCCTTGTAAAAGAAACTAAATTATGTTCTTTTTTTTTTTTTTTTTTTTTTTTTTTGAGACGGAGTCTTGCTCTGCCACGCAGGCCGGAGTGCGGTGGTGTGACCTCAGCTCACTTCAACCTCTGCCTCCTGAGTTCAAGCGATTCTCCTGCCTCAGCCTCCCTAGTAGCTGGTACTACAGGTGTTCAGCACCATGCCAGGCTAATTTTTGTATTTTAGTAGAGACGGTGTTTCACCATGTTGGCCAGGCCGGTCTCGAACTCCTGACCTCAAGTGATCCACCTGTCTCTGCCTCCCAAAGTGCTGGGATTACAGGCATGAGCAGCCACCACTCCCGGCCTGATGAGAAAGCTTTTTTGTGCTCTTTAATAAAGTGCAAAGGGTTCCTGAGACCCAAAAGTTTGAAAACCACTGGCTTAAACCGACAAAATTGTCCATGATTCTTCAGTGTATCTTCTAATCTGTTGATGGAGAGAGGACAGCAAGGGTTGCTTTACTTTTTTCCTTTCACAACTCAATGGTGCTGGGACAACTGGGGTATCCACATAGAAAAGGATGGACTGGGACCCTTCCTCACCCTACACGCAAAGCTCAACATGGTTCCAATGTAAGGAGCTGACTGAGACCCATTCTGTCAGTCTGCTGGGTACCATAACGGACACCACAGACCGTGCGACTTAGACAATAGCATCTTATTTCCTTTTTTCTGGAGACTGGAAGCCTGGGATCAAGGTGCGGGCAGGGTTGGATTCTCTGGGGCCTCACCCCATGCTGTGTAGACAGCTTCTTCTCTGTGTCCTCACAGGTTTCTCTTACATGTATGCAGCACTGAGGACTGTGTCTAAATTCTCTTAAAAGAACACCAGTCATACTGGATCAGACCCTATTTTTAAGATCTTATGGGACCTAAATTGCCAAGTTAAAGGCCCTGTATGTAAATACAGTGACATTTTGGGTTTCCGGGGTTGTGACTTCAACATGGAATCTTGGGGGAGGGGGACAGTTCAGCTCATAACACCTTTAGGGGAGAATCCTGGAGAAACTGTTAGGTTGGATTAGGCAATGTTTCCTTGGCTGAGACGTCTAAAGCTATAACAAGCAACTGAAGGGAAAAAGACGGTATCAAAATTAAAAATGTTCAATTCAGAGGATACTATTAAAGTAAAATGACAACCCACAGAACAGGATACATTATCACGATAAGGACCTGATATCAAGAATATATTCAAAAACTCTTAATAAAAATCCAATTTAAAAATGGACAAAGGATTTGAATAGACACTCTCCAAAGAAAGACATATAAATGCCTTAAAAAGCACATGAGATGTTTAGCAGAATTCGTCATCTTAGAAATGGAAATCAAAACCACCGTGAAATAACACTTCACAACCACCGTGATGGGTGGGTAAAACCCCAGTATTGGACAGTGACATGTTGGTGAATTGGGGAAAACTGAAATCTTGATATATTGCTAGTGGGAGGGGAAGTAAAATGGTGCAGTTGATTTGGAAAAGTCCGACAGTTCCTCAGAAAAGCATGAAATCACCGTACGACCCAGCAATTTCACTCCTAGCCATATGCTCAAGAAAACTGAAAACATTTTTCCAAAAAGCATGTCATGCCTGAATCTTCACAGCAGCATTATTCATAGTAGTAGAAACAGTCCAGGTGTCTGTCAACCGGTCACTCACTGAGATTCCACTCACCTTAGACGTGAAAGATGTCAGCACCGAAGGTCACACCAAAGGTCATGCACTGTACGATTCTCCTCACAACAGGTGTCCAGAATGTGCAAATCCAGAGAAAAGGAAGTTGGCTGGTGATTGCCAGGGGCTGGTAGAAGGAAAGAGCCAGGTGCTGACTCTTAATGGGTTCAAGGTTTCTTTGGCCTGTGGTGAAAAAGTCCCGGAATTACATACTAGTGGTTGATGTGCAGCTTTTAGAATATGCTAAAAAGACTGAATTGTATTCTTTAATATTGGGGCTTTTGTGCTTTGTAAATTGCTTTTCAATTTAAAAAGGAATTCAAGAAGTTATTTGGTGTTGATATGATAGTATCCAAAACAAGTTACTATGTAACTCACGTCCCCAGAGTTAAACTTCATTTTCTGAGGATCTTGAAGTGTTTGAGGCTAGGAGACACAACGATCCTATACTGTATGTTACACCCCATCTTACTGATTTCTATCTCACATAACCATATTCAGGAAAAACCGACATGTAAATGTGAGCTGAATGCTATGCAGAGGCACATTCCTCTTACCCGGATGATCTTTAGTGGTACAGTAAGAGATGAGATCATAGCAACGTTAGTTTAGTTAGTTTAATTTCCATGGCAACAGGAATTTGGCACATGGGATGAGTTAGATCTCCCTGCACAGCTCCTAACGGGGTTGCCCATTTCTGTGTGGTGTCTGTGTATATTCTCGCTGTGGAAATAAGTGATAGCACCTGCACAAACACTTGTCCAGAAGCGCACACGAAGCTGGTGAAGGCAGAGGACAGGCGAGAGGGAAGCATGGCTCAGCCCTGGCAAAGAAGACCGTTATTCCGAACGCAAAATATTCAGGAACACAATCCTTGGGAAGACTGGTGATGTCTTTAGACCTCACCACTATCGGGTTGTATCTGTGCAGCCAGTTACCAGAGCCGCAGAACGGCGTGTGTTGGTATTGGTGTCATCACTCAACGATTCTGACTTTTCCTGGTGCTGAGGATGACTGCATATGGCAGAAGCAAAGTGCTAATCTAGCACAGGTCATCATATCCAAGTTCTTTTCTATGAAGGCGGGCAGGGTTAGGAACCACCCCACCCCACCCCACTCCCCAATCCTATAAGAACTGGGATCTGATGATCTGTGCTGTCGAGAGAGGCAGGGTTAGAACACCTCATTCCTCAATCCCATTGTTGAAAATAATAGTTGGATTGGGAGGGTTTTTACTCCTAAGGTTGAAGCCGTGCATTTCTGGAGCCTGGGCTGTCAGTCATGGTGGCTGGGGAATGCTGGGGCTGCGGTTGTCTGGCTGCCGGTAGCCCTGCTGGTGGGTCCTCCCTCTTTGACACCGTTCATTTCTGAAGCTTGCTTTCCCCGGTGTTGGAAGTAGCAGCACTGGAGGAATGGCCGCCTTCCTACAGTGAAGCTCTGGCAGGAGAGGAGAAGATACGGAGCGTCTGTTCAAGGACCTGACGTTCTGGGCACCGCACCATGCGTTCTGCTTCTCAGCTGTGCCTCCTGGTTGATGTTACCATCACCTGGCATTTCCCAGGAGGTAACTCGCGAATGCCACACTGATGGAACAGTGCGGCTCGAGTCCAGGGCCGCTGGAGCACATCAGCAAGGTCAGGCTGGACGCATGTGCTTGCTGACAGGAAAATGACAGGAAATGTCATGTCAGTTCAGGAAAATGACAGGAAATGTCATGTCAGTTCAGGAAAATGACAGGAAATGTGTTTGCTGACAGAAAAATGACAGGAAGACGACAGGAAAGAGGCCCATGAGGAGAGGAACCAGTAGATTCAAGGCAGTTAACCGAAGGAGCGAGCCATCACAGGCTGGGAGGACACCCCAGCCACAGTGGATGTCAGCGGGTGGTGGCTGGACTCGGGGTCCGTGAATGTTGCATGATCGAACGTGTTTGGTACATTCTCAGCTCCTGCCCAGGTGCCTCCCAAGCATCGGGTGTTGTGGCTCCCCACACCCTTCCCATCTGTGTGTAGCATGACCACCACCTTCCTACCGTGTGTTTGTCCTATCACGGCTGCTGTGCCTAACGGACGCTTTGCTTTCCAGCTACTTTCCTATAACCAAAGCCCTTGAACGACTTTGCATTTCAGAGACGACAGGGTATTAGTTTTTCATGATTGCTCTGAGGATTTCCGAAAGCAAATGTAACTTACAGGATGGAAGATATTGGAGACAGTAATTATAGATGACTTTTCTCAGTTTTTTGATTGTGGTAAAGTTACACAGCACTCTATTTTTAAGTGTATGGTTTTGTGGCATTAAGTGTGTTCACACTGTCGTGCTGCGATCACCGCCATCCATCTCCAGAACTTTCTGGTCTCCCCACGCTTGAAACTCGGTCTACCAAACACTAGCTCTCCTCCCGCCCCAGCTCTGGTAAGCACTACAGGTTGCTTACAAAATAAGCTTTTTCAGTAAGAGAAGGGGCAAGGAAAAGAGCTCTAAAGACTGTCTTGAGATTTGAGGAAGTGTTTTAGGTTTTGTTGTGTGGTTCCCGGTGTAAAGGAACTATTGAAGACGTGGGAAGGCGAAGGTCTGTGATCTCAGGAGGTGCTGGGCTGGGCAGCTTTCCCACTGTGACGGGGGCACTTGCCCTCAAACCTGCCTGAGATAATCGCGTGAGGATGGTGCTGCATTGTGACAGCTCTGAACTTGGTCTCCTTGAACGTTGCCAGGTACATAAGCTTTGGCGGTTACCGTCTAGTGTCTGTGGGAGACCTAGAATTTGAACATTGTTGACTTTAGGACACACTCATTTTATAACACTCTACCTGTTCTCATCAGTAGGAAATATGGTGTGTCCTTTTTTTTTTTTTTTTTTTTGAGAGGGAGTCTCGCTCTGTCGCCCAGGCTGGGGTGCAGTGGCCGGATCTCAGCTCACTGCAAGCTCCGCCTCCTGGGTTTACGCCATTCTCCTGCCTCAGCCTCCCGAGTAGCTGGGACTACAGGCGCCCGCCACCTCGCCCGGTTAGGTTTTTTTTTTTTTTTTTTTTTTTAGTAGAGATGGGGTTTCACCGTGTTAGCCAGGATGGTCTCGATCTCCTGACCTCGTGATCCGCCCGTCTTGGCCCCCCAAAGTGCTGGGATTACAGGCTTGAGCCACCGCTCCCGGCCTTTTTTTTTTTTTTTTTTTTTCCCTTAATATTCTGTGTTGCTGTAACAGTAGTTGCAGCGGACGCTACTTCTGGTTCATGGTCATCACCAAACACAAGCTTCGGGAAACCGTGTGAAAAATGAAGGGGAAAGTGCTTTTCTGCAAAGGGCTTTTTTGAACATCTTGTTTTTTTCTGGAATATCTGTTTTGGTGTAAAACGTTTTCATATTTAGGGGTTTGTAACGTGTTTTATACTGGTTAGCTTTGAAACCCCATGTTTTTGCATGCCATGGGGCTGCTTTATCCTGTTATTCTATGATATAGCAGGTTGGCAAAACTATTGGTTATTTCACTTTAAAAACCAAAGCAGCTTACAGATTGAGTGTGATTCTTGTAAGAATTTAATTGTAAAATTGATTTGTGTTCAACAAGCTTACTGGAATGGCTAGATCCGTGGACAAAAAGATAAGAACATGTCAAGTCTCTGGGCCAGGAAGGACTTCCAAATAATACAAGTGATACACATTAATTTCTTAACAAAAGATTAGATTTAGTACATAACTGTTTAAAACCTCCATATTTTCTATTATAGCCATTCCACAGTGCCCATGGGGGTGGGCTGCAGGACTGCCTATGGAATCCAAGGTCTTTGGGCGTTGAGGTCCCTGCAATAAAATGGCATCGTGTTTGCATATGACATATGCACATCCTCCTGCAGACAGTCATGTCAGGGTTGCTCGTAACAGCTATACCATGGACATACCATGCGAGTAGTTGTTTAATGAATAATAAAGTCTGAATGCTTAGTACAAACACATTAAAAAATATGTTGATCTATGGTTGGTTGAATCCACAGGCCTGGAACCCGGGGAGAGAATACAAACTCTAGAAGCAAAACGAACAAAGCACTTGAGGTCAGCAGTGACGGGTGTGGGATCACACTGAATCTCATGTGTTTTGCTGTCTGTGTCACTGTGTCCCGTGTAAACGGGAATCATTTGTAGCTTAAGGTAAAATAGGTAACAGGAAACACTACAGAGTGGGCACGAAGGCGCGCCCCTCATTACCCCGTGTTACAGCCAAGCGTCTGCCTCCTAGGGAAGGATTTGTTCTGTGGGGAGACTAGATGTTGATGATTTCCGGATGTGTGAAGGGAAACTCCCTCCGAGAAGCGTGGCTTTGGCCGGAGCACATCAGACGAGAGTTAGCGTGGCATGGAGTTTCCACAGTGGCCCTCAGGCCTGCTGCTTCTCTCCTCTCCCCACCCCTGGCCCTGACTCTTACCAAGGGAGGCAAGTTCAGCTCCAGCTGAGCCCCGCACAGGGCTGTGGGTCTCTAGGGCAGGTGCCCACCTTCGCCTGAACAGGCTGTGTCAGAGGAGGGTCTGGCTGTACTTGAGCTGTGAGAGATGCTCTCAGAGATCCAGCATCCTGAAAACCCAGGTGCTGAAGGTTCCTCCTCTTCCACCATCCTGCGGGGAAGGGGGTCTTATGCTGCTTCCCCTCAACCCGAGCTGACTTCTTGTCTGTTCTGTACACCTAGGTTTTCAGAACAGTTTTGTTAATCATCTAGCAGACAAACAACCATAAGGTGACAGCCTGGGAGGGTAGACGGCGCTGGAAGGTAGTTTCCTGAATAACAGCGTTCAGTTTCCTGTTTTGCCATCATTTGACCCAAGGCCCCAAGATAATTGAAATATTGTCAGCCAAACACCGATTTTTTATCTGAGTTTTTTTTTTCTTTTTAAGTTATGGGTGCAAACTTATAACCAGGGACCTGACAAAAGAGAAGGATTTATTTGCAAAGTGAATGTCGGGGATGGTTGGCATTTGCCAACTCTGACTAGCAGGGACCCAGGCTGCTTCCGTTCTGCCGCCCGACTCCTGACCCTCCAGCTCCTGACCCTGTTCCCACCAGCAGGAAGAGGAGCGGGAAGGTGCCTTTTCCCCTTTAAGGGGGTGAGGTGAGAGTTGCACCTGCCACTTAGATAGTCCCTGGGGTGATTCTCCAGCATGGGTGGGAGTTGGGTTTGGAGGCCTGAGCCCCGTGAAGCTGGGGTTGCTGTTCCCTGAGCAGCAGGAAACTGGACTCTGGGAAGTGGGGTCAGAGGGTAGCATCCTCAGGAGGGGCCTCTCGTCCCGTTTGACATCTTCACTGCAAAAGGGGGTGTGGGCTTCATGGTCCATTGACAAATAGAACGTTATTTTTGTGTTGTTTTTTAAGCACATCGAATCCTAATTCCTTTGGCCTTTACTAAAGTGGCATTTTGTAATTCCACATGATTTCGTTGATATACTCGCAGGAGAGAATGCTTCCTGTAAACCAGAAGGATCTCTGCGACAGTCCTCGATCCATAGAGAGTTCATTTTCCCAAGGTTATAGACACAGCCTTAGGAGGGGTTGAGGACACACTGCGGCAGCCTCAGGAGGTCCTGGACATGTGTCCAAGGTGTTTGGGGCACAACTTGGTCTTACACATTTTAGGGAGACGTGAGACATCAATACATGTGAGACGTACGTTGGTTCAGTCTAGGAAGGATGGACGGCTCGAAGCGGGGAGGGATTTCCAGGTCACAGGTAGATCAGACAAATGCATTTCTGGTGCATCTTTCCAGAGGAAGCAGTCAGATCCGCATTTATCTCCGTGTGCAGATGGTGACTTTGAGTTCTGTCCTCTGTCCATGAGGAATTTCCTTGTGGATCGGTTGTGAGGGAGGTACGTGGCTTTTCCCCCCACCCCCAGTAGCTGTCTCTGTTAGGAAGAGCATGGGAGGCAGGTTTGGTCTAAGCTCTGCCTCACCTTGACGTCCCTTTACCTTAGTGATTTTGGGGTCCTGAGATGTATTTTCAACTTCATGTTTCTGAATACACTGGCACTCTAAACAGTGTTGTAGGAGGCATCTAACTTACTTAGAAGAAGAAGAATATTTGGAAACACTTGAGCACCTTCGTCCTTGAGAGAACCAAGCCTTTGTTTAGTTTGCTTTGCCCTGAGGCTGTTACGCTGTCCCGGGCTGTGCGGCCTTAGAAAGCTGTGCCCCTCTGAGCTACTGCCTGTGGAATCTGGTGACTTTGAAGTTAATCCAGCAGCTACATATTTTGGAAAGCAGATTCCCTCTTAAAGTGTTGGTGATTATGATTCTAGCACTAGAATTTCAGTGTGTATTTTCCACCCTTCTTACTTTGTCTCCTCATACACTGAGATGCTGCTGCATTTGCTCTTAGGCTTCACGGAGGGAGGGTCAGTTCTGACCCTTTCTTAGATATTGACCTTGAACGGACAGAATCGAGATTCAGGAAAACTCTCGAGCTGTGAGAGTGTGCTGATATCTATGTAAGCGGGGTTCATGTGTCAAACTCAGGTTTAAGAAAAACAAATTCTAGGCTGGGCATAGTGGCTCACACCTGTCATCCCAGCACCTTGGGAGGCTGAGTTGGGCAGTTCACTTTTGAGCCCAGGAATTCAAGACCAGCCTGGGCAACATAGCAAGACCCTGACTCTACAAAAAATTAAATAGGACAGGTGATGTACACCTGTGGTCCCAGCTACTCGGGAAGCTAAGGCTGGAGGATGACCCAAGCCTGGCAGGTTGAGGCTGCAGTGAACCATGATAGCACCACTGTACTTATGGTGCACTGTGCCTGAGTGACAGAAGAACAACCACCCCCCCACACACAAAATATCAATTAATGCAGTGGCCAGTTCTGCTGGGACCACCTGTTAAGACTACTCTGGGTCTCATGGTTTGAGAAGCGTCTGTCCGGGGTCGAGAGGGAGTAGCTTGAGGGCCTAGAAGCCAGTTCTTGTGGTTGAGCGTGATTGCGGGTGTGGAGTTGGGGGCAGGGCTCTCCACGGCATGAGTGGGTAAATGGATAGGCTTCCAGGACGAGCCCCTGTGACTTTGCCTGGTTTACATCCGTCCAATACAAATCCACAGGCTCTTACTCTAGAAGCTTCTGCAGGGCCTGATGGACTGGCCTGGGGACAGAGGGTGCCCTCAGAGCCTCATGGTGCCGTCTGGTTGGGAAGAGCACTTAGTCACCTAGATCTAGGATTTATGGCACTACAGGGGGACTCCTCACACTCGGAGCAGCATCCATCTGCATTCTAGACTTGGTTCTAGGCAAAGTATTCTGGAGCCTGTTGGTACCCTGTGTTCTGTTTATGTGTAAAACAAGTTAGAGTTATAACTAGTTAAAACCTATTTTTAAAATTTTGTCACAGAATATGGCAGTTGTGGTGGAGCCTGGCCAGAGACCCCCACACTCAGACGCTGTTGCTTGCTGGAGTTGCAGGCGTTGCCTGCATCGGCTGCCCCTCCCGGCGTGTCTGTGTTCTTGACACGGGCGCCCATCGAGGCTCGGTCTGTGAGAATCGTGCCACCGTTTGTCTCCGTGTTCCTCTGAGGTTCCGCAGACTTCACGGTCCCGTGGCAGAGCGTACGGTATCTGCTTGCATCCTGATTTCCCCAAACCCCAGGACAGACCAAGAGTTCCTTACACACAACTGCAGAGGGCCCCGTGGCGTGGATTTGCAGAGACACAGCCTTTCCCCAGCTTGGCCTTCGTCTCCAGAGTTGGCTTTAGGGTGATAGAAGCTTCCTTCAGACTGGGGGGCCTTGAAGCTTTGGTGCTAGGAATTCGGTGACCAGCACGGATGATACCCCGTTTCTCTGCATTTGTAGCAATAGTTGTTAACACGACCACGAGATGTACAGAGGAAGGAAAAAGGAGGTTTTATTTTCAGAGTAACACTCTGTGCTTTGGGAAATGTGGTCTTGGGGGAGCTGTAAGCACACGCCCCTCAGGAGGGGAGGAGGCCGCGGCATTACACGTTCCGGGGTTTGTTGGCTGTGTGTGTTCATCGGGCTCAAGGAATGTCTGAACGTTTACAGGGAAAGTGGGGTTTGTTCATCCGGTTCGTACAATGTCTGAACACTTACAGGGAAAGTCTAGCACACATGCAGTGAGTTAACCTGTAACATCCATGTTCGCCTTGGGGCAAGTGTAACATTTGAAATGAGGTGGACTGGGCGTGTCATGTACAAAGGTGAGCTGTTGGGCGCATACGTTTATGCGCAGCCTCAGTCACAGCCAGGACTGGCTCAGGGTCTGCAGCCAGTGGCAGGAAAGGACACTCATCAGGCCATTCTGTCCAGTCGGGGCTGCCGGCAGGGTCCCAGGGTGGGGCTGTCTGGTCGACTGGCATCTGGAGTCCACCCAGGTCCAGTGGGCAGCGTTCCTCTAAACCAGGCTTCTGATTGTGGAGGAGACTTCATGCTGGTTAACACACTGTACAGGAGTAATGTTGTGGGGCTTTGGGGTCCACCTTCCCTATGATGCCGGTTACATTTCTCTCCGGACCTCACAGCCACAGAGATTGCACCTCGTCTGACAGCAGGGGGTGCCATGTTGACATAGTAATTTATTGTATTAACCTTTTTATTACTATTTTAATAACTTTTTTTTTTCTTTTTAAAGAGATAGGGTATTGCTGTGTTACTCAAGCCAGTCTTGAACTCCTGGCCTCAAGCAATCCTCCCACCTCGGCCTCCCAAAGTGCTGGGCTTATAGACGTGAGCCAGTGCGCCCAGCCTACAGCCACGTTTTTAAAACTCAGCAGTTTAAAAATCCTATTCCTTTTACCCCCTCAAGCAGGCTGGTTGGCCTTGTGCAAACTGGGGGGTCACGATCTTAGCCCCCCTTTTATTTTTCCCTTTGGCCTCAAATTCTGATGAGAACAGCAGTTACAAAATGGGCTTTAGGTGGTCCTTCCGTTACTAAAGCCAGAATTCTCACCAGTTAGAGGTGTCTGTCCCCAGGATTCCAGAAAGCTGTTTTGAATCAAGCCCGTAGCAAATAAGTAAGGAACTAAACTCTTGGTCCTCTGCTTAGTACCAGGGGAATGGGTTAGTTGCTGATACCCTTTGATCTGTGCTCACGTGCTGCATCTCATCACAGGAAGCAGAGTCGCCCTGTGGAATAAAGCCCGGCTCAAGGTGGCGCGTCGAGATGCTTGGGGCTGTCAGTCCCTTATACAGCGGCAGACTTGGAGACTCAGTATCGCGTGCAGAGCCCAGGCAACAGGAGGGCATCCACCTTAGAGACCACATGGACGGTCGGCAAGGTGGATGTCCGGGCATATGGCCTTGACAGGCCCACTGCGAGGTGAATTAGGAATTCGTTAGCAAAGAAATCAAACTCGCCTTTGGGTCCCAACTACTTGGAAGGTTGAGGCGGGAGGATTGCTTGAGGCAGAAGGTCAAGGCCGCGATGAGCCATGATTGTAATACTGCACTCTGGACTGGGTGACACAGCGAGACTCCAAGTCAAAAAAAAAAAAAAAACAAAAACAAAAAAAACAAACCTTACTCTTCATAGCAAGAGGGAGAATTTATCCAAGTAACTGAAACAAAATCTTAGATGATGTAATTTCAGTGGCTAAGTGAGCTGTCCAGCCCACGTGGCTGGCTCACAGCGCAACAGAGCCAGGTGCTGCTGCAACTGCCCCCCAACCCCGATCGCTTGTGGACATTTTCTGTTTTCCCATATCTCCCTTTTGGATACGTAGCTCGCTACTTTATAGCTAAGCATCAGTAAAACAGGTTGTCTATTTTGAAAAGTAACTATTTTGTCTTTTAAGGACAGAAAATGAAGCAGGTGACAATAGCATGGCAACCTGGTGAATAGATTTAGAGGAATATTTAATACTTGGCACCACTCTGATCCCTTCTTCTCTCATGCTTAGTTACAGCTACCGCCTCCTAGGACAGAACACTTTGAGCTCTGTGAGTAGGAATTAAACATGTTCTAAATCAGAAGTTTTAGTTAAGCAGTATTTTATGTGAATGCCCAGATCCTAAGTGTTCACTGTGCTGGTGTGTGGTGTTGAAGAAGGAACAAGGGCTTGGGGCCACGTCTATGGTGCAGCGTCCGGGTTCCCATATGTGAGATGAGGGCCATGAGACACGGCCTGGAAGGTTCAGACTGTGGGATTGAAGGGATCTACCCACTCCTGGAAAGCCTCAAGTCTAACTTGACTTGGGCTGGTTTTAGGGAGATGCTGGCAGCGCTGTCCACACAGGTCACTGGGAGGGGCTCTGGCACCGTCCCCGTCAGGTGTCTCATGATCAGCCCAGCTTGCTCATCTCAGAAGCTGTTGGTCGTGTTCTCGTTCCTGTTGTTCGTTGCGTGTTATTTAGGTTCTGTTCATGTGGGGACCTAGGAAGTTCCACAGTGAGAGGAGAGCCGCTGAGCCGCCTTCCTGCCTGGACGCCAGCCCCACGGAGGACCGTAACTGCTTGAGGTTGGCTTCTGCCCCCGGCCTCACCTATGGAGGCATTGATGCAGTGGTACTTTCTAAGCTCCTGGGGCACACAGTGCTGTTGTGTGGATCCACAGGCCACTGTGGCGTCCAAGCACGTGCTCCCGGAGGAGAGGACTCTGCGGGCACTGATAGTGGGAGCTGGCTGAGAGTCCAGCGAGTTGAGACTCCCTGTGACGTGCACAGCTGCCATCTGCACAGCCCCTCCTGACGCCAAGATGGTTGTGCGATAAATGCACAAAGCACATCTCCAGCAAAAAGCCGCCGAGTGTCCACATCCAGGATATCCACCAAGGTGGCTTTTTGGTGTTAATACGATGAATGTGAGCAGCAGGTGGTCTGCATTGAGTGTGACTGTGCCACTGCAGTTTTGTTCTCATGTCTTGATGAGCATGAACGGTTCCTGACAAGGGTAGGTAAGGATGCTGTGACCTGAGACTCTGCAGTATTGTAGCTTGAGGAACCAAGGAGTTTTTCTGTCTTGCAAACCTGTCAGGGAGGATGTTCCAGGCTGGTGACTGCTCCATGAGGTATTCGGAGATCCAGGTTTCTTCCCGACCCCTGCTCTGCATTCCCAGGGACACGGCTGTCCTTGCCGTGGTTGGGAATGGGTGATTGCCATGCTGGCGGGGGAGGCTTAAGGTGAGAGTGGCCCTGATTTACCTAATCTACATAATGACAGGGAGCCTGGGAGTAAAGTGTAGCCATGGCCTGGAGGATGGATGATGGATGTTGGTGAACGACTGGCTGCACTCACCACAGCTGGCCCAGGAATGGGGAAGGATGGCTGAGTATGCCGTTCAACGGTACCTGGTTCTTTCAGATTTGACTTCCTTATGGATTTTCTGCTGTAAAGAGGAGAGAGCCTGTGGTTCTAGGCCAAGCATCTCACTCATCTCATAGCATCTTGTATCCCTCAGCCAACATTTATGTCAAGTTTTAGAAGTCCTATCAAACTGGCAAGCATTTCTCAATTTGGTTTAACCATTGGATTTTATATCTGTGTCTGCATGCCTATTTTACATCTATGTGGTTATTTGACACTCTCTAGTACCTTTGTAATAGGTTCTATTTGGTGGAAGTTACTTTCAACAAACCCTTGCTGCTACTTGAATTTTCAAGGTTGCAAGTAGAAAGGAGAGAATAAAAACCACATCTTCTCTAATTTTAAAATGTGTTGTTTCTCAAATCACACCAGAAGTACAGATATTACAAATTACAAAAGCAGCCAGAATCAAGGTTAAGAGATTTCTGGGCGATTCTGGCTAATCAGCAGTATTTGCTGAGGTGTGTGCAGCAGAGCAACATGCCAAAAAGCCCGGGACGGGGGAGAGATAGGAGGCCAGGCTGTGACTTCGGAGGTGTGTTGCCTCAGGGAGAGGAGCTAGATGTAGAGAGGATAAATGGCCACAGGTGTGACCACCGCCATCCTTGCCGCGGTACGGAGGCCTTTCTACAGGGGCCTTTGTGAGCTGAGTTAAAAATCGAAATTGAGAGAGTGCAATGCATTCTCAGTTTTTAAAATAAAATGCTAATAGAGAACGTTTTGTTTGTAAGAATGTAAAATGTTACATCTTTGTTTAGAATTTAAGAATAATAATTTGCTTCTGAGACCTTTGTGACTGAGATTTGAAATCTTAAGTATAGTTTTTTCTTCCATGTTTTATACATATGCACGTATACACATATATGTAAGGTATATAAAAGGAAAATAAGCGTGTCTGTATTCACATTTATATATACTTCCATAATGTGTATACTTCCAGTCACACTTAGGTCTAAGAGACTATGACTTGACTTGATAACCATGAGAGGGTAATCGCGCCTCCCGCGTTCCAGGCCTCACACAGCTCGTGCCAGGTTTTGGAAGCAGGAGTTTGTCTGCAGCCTCTTCGGGAAGCATGTGGTTGCCAGGATTGCCTAGAGCTCCAGGCTGTCTCCAGTCCCAGCCTCCCTGGGGTAGAAGCTGCCCTACCAGGGGCCTGGACATGGACGTTATGGCCTGGAGCCAGGGACCGCTCCTGAAGCGGGGGGCTCTCCTCACGGCTGGGCATGAGAACCGAGGATAGGAGGCGGAACCAGCCTCGGGCCAGTGCACGGCCTCCCTGAAGTGCTTGCGGGAAGCCCCAGCTGCACTTTGCTGACCCCATAGACAGCACCTCACTCTGTGAGATCCCCCTGGCCCACCCCTCAGGTTCCTAAAATGATGAAGGTTTCCTGAGCTGTGAATTTTTAGGTCTAGGCTAAAAAGTCCTGGGACAGGCTCACAGGGTTCTTTATGTAGAAATGATGAGTGTGCTGGTGACTCAGAGCAGGCACTGCACCCTCACTCCAGGGTCCTTCGTGCCAGGTGGAAACGAGCGTGTGGGTCACCCAGAGTCCCTGCATCCTCACTCCAGTCACTGCTCTTTGGTTTCTTAATTAAAAGCCTAAAAGCCTTGATAATGAAAATGCATTCTCCCCAGAGAGTCGAGTTTCCGGTTATGGAGGCTCACCTGTAAATGCCGTGCCAGGTCAAATATGCTGAGATCTGGGCCAGGTCCTGCTTCCTGCTCACGGCCAAAGCAGGTACTTCATTTGGGAGGTGACCCAGGGGGATATCTGAGAGGCCTGCCGGTCCCCGAGGGATGAATCCGCTGGCCTTCACACTCTGCTCCGGCCTCCATCAGCTCCTTTCTACCTGCAAACTGCCGGCTTTGACGTTGCCATCATTGGAGATATGTTAGGGACTTAGTATGGGTTGACACCCATAGGACCAGCAGATCGTGGAAAGGTGGGAACCAGGGCTGGGAGGGTGGTGACCACGGCCAAACTGAGAACCGTGGTGGGCTGGGAGGTCCATCTTCTGTCTAAAGTGTTTTTCAAAATATAAAACATAGTGTCTCAGGAGCATGAGAGGGCAGGCCACAGACGGGGAGAACGCATCTGTAAAAGACTCATCTGAGAAAGGCTGTTATCCAAACCGTGCAAGGAACTCTCAAAACTCAACAAGAAAATGAACAACCTGATTAAAAATGGACCAAAGACCTGGACAGATACCCCAACAAAGAAGATACACAGATGGCAAATCTACACGTGGAAAGATGGCCCGCGTCTTATGTCATAGGGCGAGGCGTCACTGTGCACCCATCGGCCTGGCCAAAACCTGAACTCTGACGCCACCACGTGCTGGTGGGTGTGTGGGCATCAGGACCCTCACTCATCGCTGGGGGAAGTGGGGCAGCTGCTGTAGGAGGCAGCGTGGCGGTTTTCCGTGGAACTAAGCTCTCCGACCACAGGAGCAATCACAGTCCTGGACGTTTACTCGGAGGAGCTGAAAGTTTACTTCCATGCGGAAATGTGCACACAGACGTTGACAGCAGCTTTATAATTGCCAAAACTAGAAAGCAACCAAGATGCCCTTCAGCAGGTGAATGGATAAACTGTGGTATGTCAGATACTGGGATATTATTCAGCACTAAAAAGAACTGGACCCCTAAGCCATGAAGACAAGGAAGGATCTTTAATGCATGTTGCTAAGTGAGACTCCAATCTGGAAAGGCTGCCTGCTGTCTGAGTCCAACCACAGCACAGTCTGGAAAAGGCAAAGCTGTGGAGACAGTCAAACAGTCAGTGGCTGCCAGGGGCTGGGGAAGGGAGAGATGAATGGGAGGAGCATAGGGGATATGGAAGGTGGGAAACAACTCCAGGTGGGGCTTTCATGGGGGATGCATGCCGTTCCACGTCTGTGAAACCCACAGAGTGAGCAGCAGCAGGCCGAGTCCTCGTGTGAGCTGTGGACTGTGGGTGGTGGTGCCGTGTTGATGCGGGTCTGTCGGTCGTAGAGACATGCTGGTCTGGTGAGGGCAGGAGAATGATGGAGGCTGTGCCTGTGCTGGGAAAGGAGATAGGTGAGGACTCTCTGTACTTTCCTCTTGATTTTGCTATGAACCAAAAACTGCTTTTAAAAATGTCTATTGAAAAGACAAAAGAGTGCTGGCCAGACAACATCTGTGTGAGGGTGTGGCCTGTGTTCTACATTCAGAATTTCCGTTAGAATACACACATCTAAATTTTTCAAAGTTAAACCTTTGCATTAAGTAACTCGCTACCAAGTTACAGTATCAGCTTGAGCGCTGCCAGGATGGCCAGGATCCTGTATCCTGACAGGCTTCTCCCCTTGCAGGTGCAGTTGACGTCCATGGCCACATCCCAGTAAGCAGCAGGGCTGGAATCAGGAGTCAGGCTTTGCGGGACAGAGAGGAAGTGAGATCTGTAAGCACGTGGCTGAGGGTCGGCAGGGGGGAACCCATGGCAGGGGGCCGGCAGGGATGACTTTTTGACCAGTTTTCCTTATCGCTGAGGCCTTCCTAGACTTGGGGAGTTGGAGTCCCCACTCTCGGGTGCCTCAGAAACCAAAGGCTGCTCGTAATCCTCAAGTTCCAGATGCCTCAGGGGAGGTACCTGGGTTGGTGGGTGCAGTTCCGTTATTTGCTGCTCGGTGGGATTTGCCCACAGCATTTCTGGTTGTTTTTAAGAGCTGATGTTTGAGCTGCTTATAATCACATATGGATGTCGATCTACCAATAAAAGTTAAGAGCAGAATTTTAGTTCAAAGAGTTGTGAAAATGCTCAAGGTCGTGTACTAATGTATACATTACATTTGTGGAAATATCTAAAAGTCCAGGATTTATATTAAACACTTCTCTTGATTTTTGTGATATCTACCTGTCATTTTCCCATTTGATTAATAGATGTCAGAGGGCTTAAATTTTGAGTGCCTGAATTCACTGAAACTAAAACTTCTTACATCAAATGTAATTGAACTGAACGTAGCCAACAGTGCATGCTTTTATAAGTACTGATTAAAATATATATAAAAACACATATCCATGAACATGCAGATGGGGGCAACATGTTAAACCGTGGAAGTAGAATTAGTATTCTTTGTTTTCTGAGAAGACAAATTTTTAAAAAGCTAAGGGGTCTTATAACTTTCTAGTTTCCAACTTATTTGCCCTAAAGTGGAAGATTGACAGCAGCAGAAGAGGAGATCCTGCGCCAGTGCAGGCTCTGGGAGAAGCGGGGTGAGTGCTGGAAGGAGCTGGCTGGAGGCAGAGCAGGGACCTGCTCAGACAGGCCAGGACGGCCTCAGGGCACGCAGCTCAGTGAGTGAGAAAAGGTTCACATTTCTTGGAGAGCCCTTGTCTCTGCCCACGGAAAACCCAAACTCCTTCCAACGGGGATGTGCATCTCATGTAAAAGTTGTTACTCCCAGAAAGAAAGCCAGTGGATGTAGAAATTTTATGTATGCAGAAATAATTTCAAATTTGTTTCTAACCTTATCCTTTTCTTCCCCCGTCTTAATGTGTGGTGACTTTCTGCAGGTGACGCACACATCTTAGGAGAGCGCTGTATTTCAGTTGCTGTTGGCTCTGATGTGACTTTGTGATGTCCGATGTTCTGGTTCTGAGATTCTGCCCAGAACGTGGCTCCTCCCTGCTGAGCGTTGCTTGTTGAAGGCCCGTGTGGAAACTTGCCCTGTAAGCTCGTTGACCGCAGCAGCCTTGGTTCAGAAATCTTTAGACCTCCTGAGACTCCACACAACCTTCTAAACTTTCTAGCGTGACCTTTTCATTTTACTGTTCCCCACTAACTCAGATGTTTTCCAGAATGTAAGTAATCTGCTGCATGCAGGGCGGGGAGTGCCCTCCGTTGGCTCTGGGGAGAAGCATCGCTGTTTCTCCGGGTGGAGCTTCCCGCCCACCATGGTGTGCTCCAAGACGCAGCAGGGTTCCTTGGCAGAAGTAACCGTCGAAGGCCCGTGTCTCCGTGGCATGGTGGCTGTGGGTATGCGGCCTCGCGGCCATACCGGCCCCTCCCCATCAATGGCACCACGGAGAGGAGCAGGGGGAGGCCTGGGATCTGTCTCCAGAGTCACAGCTGTGCTTCCGAGACTGCGTCGTCCGTTTGTAACTAGACATGCAGAGAAAGTGTTGGAGATCAGCAGGAGACGGTGTCTGTCCCTAATGAGCTCAGGCATGCCCTTGAGAGGGTCAGGTTTCTGTGCGGCTGATCTGGACTGAGCCTGGCTGTGGCAGTGCAGGTGACTGCTGGGCTTTGGCAAGGCTGCACCCACTGTCCGTCTGAAATGGCCCCCTTCCCTGGCTCGCGGTGCCAACTGGGTGCCCAGGCCTGTGTATGTGTCGGGGAAGGGGTGGGTGGGGGTCCTACTTTATTGCCGTATCCAATGGCACGCGGGGTCAGCACTCAGGAAACATGTGCTGTGTGGGTCAGCGATTGAGTTCAGAAACCTGGAAAATTCAGCAGTGTAGGCTTTGGGCATGACCCGTCCAGCCTTGGGGCTCTTTCTTTCTCTGAATTTCCTTCCATGGCATCCTCCTCATCCCAGGGGCCCCTGTCCCCGTATGGCTGTTGGCAGCTTCACAGGTTCCTCTGCCTCCCCTCCCAGGCCCTGGTGTGGCTGGGACAGCTAGTGGCTGCGCAGACCCCACAGCCAGTAGATCGTTGGTGCCAACGCCTTGGGCCTGGGTTACCTGAGTCAAGGACTCCAGTACATGGCTGAGCTCACCCCGAATGTCTGGATCAGAAGGCCTTGGGTTGCAGAAAGGTGGGAGTTCGATATCGAAGGACAGCCTCCAAAGCAGAAGGGGAAATGGCTGTGCTGGATGGGCAGCTAGAAGAGTCTGTGCAGAGCCTGGGACCCAGTGCAGACACACAGCTGACATGGGCAATGCAGTGATACGGCCACCGTGGAAGTGGGCAAAGTTATAGGCTTCAGATCGATATGGAGGGGCTGGTCTAAAACAATCCTCTGTTTCCTTTAATCCTAGCAACTGCTGGCTTTTGGAGTGGGGGAGTGAGATCTGTGGTGGCCGCGAGGAGAGACAGGGATTTTAATTAAACCCCTCTTTCTGGGAGAGGGGAGTAGCCGTTTCTGTAGGGCAGTGAGCATCGTCATCTCTGGCAGCTCAGGCTGCTGTAACGAAACATCATTGACTGAGTGGCTTATGAAAAACAGGAATTTGTTTCTCACAGTTCTAGCGGCTGGAAGGCAGGATCAGGGTGCCGCACGGATGGATTCTGGTGTGGGCTCCTTCCTGGTTGGCACACACCTTCTCTCTGGCCCTGACACAATGGGAGGGTGAGGGATTTGCTGGGCCCCTTTCTGAGGCACAAATCCCATTCAAGGGTCTCCAGCCTCGGGAACTCATCACCTCCCAAAGACCTCCTGACAGCATCACATTGAGGGTGAGGATTTCAACCTGTGTTTTGGGGGGCAGGCAGGCAGTTCGTAACCTTCACCCTCTTTGTGTATTTCTGACTCAACATTGAGTCTGCCTTTGGCTCTCCAGGGGACAGAGCCTGTGTGGACACTGAGCAAGGTCAGAGCTGCAAGCATGTACACATCGGGGGCAAGGGAGCTGCCAGGGGTGTGAGAAGGGGGTTTCAGCGTCAATCGGAGCTGCTTTCCTGGCAAATGTACTCATAAGCTATCCTGGCAACATTTGCTTTTCACGAAGAGTCGATGAGGCAGTGGGGGCAGCAGGCGGTGTTGCCAGAAGCTTGGAACTGATGGGCAGCAGAGAAGGGGCAGAGGCCATGACCTTGGGGTGGTCAGCAGTGCCAGGTGTCTGCCCTCCAGGTCTCAAGTCTGTGATTGTGCAGAGACTGAGCAGACCGGGGCTTGCCGGCCAGTGTGGCTCTCATGCAGGTGATTATCGGGGTTGCTTTCTATGTAATGTTCCCTCAACCCCATCCCCCCCCCCCACCAATTTCTGTAACTAGCAGAAATGATGCTGCGTTTCCTTGATGAAGCCTTGAGTTTCCTGTGGAGATGTAGGAATAGCACGATTTGGCTCACGTCAAAATACTTTGCAGTGAAGCTGCACGGAAGAGGATTCTAGGCTTCCATTTGACGTTTTCAACAATGCCTGAGTGTTACAGGACCGTCTTGCTTGTTAATAAAGCACCAGATGAAAAAGGCTACTGGTTAATAAAGGAGACTTTTTACATTAGCACAGAGAGGGTGGCTTGAGATAAATTCAGCGTAACGTAGGTGTGTTTGTAAGCCGTCAAAAGGACCATCTCTCTGCTGGCGACACATGTTTTCCGGTATTGGTTTTGTTCTGAAAAAGGATGACTGGCATTCGGCAGAGTCATTCCAGAATTCACCTGGAAGGTATCCACATGGTGCCTTTTCTCCTGACATTCTGGGCACCACGAGGAATCATTCCTGTCTTCAGCACTAGCAGGAGACTTTTCCTGAACACCTGCTCCTCTTTGGCGTTGTGGGTGTGAAGGGGTCAGAGTGAGCCTGTCTTCATGGAGCTTTCAGACACCATGGGGATAGTGTGGCACAAGTGTCGGGCTCAGGGGGGACGGAGGCTTTCCCCCAGAAAACAGCTGCCGATTCCAGGATGGTCCTCGACCCCTCCTCCCTCTGTTCCTCTGCGTCATGTTTGAATTAGGGCTGTTCTATCGTAGCGGGGGTGTCATGTTAACTGGAAGTGTGCTTTTTTACTGGGCAGTAAGTAAATTAATGGTACATTTTCCAAGGACAGCGAGGTTTGATTTGATGAATCCAGTGGGGGAAAGGAGAAGGGGCTTGGCTGTGTGGGGATGTGTGTGATGGGAGCAGAATGGAGCAGCCATGCAGGCTGTTGGGATGGAGGGGCCACGCCCGCATTTCCATGGGGTCCGTCGCTGTTTGTGCCACTAGACCTGAACCTCTGTCTCTACAGTAGTAACGCATCATTCACATCCCAGCAGGCCAAGTCCTCAGGAAAATGGGGCCAAAAAGTAGAAAACCATGACCGTAGAAGGTAACGGCACATGACTGAGCTTTCTGGGTGGTGCGTCCTTGTGATAAAAACAGTCCTGAGCTGAACACCAGAATGAAAACGAACCGTCCTCCGTGCTGAAGTCGGAAGAGGTGTGCTTGGCTATCCGCAGTGCCTGCCTGTTTGGGCGGTGATTACTGCAGGTCACACGTGCCGTACAGGAGGAGGGCAGTGAACTCTGGAGCCAGGCTGGCCGGGTGCAAGTCCCAGCTCCATAGCCAGCTCTGTGATCTGGGAACAATTCACCTATGTCCTCTGCCTCTCGGTTTCCTCCTCTGTAAAAGGGGGGTAATAGTCGCATCTATCTGAAAGGGCTATGTGAGAATTAAACGACCTTGTAAATGTAAGGGGCTGAGAACAGTATCTGCTCTTGGTGAGCAGAAGGATGACCAAGGAGGTGACCAGCAAAATACCCCTTTCGAAGCCTCAATACTGTTCCATAGTGAGCAAAGACACAGCTCCTCTATGGACGAAGCCATTAATAGTCGATCCTGGCAGGCAGAGTGCAGATTCCTTCGAATCAGAAATTTGAACTCGGGCCAACGACTGCTGTACTGATTGAGTAAATCTTAGGATTTGTTGTTAATGGTAAAGTCTACAAAAACAGAAACAGTCTGAAGGAGTTGGAGAGGGTGTGGGCTCAGCTGCAATCTCTCCTCCCAAGGCCGTTGGTTAACATCATCTCCAGCCCTGTGGAAAGACGGCAGCAGTGAAGAAAATGTCGGACAAACATTTGGTGTGTTTGTACACTTCTCCCAGAAATCCTAAATGCTTTGCATGTTTCAGCTAATAATTCATTAAAATGGATTATGCTGACCATTTTATAACCTACTTCACTGCTCTCCTGTCTAAATCCATCCCTTTGTGACACATTTTTTACACTTGGCTCATTTTTTCAATTGTGTTTGTTGTCTTACTGCCATGTAAAGGATAAACGTGCATGTCTATGTTGATTTGACTGAGACAGCTAATGCTAAATATGTCTCTGTTCCTTGAAGGTTGACTTGTGATGGTGTCATTTAAGTCTCTTACTTTTTCCCCTTGAGTCAGCAAAATATTCCATGTTACTTTGAGCAAAACTTGCTCACTAGTGTTATGGAGGGTATAAAAGCAAATGGAATAAGTTTCCTGCCTTCAGGAGGATTGAAATCTCAAAGTCGGTATGACAGCGTGGATGGGAGTCAGCTCAGTTTGCAGCTTTTAAAACATGTTGGAATCTTTCCTCTGCCACTTTTAATGGTGAGACCCTGAGCAAATCATTTCCACAAGCATCAGGCTCCCCATCTATGACATGGAAGTAAAAATAGCAATCTTGACAAAATTGTGATGACTACAGACGTGTACCTAACCTCTTATTTACCGCCTCCCGGTAGAAGATATTGTAACTCATCCCATTTGAGAGCAGGTGGTGATCACCCCATCCTGTGAGATTCAAGTATAATAATTATCTGGAATCCCCCATCTGCAGGCGAGGAAGACCCAGCAGCCCTCACAATGTCTTCTGGAAACTGGATTTTGTTTGAAGGGTGAACTGACTCCAAGTTTCTTCTGTTTTCACGTATTGTCCTTCCTACGTGTCTCCTGGGGTTTTTCCCGACCTCCCAATCTACATTAACCTGATAACAGCCAGCTATGTTTTCTAGAATTCCCCTAAATGGACTCATGCCAAATACTGAATACAGTAGATTGGGAGGGTTCATTAAATCACGATAGAGCATCCTAAAGAAGGAAAGTAGACACCTTTGTTCTTAAAGGGTCTTCAGCCATCCCACCCTGGAGAAGGTTGCTGATTGCCTCTTCTCCTCGGGCAGTCTTGTTACTATGCATCACTTTTTTTTTTTTTTTTTCTTTTCCCTGAGATGAAGTCTCTGTCACTCAGGCTGGAGTGCAGTGTCATGATCTTGTCTCACTGCAACCTCCATCTCCTGGGTTCAAGTGATTCTCCTGCCTCAGCCTTCCGAGTAGCTGGACTACAGGTATGTGCCACCACACCCAGCTAATTTTTGTATTTTTGGTAGAGACAGGGGTTCACAATATTGGTCAGACTGGTCTTGAACTCTTGACCTCGTGATTCATCCACGTTGGCTTCCCAATGTGCTGGGATTACAGGCGTGAGTCACCGCACCCGGCCTCCATCACTTTTTATGCCTCGTCTTCATCCTTACAGCTTCTCCTTCCTAGGGGCCTCAACTCCCAACCCCGGAGTTAGGGTCACAACTGTCCATCTTCATGTAACACAGCTTAGTTCCCCTTCTCCTCCCCACCGTGCCCTATGGGCTGCTTTTCTACAACCAGAATGGAGACCCAGGGAGAGCTGCTAAACTAAGACAGTTCTCACCCCTGGGAGAAAAAATCTACTTCCCAGTTCTCAGTCCTGCTAAACTATTGTTGAGATAAAGAAGGACCATGATAAATCCTATTGGCTAAGAGAAGAACGTTCTCCAGGTTGCCGTAGGATAAGAGAGGAGGTGACAGAATCTGCAGCCATTTGGTCGAATATGTGATATGTGAGTCATTCTGAGGAATACGTTAAAATTCTGTAGTCAGATCTTTCAAAATGGTATTTCCAGTAGAGGGAATAATGTAACAAAAAACCCAGGCAGAAAACAAATAAGTGTGTGTGGAGAAGAACAATAATGTGATGTGAACGAAGGGTTCGGTGTCATGAGTGAGAAATGGCTGACCGAAAGTAGGGAGATGCAGAGAGGAAAATACCACGGGAAAGCTGAACATCACATTAAGTGATTTCGGTGATTCTGCCTGCAGTGCAAATATTTTGGACTCTGAAGTGAAGTCATCAAAAGGTTTACGTCTGTAATGGAGGATTGGTCTAGATAGCCTTTCAGATCCCACTCGGCTTTGAGATCCTTGATTCCGGGTCACACCTGCGGGTCTGGAGGGCAGTTCTGCAGGGTCATGAAGGAAGGATTCCAGGAGGCTGGAACACGAAGGACATTCAGGTGACCACATCAAGAGATCAAGTGGGGTAACAAGAGCCTGAACTAAAAGGAATGCAGTGTAAATATGAAGAAGAAAGAGGAAATGGGAAACTGATTAGAAACGATAAGTAGAGAAAAAGGGGAACGTGTGATTCCAAGGTTTAGAACAGTATTTGTAAGTTACAGTCCCACAACTTCTTGCATAAACAGGATCTAAGAGAGTCATTTTAAAAAGAAGAGCAAACTTCCAAGTTCCACTGAAAGACATCAGCATCTCTGTGGAGTGAATTGGGGAAAGAGAATGAAGAAGTCTGTTCAACTTTTAGACACACAAAATGTGAATTGAATTGCATGAGTGACACCAACAATGTGAAGATATTTAGCAGGAGCTCTTTTTTCTCTTTTTGGCCTACGGTATTTAATCCTTCTATCATCATTATCGTCCTTTCTCTAATTTAATGTCTCTGAACCTTTATTCAAAAATCCACTATGTATATGTAACGTGTTTGTGAGATTATTACTAGACCCTCTAGGAGGTTTCATTAACCCAGTTTTCTCTTATTATAGCAATACCACACTATCTTTATAGTTCAGGTAAGTCCTCCACCGTTTTTTTCCAAGTTGCCTTAGCTCTTTTGGGTTCTTTAAATTTCCGGACATATTTTGGAATCCGCTAGTTCATTTCTACTGAAAATAAAAATAAAAATAAAATCATGCTGGGATTTTGATTGGAATTGCATTAAACCTCTGATCCACAAGCGCAGAACTGACATCTTAACAATATTGAGCCTGCTGATCCATGAACACAGTATATCACTTCATTTATTTAGTTCTTTAATTTATCTCAGCATCACTGCCTGCTTTTCAGTGTATAGATCTTACACATCTTTTGTCAGATTTAGTCTGAAGGATTTCATGTTTTGATGTGCTATAAATAAGATTGCTTTGTAAATTTCCATTTCCAATTATTTCTTTGCCAGTGTATGAAGAAATATTGCTTATGTGTTTAGCTTGTATCTTGCAAACTTTCCAAACTCACTTATTAGTAAGTAATTTATTATTATTAGTTTTAGTGGCTTTTTGTGATTTCAGCAGATTTTCCACACAGGTGATCATGTCACCTGCAGATACAGATAGTTTTAAATCTTATTTTCTAATAAGGGTGCATTTTATATATTTCAACTTGCCTTATTGCACTGACTAGACTCCAAAAATAATGCTGAAAAGCAGTGAGAAAAAAGTCATCAGGTGGGATGGTAAATACAGCCCTTGTTCTTCCATTTTGACCTGAAGCACCCAGTGTGATCATTTTCTCCTTTGATTTTTCTGAGGACTTTTTGTTTCCTTTTTTTCCTTTATTTTTTAAAAACACACTTTATCTTTTAGGCAGTTTCACGTTCACAGAAAAATTGAGGGAAAGGTGCAGAGAGTCCTTCTATATGCCTTCCCTTCCCCCACGTGCACAGCCTCTCCCACTAACAACACTCCTGCCCAGAAGGAGCATTTGTAATAATGGAAGGACCTACATTGACATATTGTCACCCAGAGTCCACAGTTTACATGAGGGCTCTGTCTTGGTGCTGGTTCTATGGGTTTGAACAAATATGTCATGACATGTGTCCACCATGATAGCATCGTACAGAGCAGTTGCACTAAAATCCTAAAAATCTCCGTGTTCACCTTATCATCTCTCCCTCTTCCCAACACCTGAGAACCACGAATATTTTCACTCCATAGTCTGGCCTTTTTCGGAATGTCCTTTAGTTGGAAGCTTACAGTATTTCAGAATGTCCTTTAGTTGGAAGCTTACGGTATTTAGTCTTTTCCGATGGGCCTCTTTTGTGTAGCCGTGCATGTTTAAAGTTCCTACGTGTCTTTTCATGGCTTGACAGCTCACTTCCTTTCAGTGCTAAAGAATATTCCATTGTTTGGATATATCACAGGTTATTTATCCACTCACCTAGTGAAGAACATTTTGGTTTCTTCGTTGCCTCCAAGTTTGAGCAATTATGAATAAAGCTGGAATAAAATTAGCAATTATGATTAAAGCTTCTATAAATGTCCACGTGCAGGTTTTTCTGTGAACACAAGTTTTCAACTCCTTTGGATAAATACCGAAGAGTGCAATTGCTGGATCACATGTTAAGAGGATATCTCGTGCCCATCAATGATACACTGGATATACAAAATGTGGCACGTATATACCACGGAATACTATGCAACCATAAAAAAGAATGGGTTCCTGTCCTTTACAGGGACATGGATGAAGCTGGAAGCCATCATTCTCAGCAAACTAAAAGAGGAACAGAAAACCAACCACCACATGTTCTCATAAGTGGGAGTTGTACAATGAGATCACATGGACACAGGGAGGGGAACGACACACACGGGGGCCTCTTGGGGGGTGGGGGCAAGAGGAGGGAGAGCATTAGGACAAATACTTCATGCATGCAGGGCTTAAAACTTAGATGGGTTGACAGGTGCAGCAAACCACCATGGCACATGTATACCTATGTAACAGACCTGCACATGTATCCAAGAACTTAAAGTAAAATTTAAAAATAAAAAATAGGGAGTATAGTTTGGTAAGACAATGTGATAATTTTACAAACACAAAACATGTCATACCCACTTCCCCACCTCCCTCAAGTGCTTTCAACAGCATCCTATTGCTGTTATTAAAAGAATAAAGCATCTACCATCATCTCCCAGCCCCTGCCTGCCTGCCTTCATTCTTGTCTTGTGCCACTTTCTCCCGTGTTTACTTCCTTGAACGTGCCTGATTCCTGCTGCAAGAGGCATTCTGCACGCACCCCCATCTCTGTTCAGACCGTGGTGTCCCTACACTCCACCCCCCTCAACAATCAACCTCTACTTCTCTCCAGACTGCAAGGGGATCATACTTTCCAGAATGCATCGGTTTTCTACCTCTCATCCCAAGATACGCCAGATTCTTTTACAGCATAAATTTAGAGAATCCCGCTTCCCTTTCTTTGGTGCGCTTTCCTCAATTCTTCATCAGAAACCCATTAGAGTGATTGTCATATTAGTGCCCATTCTCCCCATCAGGCCGCAGGTTCGTGAGAGCAGGGGCCACGGCCATGTTGGTGAACCACGGTATTCTCAGTGACTATCCATGTGTTTAGAAAGTATTTGCTGAATGAGTAAATGGGTCTGCAGTTCCAACCAAAGCTAGAAGCTTGACTTTGGAAGAATGAAAGTAGATAACATTTCCAAAGCAGACCCCATAGCATGAGAAAAGAAGGGAAGAATGGAGGCAGAGCTGAAGGATGAATATCGGCACAGGAGTAGGTGAGAGTTCCAGAAATGCTGGGTTTTCACGTGTTTTTATTTACCTCATATCTGTGTTTCCATCTCTGTGTAGCGTGACTCTCATATCCCTCTCAATTTCTACATTTCTTTACTGACCAGGACAGAGGTGGTGCATTGGACACACTACTAACCAGCCTACTCTCTCGGACTTGCAAGGAAATGTAGAGAAAACAATCTAGAAATGGTATCTCAGAAGAAAAAAATATCAAAAATATGAGAATAAATGTGGGAAAAAATCAATGTTTAAAGACAACTTCTCAACATATTTAGGTATCTCTGGGACTTAAAATTTCATCAGGACTCCCCACACTTCTTTCTTTTTACATTGCTGTGTGTGTGTGTGTGTGTGTGTGTGTGTGTATTCAACAGAAATCTACAAAAAAAAAAAAAAAGAACGCTATTGCTAGAATAATGCTACTACAGCGGAGAAAAATGTAATCTTTTCTTCCACCCATCTTAGCTTCATTGGTTGGGGTTCCTATAACAAAAGACAGATGAACCCCCAAAAAAGCAAGCGGAGGTTTATTAGCATGTATATTTCATATATACATGGGAGATACACAGGGAATGAGGGAATCTCAAAGAGACAGCTCAGACCTTTCTTTTATGTAACATCTTCAACAAGGATAATAAATGTTTCTAGAAGTGCCAAGACAAAGTAAAAGGACTTTGGGTCATTGGGGGCAACAAATTGTGGGAAGGCCAATAAATGATAGATTTTTGTGTAAATTCCTCTGGTGCTGTTTCCTGAATAAGGGTCTGAAGTTGTCTACAGAGATTGACCTGCGTCCTTTCTGGCAGAGAGGGGAGAAAGGGCACTTTTGTCTTTGTATAATATGATTATGTTGTGTGCTTTTCAGAAACTAGAGGGAAGGCCAGAGCGCTTCTTAATTGCTTTCAGCTCAAAATATTTTAGCATGGCGTGTTGTGTTCTCTGCACTGTTCCTGCTGCAGATATCTCTAAAGGCATCAGTCGCATCCACAGCACTACTTGTGGGGAAATATTGAGCAGAACTGGAATCAAATGTATAATTCAGCCCCATAGAATCTGAGCCACAGGACAGAGAGAACTGCCCGGGAGTCAAAGCAGACACTGAGCAGCTGACATTCTAAGAGTCTCCTTCCAGTAGATCGGCGCATAAACTCAAGTTCTTTTCACAGATTTGTCTGTGTTTCTTTTTTGGAAAAAAACATAACCCTGTAGCGAAAATGTCTACTTCACAGTGCACCAAAACATCTGGAGCCTTAGCCAGAAGCAGCACGGAGCCTTAGCCAGAAGCAGCACAGACCCAGCCAGAAGCAGCACAGACCCAGGCAGCCTGGTGATGTCCGGCGGGGGCAGCCCATAAAATCCATCAGCATGTGGCCCTGCGAGCCGCCACCAGTAACATATGTTTACATGCTAATGAATGTCAGGCTCATTTAGAACAAATTTGCATCCATCAAAGTCAAACAGCGAGCAGAGCAGCACATTTTCCTGTGTGTCAGTGGCCCCTGAGATACCAGGGAGAACTTGAATTGTCTGACCCCTTCAACTTCCAAGCATCCCAGAGGGAAAATGCAGACCCCAGGAAAGGACTGTGCTGGAAACCATTTGTTCTTACAGATGTCCGGAGTAGTCTTGTGACTGACCCAAAGACTCCCCTCTGAGGGTGGGGGAGACCTAGGTTAGGAGAGGGTGAACCGTGCTGCCTTCTAAGACCTTCCTTCTAAGGGAGGGTGGGAGAAACCCAGAGTAGGTGGAGGTGAGCCATGCTGGCAGGACCTTCCTTCTAAGGGAGGGTGGGGGAGACCTAGAGTAGGTAGAGGTGAGCCATGCTGGCAGGAACTTCCCTCTAAGGGAGAGTGGGGGGACCTAGGGTAGCTGGAGGTAAGCCGTGCGGGTAGGATCTTCCTTCTAAGGGAGGACGAAGTGTGCTTTGCTAGACTCTGCGCTTGAGTCTCAGCGTGGCGGACCCAGATGGGAGCAGCTCACTTCTATCCTATGATTCTGGGTGTCCTCATCTGTCATGGAAGGTTTGGTTAGATGAGCTTAAAGTCACTCCAGTTGCAAAGCTGTGTGACTTGTAGATACATGCCAGTGTGAATGACTCACTTCACTTTTACAAGTTGCACAGATAGCCAGGCTTCCCCTTGTATCAGTCAGGAGGTCCCAGAAGACTTTGTCACAGGCAAAGAGGTGATTAAAAGGAGTCACTGACGGGATTCTTTGGAGATCGGTGGGCAGGGCCCAAGGGAAGTGAGAATAGCACTCCCCAGATTATGGGCAAGGGATGCCTGGGGAGGGGCTGCTAACGTGGACAGGCATGAGTAAGAGAGGACTGAGGACAGCTCCTCTCCCTCCTCCACCTTCTACCTGCTGCCAGCAATGAATCCAACCAGCAGCCCTAGGCCAGGCCAGGCTCCCAGAGTCAGAGCCAGGAAGAAGCCAGGCACATGGAGAAGCCACTGGTCCCCACCAACACCAAGGGTGCAGTAAGAATTTTGATGGAAATATTTAAAAACTCATTCAACAACTTCCTATCTCCCCAACCAGCCTCTACATGATTCCACCTTTTCCGACTCCTGAGCCATCCTCAGGGGTGTCACAGGGGTGGGGCTGCCTGCTCTGCCCAGGGCCTGGGACCCTCCAACCTTCGGAGGTCTGGAGTCCCCTCTCCCCTCCCTGGCAGCAACTGTCTTCTCTGCTGTCAAATTATCACTTCCATCCTCCCACAACACATGAGAATTTAAGACGGGATTTTGGTGGGGACACAGCTAAACCATATCAAAGGGGGGACCTGGGGCTTCCTCATGGGGCTCTGGCATGAGCTTGGGTGACACAGGTTATAAGACCCCATCTGCTTCAGGTTTAATTGCATACCCCAATATTCCCAGGTTGTAGTCCTAACCAAGGACCTCAGAATGTGTCTGTATGTGGAGATAGGCCTTTTAAAGAGGTGATTAAGGTAACGAAGTCATTAGAACTGATGCCCTTGTAAGAAGAGATCAGGACACAGACATCTATTGAGGGACAACCACACGAGGACACAAGAGAAGATGCCATCTGACAGTCAAGGAGAGATGCCTTAGGAGGAGCCAGTCCTGAACCCACCTTGACCTTGGACCTCCAGACTCCAGGACTATGAGAAATACATCTCTGTCTTTTCACAAAACTGCCTGTGGCAGCCCAACCAGAGCCATGCGCCATCTTTGGTTCTCAGAAATTCCACTTGTTTTTATACTCCTGGATTTTAGGAGGCCCCTGGATGACCAGCATGTGGCTAAAGTTAGAGAAGGAGTTACTTGTGTAAGAGAGCCCCACACATCTCTGAGCGGACACCGTACAGCCCATGAGATATTGGGTGTAGTACCATCCTCTCTTCCCTAGGATATTAAGAACAATATCACAGGAGGGGTGTACAGCCACAGCCCCTGCGTCACTGGGAGCAATAGCATCTTCTCCCCCTCTCAATATAAGGAAAAATATCCCAGGGTGGGTGTACATCCCCTGTGATATTGGGTGTAACGTCATCGTCTCCCAATGCGGATATTAAGCATAGTGTCACAGGGGGGTGTATACCTTCTTCGCTATCGGGAATAATATCCTCTCCCCTCAGGACTGTATGCAGAATATCGAAGGGGTTTTACAACTCTTGCGATATGGGCAGTAATATCATCCTCTCCCCACCTAGATGTTAGGAACTCTATCACAGGCGGCCGTACATTTCTTGCGATATTGGGAGTCATATCCTCTCCCATCATGGATATTAAGAACAATATTACAATGGAGGTGTACCACCCACTGCCATATTGAGAGTAATATGCTCTCCCCTTCGGGATATTAGGAACAATATCGCAGGAGGTGTGTACAACCCCTGCGATATTGGGAGTAATATCATCCTCTCCCCCTGAATATAAGAAACAATATCACAGGAGGATGTACACCCCCTGTGATATTGGGAGTCATATCATTTTCTCTCCCTCTGGATATTTGGAACAATATCACAGTGGGTGTGTACACCCTCTGCGATTTTGCCACTAGTATCATCGTCTCCCTCCCAGGATATAGGGAACCATATCACAAGGAGGTGTACACGCCCTGCGATACTGGGAGTGATATCGTCCTCTCCCTCCCTGGATATTAGGAACAATATCACTAGGGAGTGTACACCTCCTGCAATATGGAGACTAATATCATCCTCTCGCCCCCTGGATATTAGGAACCATATCATAGGGGTGGTGTACACCCCCTGTAAAATCAGAAGAAATATCATCCTCTCCACCTTTGGATGTTAGGGACAATATCACGGGGGAGGTCTACGCCCCCTTCGATATTGGGAGTTGTATCATCCTCTCCCACCCAGGATATAAGGAACAAGACGACCGAAGGGATGTACACCCACTGCCATAGTTTCAATAATGTCATCCTCTACCCCCTGGCTGTTAGGAATAACATCATAGTGGGGTGTACACTTTCTTCGATATTGGGAGTGATATCATCCTCTCCCCGCTGGATATCAGGAACAAGTCTATTAATTATTAATATTAATAAATATAAGAAAAATTAAGAGTAATCATCGACATTAATAATCACAATAAAGATAGTAAAATAGTTAAAAATGTTAACGAGTAGCATTAATAATCAGTAGTAATATCACTACTAATAAAATAATGATATCAGCAATTGTTACTTAAATCAATATTAAGTGATGCTGGTAATAAAATAACAATATTAGCAATTATTTTAAGCATGCATAATCATATATTTAAAATAATTATCCATAACAGTATCCTATTAATAGTATCATTGATAATTGTTAATATCGATCATGGATGTTTAATAATTAATCATATTACTCCTAATACCGCAGGGGGTGTACACCTACCTGTGATGTTGTTCTTAATATCCAGGGACAGAGAGCATGGGATGTTGTTCCTAATTATCAAGGAGGGGAGAGTGTAATATTACTCCCAATATGACAGGGTGTGTACATCCCCCCCCAAGGCACTGTTCTTGCCATTCAAAACAAGAGAGGATGACATGACTCCAGATATCGAAGAAAGTGCAAACCCACGTGTGATATTCTTTCTAATATCCAGAAAGGAAGAAGAGGATAGTAATCCTCATATGGCAGGAGGGGTACACTCACTCTGATATTTTTCCAAATATGCCGGGGGAAAAGAGAATAATTGCATTCCCAATATCGCACCAAGGGTTGTACACCCCGTGTGAGATGGTCCTTCATAATGTTTCAAGGCGGGAGGGATGATATTATGACATATATGGCAGAAAGTGTACACTCCCCAGGGATATTGTTCCCATGATCCTGGAGGGAAGGGGATGATATTACTTTAAATATTACAGAAGGTGTACATGCCCCCAGTGATATTGTTTCTAATTTCCACGTGGGAGAGGAAGATATGACACCCAATAATGCAGGGAGTACAAACAGTCCTGGGATATTCTTCTTAACATTCAGGGAGGAAGAGGATATTACTCCCAATACAGACGGGTGTACACCCTCTGACGGTGTACACACTGAGGGTATACACCCATCTGTGAAAGAGTTCATAATTTCCAGAGAGGGAGATGATATTACTCACAATATCATAAACAGGCTGTGAGTCCACCATGGCCCCTAATAGCCAGCGGGAGGAGAAGGGGTGGCTATTAGTCCCCACCTTGTGGGGGTGCCTCACCCCCCTGCGAGGTGACTCCTAATAGCCAGAGGGGGAGAGGGGGTGGCGATTAGTCCCCACCTCGCGAGGGGTGCCTCACCGCCCTGCGATGTGGCTCTTAATATTCGGGGGGGAGAGGGGGTGGCTATTAGTCCTCACATCGTGGGGGAGGTCCTAAAATAAAATATGTGTTAACTATTTAAAGGTGTGAATTTTATTACATATAGAAAAATGTGCGTTTAGCGTACAAATGTGTGCATTTATGTCAAATACATGAAAACACATAATCCAGGTGTTTCGGTTCATACCACTGTAGAGACTTTTCGGTTTCTTTTCATACAACTGCCCAACTGGGGCCCAGAGCCAACACCCACCAGCTGTGTCACTGCGTCTGTTGTTTTACTGTCACACACCGGCCCTACCCCACAAAAAAAAAAAAAAAAAAAAAAGCCATGGCACTTAATAAAAAATTAATTTTACAACATTATTAGAGATGACTTGTAGTCCTCTTTGAAGAGACTGCAGCATGTGAAGGATTTCAAATACAACTGTGTTCTGGGTCTCCTGATCTAAGGACCTATCCGCACTGGTGGCTTTAGAAGTGCTTCATGCAAACTTCCAGAAGGCATGTGTGTCATGTCTAAGAGCAAACTAGAGTTCACGCCTCAGCACTGTGTGCCTCTTCTTTCTTCCGTCCCACGGGCACCGTCTTCTCCCAGGGAGCTGGTGCTGTGCTCTGAGGCTCTGTCCCACCAGTCCCTGCCAAGTCCCTGGGGCCACTGTGGAGAACCAGCCTCCGTCTGTCAAAGTGTGTTGTGCAGAAAACAACTCATCCAAATCTGTTTAAAAACCACACATTTGCGACGCCTATAGGCCTCAGAAGGTGGAGGCAGACAGGTAAAGGCAGCTGCCATGGGGGCTGAAGTTCAAGCCGGTCTGTCCGGCGACTGATGGGCACTGTCTGTAGTGAGCCACTGCACATTTAGCGAGGCTGTCTGGCCCCTCACCTCTGCCAAGCCTCCACCCGTCGAGTCTGGCCTGGATTCTCACACGCCTGCACAGCCTTCATCTGGTTCATAACTCAGCTCACAAAGGGCCCCATACAAAGGCCCCCGTACCGCGGCAAGGACGGCGGTGGTCACACCTGTGGTCATTTATCCTCTCTGCATCTAGCTCCTCTTCCTGAGGCAACAGCACCTCTGAAGTCACAGCCTGGCCTCCCAACTCTTCCCCGTCCCGGGCTTCTTGGCATGTTGCTCTGCTGCACACACCTCAGCAAATACTGCTGATTAGCCAGAATCACCCAGAAATCTCTTAACCTTGATTCTGACTGCTTTTATAATTTGTAATATTTGTACTTCTGGTGTGATTTGAGGAACAACAAATTTTAAAATTAGAGAAGATGTGGTTTTTATTCTCTCCTTTCTACTTGCAACCTTGAAAATTCAAGTAGCAGCAAGGTTTGTTGAGAGTAACTTCCACCAAATAGAACCTATTACAAATGTACTACAGAGTGTCAAATAACCACATAGATGTAAAATAGAGATGCAGACACAGATATAAAATCCAATGGTTAAACCAAACTGAGAAATGCTTGCCAGTTTGATAGGACTTCTGAAACTTGACAAAAATGTTGGCTAAGGGATACAAGATGTTATGAGATGAGTGAGATGCTTGGCCTAGAACCACAGGCTCTCTCCTCTTTACAGCAGAAAATCCATAAGGAAGTCAAATCTGAAAGAACCAGGTACCATTGAACGGCATCATCAGTCGTCCTTCCCATCCCTCGGCCAGCTGAGGTGAGTGCAGACAGTCGTTCACCAACATCCATCATCCATCCTCCAGGCCATGGCTACACTTTACTCCCAGGCTCCCTGTCATTATGTAGATTAGGTAAATCCTAGCCACTCTCACCTTAAGCCTACCCCTGCCAGCGTGGCAATCACCCAGTCCCAACCACAGCAAGGACAGCCGTGTCCGTGGGAACACAGAGCAGCGGTCTGAAAGGAACCTGGATCTCTGAATACCTCATGGAGCAGTCACCAGCCTGGAACATCCTCCCTGACAGCTTTGCAAGACAGAAAAACTCCTTGGTTCCTCAAGCTACAATACTGCAGAGTCTCAGGTCACAGCATCCTTATCTACCCTCGTCAGGAACCGTTCAATGCTCATCAAGACATGAGAACAAAACTGCAGTGGCACAGTCACACTCAACACAGACCACCTGCTGCTCACATTCATCGTATTAACACCAAAAAGCCACCGTGGTGGATATCCTGGATGTGGACACTCGGCGGCTTTTTGCTGGAGATGCGCTTTGTGCATTTATCGCACGACCATCTTGGCATCAGGAGCTGCAGCGCAGATGGCAGCTGTGCATGTCACAGGGAGTCTTATTCGCTGGAATCTCAGCCAGCTCCCAGCATCAGCTCCCACAGGGTCCTCTCCTCTGGGAGCACGTGCTTGGACGCCACAGTGTCCTGTGGATCCACAAAACCGCGCTGTCCTCCCCTGGCCACTGTGCCTGTCCACTGTGCCTGTTGCGGCTCCGATAGTCCTCCGTGTCTACCTGTTGGGGCTCGGATAGGCCGCCTTGTCCGCCTGCGAGTCCCGTGCACTACAAGATTACGCCATTCCAAGGCTGCTCGATGAGGCTTCACACGGGGGCATTGTATTTCATTCACTGCTAGGTTCTACACTGACTCTTATGACCCCGGGGAAGGACTAAGACTTAAATAGAACAGCGGCTAGGTGATACAAACCGCCGCTGTAATCAGAACATACCAAGACCAGGCCACAGGAAGGAAGAAGCAGCCCTGGGCCGCAGCCTGTTACCAAGTCGCTGACATCTCTGTCCAACATGGATAAAAAGACCCTCTTTCCTCCGAAGTCTAAAGCAACATATCGGCCCATCTAACAGTAATTCTGTTGTACATTTAACTTCATCTTGCCCTTCTAAGTGACTGTTCACGGTCTTAACACCTGAACAAGAATTTCTCAGTTGCTGAACCACTGTTCGTTATTCAGCAGATAAAATGGCAGCAGATTGCACCCCAGGAAGAAACACACCCAGTCACGGGCACAGAACGGGACATCAGCACAAACCGTTTCCCAGAAAAAAACGCATCTCTGCTTTGGGACATACCATCCCCGGTCTCCATGAGCTCGGCGTTGCAGTACTTGGGCGCTGTCCGGGACCCCGTGGAACCCTGTGGTCGCTCCATCTGTATGGAGTGCTCTGAGGTGTACGTGGTTACGTCAGGAGGTGCAGAATGATTATCTGTAAAGAAGCACATCATGAGTGTTTCTGGTGGTTGTGGCGTTTGCTCTGCAAGTTGAGCAAGCCATAGCTCAGGAAGAGACGGGAGCGCAGACGCTCACCCTGGGGGTGCCGTGAGAAGCCAAAGCCGATCTCAGCCACGTCTGCCACAAACATCTGGCACAAAGGGGGACCCCAGCATAACTCATGTTGCCGAAAATGGAGTAGAGTTCGGTGAAACCTCAATTTCCTAACAGGAGCCACGTCAGCGGCATTTTAACTAGAATAACGTTAGACCGGCAATGGCAGGGCGCCAGGAAGCGTGTGTGTGTTCATGAAAGGGTCCCGTTTCCTGTCGGCCACCGTCCACACAGCCCAGGGCTTTACTCGCGCTTTGGAGCCCAGGGCCTGGAAATGGAAACCCAGCTCTGAAAACTTCTGGGGATTTGGGGATGTCCCTAAAGCTCTCCGTGCCTCAGTTTCTTCATCAAATGGGAACAGTAATGGCTATGACCATGTAGGATCGGGGCGGGGGGGTTGGCCAGTGTGACTATGTTGTGCCTGGACTCCTTAGAACACTCACACACACATGATCACAGATGCTAAGTTCTCATTCACAGGCTTCTGATTATCTCAGAAGGTCAAATGCACATCTGACTTTTTACTTCTCTTCTTTTGCCACACAAAATATTTCTGCTCTTCAAGTTTCATTATTTTGTCACAGCATTTCCAAAAAACTCCCAAACTTATAGAAAATTTCCAGATAGTCTAGGAGGATTATCTTTGTGCCCAATTAGAAATTACCGGAACGCGATCACCCGAGAGTTACATTTGGGTCACACTGAGCCCTGACGTACATGAGTTAGGAGCCCCTCATAGTTTGGATAAATTAATTCTTTGTACTAAAACTTCCTCCAGTATTGAAAGGGTAAACCCACAAAGGGAGGCCCAAGTGCAGTGATCCATTTATTCAAAAATATGTGTTTTCCTTGGTAAGATTCTGTGCATTTTCTTAAAATTGAATAAAATCCGAGGATACAAATGCTTCCACCAAGTGGCAGAGGCGGTGTCTGGCCTCCCCGTTCACGTCTGGCAGAGCCTTGGCCACTATCCTGCAATCCAATATACACATGGAATTTTATTATGGAAAAATACGTAGCAGTCACACATTTCTATTCAATGTTTAGCCTGCTGTGATTTCAGGTAGGGTTATTAATTCATATAAACGAGTGTACATGTTCCTGAAACTGTGTCAAACTGAAGTTTAACACTGCTTTGCATTTGAGTACTACTTTGCAAACTTTTAAAGAGTATTTCTGTTTTCTCCTTTATACTCACAACAGTTGAGAGAGAAAAATTATTGTTTTCAATTTTTTTTCCCTCACTCAAGCCTAAAGCAGGAGAAGGGACTTCAAGATCCCAGCAGCAGTTATTGGGAAAAGTGAGACAGACCCAGCTCTCCTGACAGCAAACTCCTGTTCCAGACAGAAAACAGTTGACGCTTTCAGTGTCAGTGAGCACCGAAGGGGCTGGGACCCAAGTCAATCCCAAACACCTCTGGGTGTGAAGGAGTCAGTGATCTAGAAGTGAACGTTCTGGGGTTCTGGGGTGTCTGTCGGCTATCTGATCACACATGACGTCCACCTGCTTCCCACTGAGGGTTTTGCAGAGATCAGGCTTTCCTGTGGTAGCTGGTGCCGGGAGGGTCTGAGCCTGCGGCTCGTGCTCCGTTATCGGCGACGTGGTACACAGTCATCTCCGGTTACTGCTTTAATAGAGACACACACCAAAACCTATTCAACCCAAGTCCCATACTTGATGGAAAACATTTTCTCCTGAACCATTCAAAGGCAGAGCGACGCGAGGCTCATCGTGGCTCCCCCACGTGTCGACTCTAGCTCTAGTAATTCTCACTTCACTCCTTTTCCACGGCATCTTCAAACGTTGTAGGGCAGTGATCCTAACTTTGCTCTTTTTCTAATACAGAGGATCTCCCTTGTCATAGAACCTACACAAAACAGTGCGCCACGCCCAAGAAATCTGAACACCTGTGGCAGACAGCAGCGTAAAGCGGCCGTGCTTAAAGCCCTCGTTTCCTTAAATGACTCCCGTGGTCAGGAGGAGCACACTTTAAAACCCTGTCCTGTTGACTGGGACTGTTAAGGTTTCACGCAGGAGCATAAGTGAGAAGAAAAGATAGAAGCGGATATGGCTGCAGGATTCCCCAGGAACACGAAAGGACTTATAAACAGAAGGCCCCTGGAATTCGGATATGGCTGCGGGATTCCCCAGTAACAAGGCCCCTGGAATTCCAGCTGTGGGAGGAACCTGGGCATGAGAAAAGCAGTACAGCAGCTTCCAGAAACAATCCAACCAAAGCACCCCAGGGGCCAGAGGGGCTCTGCGCTCTTTCCACTAAGGGATTCCACAGCCAAGATACAAACAGAGGAAAACGTGCACACACAAAGGGGTTTAGACAACAGGCACAGAAAGACACTGTGAAGCGTGCTCACCCATGGGGGTCTGGGCCATGACATCCGCTAGCCTGTGGGCAGCTCTGCTGCCCCCGCTCTGCGTGGAGGACGAGGAGGTGGTGGACGTGGTGGAGCCGTGGATGGCCTGACTGATCCAGTGCTCCACTTTGATGCTGCCCTGGCTGGAGGTCGGGGCGCCCTGGGAGTCCACCTGCACTGAGCCTTCATCTTCTGAGCCATAAGAGGTATCTGTGTAAGAAGAAAGGAAATTTGCTATATGTTGCAGCAAAAACAGGCACTACAATCTCAGTCCCTGCAACACAGATTTACTTCACGCAAGTCTGAACAGTTGTTTAATGACTTTTTGCCGTAGACACTCTTGAGAATTTAAACCACTTTTCAGATAATGAACCATTTATTTTAGCATAATGAATTTTGCTTCCAAAGCACCTTATACAAACATGCTATAAGATGTTTGATACTGTCATCTCAAAGATGCACTGACACATTTCCTCTACACAGCAGTTTGGGAAGAAACCAAGTGTTTTCTTGTGTCAGTCAGAAAGTGAGAGGGCAAGGGGAGGCGGAGGGCCTGTGCAGCTCTCAGGAGTCTCAGTGTGACTATGTTTAGCCCCGGTTAGTCCTGAGATGCTCTTCTGGGCTCTGATTTATTTCTACGTTGGTGTGTGTGTTAGATACCCTTGCAGGTGATTTTTGCATCTGTGTGTTAGTTACCCATAGAGCTGATTTATTTCTACATCGGTGTGTTAGATACCCATGCAGGTGATTTCTGCGTCTGTGTGTTAGTTACCCATACAACTGATTTCTTTCTATGTCAGTGTGTTAGATACCCATGCAGCTGATTTATTTCTACATCGGTGTGTTCGATACCCATGCAGCTCTCTAAGGATCAAGACGCTGATGATGGTAACAGGAGGGAAAGCAGAATGTGCCTCACATAGAGCGGCCCCTCCACCTCCCCGTTTTCCTCTGGGGCACACAACAAACCCTCATGTTACATTTTGCACTCAAATCTATTCACCTTTACACTATTCGTTTCTTATACATTGTCATTATTGATTTTTCTATCTGTACAAATTGGATATCTTGGATTATGAGAAAATACATCCCTTTTTTCACTATAATTCGCGAGAACATTTTTCATTTAATAACTTTTCATGCAGCACCAAGGTTTTTGGGAATAAATTGCTGCTGTATTTGTTAAACTTCAACGTAAGAATGACACTCAGAATCCTACCTACAAGTGAGTGATGGGAGGCGCTGGCTCAGGTGAGCAGCTCCAGATCATTGGGTGAGAGAAGGAGTCACAGCAAATAATCTTAAGATACTGGTTTGCTTCTTAAAAGACAGTAAGGGCAAACAATATTCACACTTATTACCACTGTCACATGACTTACGCTGTTTGGGAATTTTTTAAAAAGTTTACTTGTTAGACAAGCAATAATATTAGGAGCCTGAAAATTCTCTATCATCTTGCATCTTGCTTTTTTTTCTTTTGAGAGAGAGTCTTGCTCTGTTGCCCAGGGTGGGGTGCAGTGGTGTGATCTCTGCTCACAGTAACCTGTCACTCCCCGGCTCAAGTGATTCTCTTGCCTCAGCCTCCCAAGTAGCTGAGATTATAGGCAAGTGCCACCATGCCTGGCTCATTCTTGTATTTTTAGCAGAAACGGGGTTTCACCATATTGGCCAGGCTGGTCTCGATCTCCTGACCTCGTGACCTCATGATCTGCCTGCCTTGGCCTCCCAAAGTGCTGGGATTACAGGCATGAGCCACTGCGCCTGGCCGACCCTGCCTTTTAAGAAAACTTACACAATTTATATAAAAGTAAAAGTAAAACTGACACAGCCTTGAGACTTTTGAGAAAGGTACACAACCAGGTGTCCATTTGGAGCACAACCATCTCCCCAGAACGTCTTCTCAAAACCCTTTCCAATCTTTCATTCCTCACTCCCACCTACCTTTTCCAAGAAACCTGCAGAATAATGTGATATAGACACTCGACAGAATAGCAGCAAACCAAGCAAGCAGCATATGAAATGGATGATACAGCATGACCAGTGGTGACTAGAATTACACACCATGGGGACAGGAAGTCAGGTTGATTTAACATTCAAAACTGAATTAATGTCATACGCGGTAAAGAATTACGGAGTAGAACCGCGTGTTAACCTTAGGAGACATAGAAAAGTACTGACAAATTCAAGAGAACGAAACTCAACAAACCATGAATAGAAGGCAATTTCCTCAACCTGTTAAAGTACATTCCTGAAAAGCCACAGCTAACATTGTATTTAATGGTAAACAATAGAATGCGTTTTCCCTAAGATGGAGAACAAGACAAAGATGTCCCCTCTTGCCACTTTTATTCAACATTATCTGGCAGGTTCTAGCTGGTGAAATAAATTAACAAGTTTAGTAATAAAGACATCCAGATTAGAAAGGAATAAAAGTGTCTTTATTCATAGATGACCTGACTTTGGCATGTAGAAAATGGCAAGAAGTACACCAAAAATTACTAAAACAAAGTTTGATGGGATCATAGGACACAAGATAAAGATATACATATACTAGCAATAAAAAATCTGAAAATAAAATTAAGAAAATCGTTCCATTCACAATAGCATCAAAAGCAGAAGACATTCAGCTGAACTTCTAACAAAAAGGTGCAAAATGTGTACAATGACAACTATAAAACATTACGGAGAGACATTAAAGATCCAAATAAATGGAAACTAAATAAATGGAGGCAGATTCATGATCGTGAATTCGAAAACGCAGCATTATCAAGACAATTCTTCCAAAACTGTTCCATTAATTCAAGGCACTGCCTAATAAAATCCCAGAAGGCTGTGTGTGAAATGGAAAGCTTATTCTCAATTTTATCTGGAAATACAAAGGACCTACAATAGCCAAAATAAATTTGAAAAAGGGAAACAATGTTGGAAGACTTCACTATCTGATTTCAAAACTTTACATAAAGTCATAGTTATTAAGGCAGTGGTATTAGCACAAAAATAGATGTATACATCAAAGGAACAGAATTAAACTCAGAAATAAAGCCTTATATTTATGATTAATTTATTTTTGACAAAGGTCTCAAGACAATTCAGTAAAAGAAAGGTAGTTTGTTTTTTCAACAAATGTTGCAGTGGCAACTGGGTACCCACAGACCAAAAAGAAAAACCGTGGGGGAAAGAATCCCCCAAACCAAACGAAAACAAAAATCCGACTTAGATCTTTACTGCACACACAAAAATTAACTCCAAATGGATCACAGACCTAAGTGAAAGAACAGTAAGACCATGACACTTCTAAAACTCCCAAAGACACAACCCATGAAAATTAGTGAAATGGACTTCATTAAAATAGAAAACTAGTAAGTTTTAAAAGATGATTATCTCCCTATAACTAATGTAACAAATTACCTTGATCTTAGTGGCTTATAACAAGACAAATCTATTATCCTATTGATGAAGAAGTCAGAAGTGTAAAATCTAAGTGTCAGCAGAACTACGTTCCTTCTGGAGGCTTCAAAGGAGAATCCATTTCTTTACCTTTCCCAACTTTTAGAGGCCACCTGTGTCCCTGACTCATGGCCCCTCTTCATCTTTAAAGTGCATCAATCCAGTCTCCAGTTCTTTTCTCTTTTAAGGACCTTCTTGATTACAGTGGGTCTACCTACTTAAACCAGGATAATGGTCCCATCTCAAGATCTTAAATTAATCAGCTGCAAAATGCCTTTTAACCACTTCAGACAACAGGTTCATAAGTTCTGGGGAATAGGACCTGGGTATCTTGGGGGAAAGGCTTTGTTCTGTCTGCTACATAGTAGTTTGTTCTTTCACTGAGAAACGTTACATCTGTAAAACTCTTATATTCAGATTGCATAAGGCACCTGTAACCCATAAGATGACAACCAACCCATTTACAACATGAGCAAAAAATCTGAACATTTTACCAATATATACAAATGGCTATGAATAGGAATTAGCACATTAAAAGCTAATAAGCACATTAAAAATGCTTAGCATCATTCATTGTTGCAAAGTAAATACACAATGATATACCATTCCACATCAATTAGAATGACAAAAATAAAAATAACAGTAACTATTGGTGGTGATGATGTGGAGAAACTGGGATGAGCATATGCTGCTGGTGGAAATGTGAAATGGTGCAGTTATTTTGTAAATAATTTGGCAGTTTTTAAAAAGCTAAACCTAAACTTACAATAAGACTCAATCATGCTACTTGGCATCCACTTAAGATAAAAGAAATTATATGCATACACAAAGATATGTACATTAATGTCAATGGCAGCTGAATATGGAAACAATGAATAACCAACTGGTAAATGAATAAACAGAATGTGTCATATCTATCAAATAGAATATAAATAAATAATAAGAAATAAACTACTGGTGCATGGTACAGCAAGGACTTCAAAACAGGTAAAGGAGGCATAGAGAAGTGTGTACATTGTATGATTTTATATCATAAAATTATAAGATCATAAAAAAACCAAAAACCATAAAATCAGAGTAAAATATTCTATGATTTTATATTCTAGAAAATTTAGAGTGCACTGTTATGATTTCTAGGGTTCTTTTCCGTAGAGCTAACCTTTCATCTGATATCCTTTGCAATCAGCCAAGTACATTCTTTAGCACGTTTATAGTGTAGTTCTGCTGATAACACATTCTCTCAGCTTTCATATTTGGGAATGTGTTGTTTCACCCCTGTTTATAAAGGAGATTTTCCCTGGATATGAGTTGACAGGCCTTTCTCCTGCTTTTAGTGCTTTAAAAAAATGTCTTTCCATGGTCTTCTGGTCTCCACTGTATCTTCACAGAAGTCACGCGTTTTTGAAATGCTTCTCTGGTATGTAACGTGTCTTTTCCTTCTGAGTCCTTTCAGGATCTCCTCTTAATCTTGGGATTTCAGTACTTTGGCGGCTATCATGAACTCGGATGTGCTTCTTGTTATACTTGTTCTGCTTGGAGTTCACTGAACTTCTCGGGGCCGGACACAGGTGTTTGACATCAATCTGAGAAAATTTTGACTCCTTTTTTCAAAGGTTCTTGCTCTTCTCTCTCTTTTCCTTCTTGTATTACAAGTATATTGACGTATCACAGGAGCTTGAGGTTCTGTTGGCTTTCCTTTCATTTTGTTTCTCTGGGCTTCACTTTGGTTAATTCCTTTTCATCTCCCTTCGAGCCCACAGACTTCATCTTCCTTCTCCAACCTGTTAAGCCCATCAGCGCCATTTCATCTCAGTGTCATATTTTCCAGCTTCATAGTGATGTCTCATGTATACCCTATATATGCACAGCGTCTCCTATCATGGACATTGCCTACTAGACTGGTACATTTGTCACAACTGATACTTCTACAGTGAAACATCATTACCACTCCAACTCCATCATTCACATCAGGGTTCATTCTTGGTGTTGTACAATATATGGCTCTGGACAAATGCATAACATGTATCCACTATTACAGTATCATACAGAGATCACATGATACTAAAAACTCTCCTGCTCTGCCTATTCATCCCTGCCTCCCCCTGGCAACAACTGATCTTCTTACAGTCTCCGTAGTCTTGCCTTTTCCAGGATGTTGTAAAGCTGGAATCATACAACAACCTTTTCAGATTGCTTCTTTCACTTAGCAATATGCCCTTTAAGTTTCCTCCGTGTCTTTTTATGGATAGCTCATTTATTTTCAGCCTCAAATAATATCCCATTGTCTGGATGTACCACAGCTCACTTATACATTCACCTACTGAGGGGCATTTTGGTTGCTTCCAAGTTTTGACAACTATGAATAAGGCTGCTCTAAATATCTACTTGCAGGCTTTTGTGTGTAGACATAAGTTTTCAACTGCTTTGAGCAAATGCCAAGGAGTGTAATTGCTTTATCATATGGTAAGAGTATAGTTAGTTTTGTAAGAAACCACCAATCTGTCTTCCTAAAGGCTGTTCTATTTTTATTAAGACCCGCCATGAATGAGAGAGAATTCCCACAGCTCCACATCTTCACAGGCTTTGGTGTTGATAGTGTTCTGGATTCTGGTGTAGTGATATCTTACTGTTGCTTTCATCTGCATTTCTCTATGACACGTGATGTGAAGCATCATCTCATACGTCGATTTGCCATCTCTATATCTTCTTAGATGAGGCATCTGTTAGTCTTTGACCCATTAATGTGATGAATTACGTTAATTGGCTTTTCAATGTTAAACCGGCTTTGGATACGTGAAATTCCATGTGGTTTTAGTGCACAATTTTTGCTAGATTTGCTAATATTTTATTGAAGATTACTGCATCTATGTTCATGAGAGATGTTCTGTAGTTTTCTTGTAATATTTTGTTATTAAAATGGTATTTGATATTAAAATGATGCTGGCTCTATAGAATGAGTTAAGAAGTATTCCTCAGCTTCTATGTTCTGAAAGAGATTGTAGATAATTGGTATAATTTCTTCTTAGATATTTGGTAGAATTCACCAGTGAACCCATCTGGGCCTGGCACTTCCTGTTTTGAAAGGTTATTAACCACTGATTCAATTTAACAGATACAGGCCCATACAGATCGTTTCTTCCTGTTCAAATTTTGGCAAATTCTGTCTTTAAAGAAATTGGTTCATTTCATCCACGTTATCAAATTTGTGGCCATAGAGTTATTCATAATTTTTATTATCCTTTTAATGTCCACGGGATCTGTAGTTATGTCCCTTATTTCATTTCTGATATTGGTAATTTATCTGCTGTATTTCTTTTTCTTGTTAGAGGCTTACAGATTTTCTCTCAAAGAACCAGCTTTTGGTTTCATTGATTTTTCTCTACTGATATTCTGTTTTCAATGTATTGATTTCTGCTCTTTCATTATTTGTCTCCTGCTTAGAATTTAATTGGATGTTCTTTTTCTAGTTTTCGAAGGTGGAAGCTGATTGATTTTAGATCTTATTTTTAACGTATGCATTTAAATCTATAAATTTCCCTATAAACATTACTGTCACTGCAGCTCACAAATTTTAACAAGTTTTCATTTTCATTTACTTCAAAAATTCAAAGAAATCTTCAGGTTTCTTCCTTGAACAATGTATTATGTATAAGTGTACTGTTTAATATCCTAATATATTTTCCAGTCGTCCATTATTGATTTCTACTTTACTGTGGTTGAGAACATACTTGTTTGATTCCTATTCTTTTAAATGTGTTAAGGTGTGTTTAATGGACCACAACATGGTATGTCTTGGTGAATGTTGTGTATTCTGCTGCTGTTGGAGGAAATAGTCTATAAACTTCAGTTATATACAGTTGACTGAGGATGCCGATTTCAATTTTGTCCTTACTGCTTTTCTGGCTACTGAATTGGTCCATTTCTGATAAAGGGGTGTTAACGTCTCCAACTATAATAGTGGGTTAATTATTTCTCCTTGAAGTTTATCAGTTTTTACTTTGGAATTCTGATACTTTGTTAGCAAAAGTACATTTAAGGATTGTTACATCTTCTTGGAGTATTGACCTCTTTATTACGTAATAGTCATCTCTGGTAACTTTCCTTGATGTAAAGTCGACTCTGTCTAAAATTAATATCACCACTTCCATTTTTCAAAATGAGTGTTGGCCGGGCACGGTGGCTCATGCCTGTAATCCCAGCACTTTAGAAGGGCAAGGCAGAATGATCACCTGAGGTCAGGAGTTCAAGACCAGCCTGGCCAACACGGTGAAATCCCATCTGTACAAAAATAGAAAAAATAAATAAATTACCCAGGCATGACGACAAATGCCTGTAATCCCAGCTACTCGGGAGGCTGAGGGAGAATCACTTGAACCTGGAAGGCAGAGGTTGCAGTGAGATATCAGGCCATTGCACACCAAAAAATTAGTGTTAACATTTATATCTTTTGCCATCCCTTTACTGTTGATCTATATGTATGTCTTTATATCTAAAGTGGATTTCTTATAGATAATATATAGTTCGGTGCATTTGGACTGACATTGAAAGTAATAATATACAGTTGAATTAACATCTACCATATTTGTTACTATTTTCTATTTGTTGCCCTTGTTCTTTGTTTTTGTCTTTCACTTTTTTTTCCTTGTGGTCTTTATTGAGCATATTCTATGATTTATTTTCTTTCCTTTCTTAGCATATCAGTTACTTTTTTTTTTTTTTTTTTAAGTGGCTGCCTTGGAATTTGCAATATAAATTTACAAGTAACCCAAGTCCACTTTCAAATGACACTACACTGGTTTCTTGATAATGCAAGCACACTATAATAACAAAATAACCCTAATTCCTAATTGCTCTCTCCCATCCCTTGGGTATCACTGCTCTCATTCATTTCACTTATATTTAAGTGTGTGTATATGACATATACATAAGCATATAATACAGTATATTTACTGTCGCTATTATGAATGAACTGTTAAGTTAGATCTGTTAAGAAAAATGAAAGATTTTCTTCTACCTTCACTATTTCTTCTTTAATGCTTTTTGTTTTTCTATTTATTTTTTTAAACAGACAAGGTCTTTCTCTGTTGCCCAGGCTGGAGTGGAGCAGCATCATTATAGCTCACCGCAGCCTTGAACGGGATCCTGGGCTCAAGAAGTGACCCGTCTCAGCCTCTCAAAGTAGCTGGCACTATAGGTGTTGGCCACCACGTTTGGCTTTTTTTTAATGAGACAGAGTCTCACAACGTTGCCCAGGCTGGTCTCAACTAAGCGGCCTCCAGCTCTACTCCCATCTTTGCCTCCCAGAGTGTTAGGATGACAGCTGTGAGCCCTGTAAACAGACTGTGCTCTTCCTTTCTTTGTGCACAGCTGAGTTACTGACCTCTACTATTTTCTCTAGAGAACTTTGAACATTTTTTGCAAGGCAGGTCTACCGGCAACAAATTTTTCAATTTTTGTAGGAGAAGGTCTTTTCTTTTTCTTCACTTTTGAAAGATAATTTCACAGAGTATAGACTTCTAGGTTAATGGAATTTTTTTCCTCTCAATAGTTTAAATACTTCACTCCACTTCTTGCTTTCATGGTTTTTGAGGGGAAGTTGAAAATAATTCTTATCTTTGATCCTCCATAGGGAAGGAGATTACTCTGGTTTCTTTGCTTTTTAATCTTTGATTCACCATAGTTTCAATATTTTATGCCCAAATAGAGTTTATTTTTGTTTTGTTTTTGTCGTCATCGTTTTTACATTTATCCTTCTTGGTGTTTCTTGAGCTTCCTGGATCTATGGTTTGGTGTCTGGCATTAATCTGAGGAAATTCAGCTATTACTGTTACAAATATTTCTTCTGTTCCTCTTTCTTCCCCCTTGTATTACCGTTATGCATATTTTATGCCTCTGTGGAAGTCCCATAGTGCTTGGATACTCCGTTCTTTTTTGCTTTTCAGCTCTGGAGGTTGGAGTTGGGTATTTCCCTTTCTCCCAGGTCAGAAGGCTCTGATAAAATCCCACCAGGTTAGTCTCCACTTAACTAGCTTCTCAGGAAGGTGGACCTAGTGAAGAGTGCACTTGCATATTGAAAAATGATTCCTATTCTCTTTCCCCTGTAGTAAGTATGAGGGGATTTTTCTCTGATGTTTACTTCGAGAACCTGATTGAGCTTCTGATGATACAACTCACAAAAGCATGAGACCCATATGCACAGGCCTCCTGGAGGTTTTAACTCTCAGACGTGGCCACACCTCACCACAGCAATTTGTCAATTCCAGTTCAGGGTTTCCAATCCCAGCGTGGGTTCCTTGGAGCATTGTGCTCCAGTGTATGGTGATTCATCTGCTTTACCTGTCCAGCCAATCTGGGGACAGTGGCTTGCCGGTGACCTCACGTCTCTTGCAGGTTTAAGAAGAGCTGCTGATTTTTCAGTTTGCTCAGCTTTTTACCTGTGAGGAGGGAGTGACAATTCTCAAGATTATCGTGTACAGAACCTGAAATTCCCCAACTCCATTATAGTGAAAAGTGTCTTCCCTTCCTCTGGCTCAAGAATTAAAATATTTTCATTCTCTGACACGTTGTACTCTGATTCCCTAAATATTTATAATTGCAGATTTAAAAACTCAGTTTTCTGCTGTATCAGACATGTAGACTGGCACTTTCCAACAGAATTATGAGAGTCCTGTTATAGAACTTGAAACCTTCCTTGTAGCCTCATATAAATATATAAACAGGTATAATTAATTTTACTGGTATATTTTTAACTCAAAATGCTCATACTATACTTGCAATAAGAAATACAAATAGGCCGGATGCGGTGGCTCAAGTCTGTAATCCCACCACTTTGGGAGGCCGAGGCGGGTGGATCACGAGATCGTGAGATCGAGACCATCCTGGCTAACACGGTGAAACCCCGTGCCTACTAAAAATACAAAAAATTAGCCAGGCGTGGCAGCGGGCAGCAACTTGGGAGGCTGAGGCAGGAGAATGGCATGAACCCGGGAGGCGGAGCTTGCAGTGAGCCGAGATCACGCCACTGCACTCTAGCCTGGGCAACAGAGCTAGACTCCGTCTCAAATTAAAAAAAAAAAACAAATACAATATTTTCTATTTTTTATATTAACTGGCATGTCTTTCATGCAGCAAATCCAGTTCAGACCAGGCACACGTCATGTGCTCAGCCGCCGCATGTGGTGAGTGACAGAGACCATCCTGCATGTGTGTGCACTTTTTACTGCCTTTTTCTTGACCACAGATTCTACCCCCCGTTTCTCTGTGTATGCGGTGATTATTTGCTGAATATTACACATTGTGGGTAACTTGTTGAGCACACTCAGGATCCCTAACCTCCCTCTGAAGCTTTCCAGCTCTTGTTTTAGCAGTTAGCACAGGCACGGCTGGGTCATCGTGACATGGGCAGGCTTGGTTGGATTCGCTGTTGGTGTGAATCTGTGGAGAGCTCCCATCCTGCACCCACTTGGGTCTCCCCCTCCTGGACGTGGTAAGATGGCCATGCTCCGCCCACACCTGAGCTCTCTCTGATCTCCCCCTCCTGGACGTGGTAGGACGGCCATGCTCCGCCACACCTGAGCTCTCTCTGATCTCCCCCTCCCGGACATGGTAGGATGGCCATGCTCCGCCACACCTGAGCTCTCTCTGATCTCCCCCTCCTGGACGTGGTAGGGTGGCCATGCTCCGCCACACCTGAGCTCTCTCCGAGCTCCGCCTTCTGGATGTGGTAGGATGGCCATACTCCGCCCATACCTGAACTCTCGGCACCACGGTCTGCAGGTGTTCTCCAGAGGGCAAGTGTACTGTGGGTGCATCTCATTCATTCTCCTGCCCTCGCCCTCAGGTTCTGGCTGGTACAGCTGTGGTCACAGACTAAAAACAGCCACCTCATTCGTTTTGTGCAGTTTTACAGTTGTTTAGGGCAGATGGGTGATTTGGGTCCCTGTTCTCTCATCATGGCTAGAAGTAGTTTTGGCAAATTATTCTTTTATCTTTACATTCGGAAACTAAAGGAAAGTTTCACCCATAGAATACTAGCGTTGCGACAATCCTAATGAGAGTTTCTCCAGAAACTAGGATCCAGGTCAGCAGCCAGTCATTTCATAGAAGATAAACTTCAAGAACATTCTCTGAAGGGCAATGAAACTGAGTAAGATCTAACCACTGTTACCAACAACCAAGAAAAATAGGTAAGAAAATGCAGCTAAGATTTGGATCAAGTAAGTACGGTAATAAACATGCAAACTATCGCTAAGCACAAATAGGCTGGGAGTAAAAAATTTTTATGATATTGACATTTACGATTTTACAAAACTGCCCCATATGATATATCAAGAGGACTCCTGATGAAAATTTACAAAGGATGCTTTATGGCTTATATAAAACTGTTGGTCAAATCCAAATATTTCACAAAAATAACATTTCAAATAATATTCTTTTATATTTTGCAGACATCTGTACAAGGAGGTTATTCATCACACATGACCCAGTAACATTTGTCAGCGGTTGGATTCAATACGAGAAATAAGCAAATAACCGTAACCGCACTGTTTCTTCCATTTCAAAGTCTTTTCTCTTATACAAAGTGGTCAAGAAAAATGCCCGTTGCCTTACATACTGGTTAGTGCCAAAAATTTGGTTTAAAATATTTCAACCCTTGAAATATTTTACGTCCATGTTGTTAGTTACACAAAGAACACATACAAATACAATTATTTTGCCATAAGTTTTGGCAAATTATAACCATTAACTAAACAAACAGGAGTAAGCATGTTATTTTTGAGATAGGGTCTTGCTCTGTTGCCCAGGCTGGAGTGCAGTGGCACGATCATGGCTCACTGCACCCTGATCCTCCCACTCCAGCCTCCCGAGCAGCTGGGACCACAGGCACACACCACCATTCCTGGCTGATTTCTGTATGTTTTGCAGGGAAGGGCTTTGGAATGTTGCCCAGGCTAGTCTCAAATGCTGGGAACTCAAGCAATCTGCCTGCCTTGGCTTCCCAAACTGCTGAGGTTAGAGGCATGAGCCACCATGCCTGGCCTAATCATTTTTAAAGAGTCTGCATTTATTATCGTTATTTTTTTCTAATTGAGATGGGGGTCTTGCTCTGTTGCCCCGGCTGGAGTGCAGTGGTGCCATCTCAGCTGACAGCAACCTCTGCCTCCCAGGCTCAAGTGATTCTCCCACCTCAGCCTCCCAAGTAGCTGGGACTACAGGTGCACACCACCAGGCTCAGCTAATTTTTTGTACTTTTGGTGAAGACAAGATGTACAAAAGGCATTTCTGTACATTTTGCCATGTTGTCCAGGCTGACCTTGAACCCTTGGGCTCAAGCCATACACCTGCCCTGGGTTCCCAAATTACTGGAGTTATAGGCATGAGCTATCGTGCCCAGTCCTTCATTATGTGCTGTGGCTTAATATTAAAATAAGGAAAGGGAGGAGCCCAAGGGAGCACGTTGGCAGAAAGGGCTCCCTTGTCAACAACTTGCTAGCATGGCATTCACTCCCTTGCCTGGCTGGCACTGCGTTCTTTAGATGAAGAACACGTTATGTGTCAATGAGAAACAGAAACAACATAGGAACACCCTGTCTCTACAAACACTTAAAAATTAGCTGGGTGTGGTGGCGAGCACCTGTGGTCCCAGCTGCTTGAGGTTGAAGTGGGAGGACCGCATGAGCCCAGGTGGTCACAGCTGCAGTGAGCCAAGAGCTGCCATCATGATGCTGAATTCCAACCTTGGTGACAGAGCAAGACCTTGTCTCAAAACAAAAAGCAACGAAAACCCAAAATGATGCACTCTAAGTTCTGTCCTTTAAATTCCAGTACCTTCATTTGTAAAGGTATGTAAAGGTGAAACTCAGGAGCTGCCTGTAGTAATGTGGACGTACACTTGACCTCAGCTCTGATCTGAAGCACGTCCTTCTGTCTCACTGCTTGCCAAGACTAAGCTAAATTTCAGAAGTAAAAATACTCCCGAAAATGTTGTACATTTTCAACTATTCGTATTGTACCTTAAGTTTCTTTGGTATTGGAGCAAAAATACTGGGTCATTTAAAGTGATATGTAGCTTCAACGTGGGATGTAAGGTGATTCAGGTCCTTTGAGAAGACAAGCTTGCAACAACGGCATGAATAATGTTGGAATCAAAATCACAGAAACTAAACACCAAATAGCATAGGTTCAATCCGTGTCTCTAACAAGTATCTGGATAACTAAACTTTCTGCTTTACTTGGGTGTGAAGATCATGAAATGTAGTTTATAATTATTTGGGCAGAGAAAATAGAGAATTGGGGTAGTTATGTAAAATTCAAGATTAAAGAAAAGCAGTATTATATAGCAGAAATATAAATTGGCTATTACCTTCAGTAATTTAGATCAGGGGTTGGCAGGTCCCTGCACCAAATCTGGTCCGTTGTTCTTGTAAATAAAGTTTTATTGGTACACAGTCATACGCACTTGCTGTCACCCATGGCTGAGGGCAGAGTTGAGTGGTTGTGAGAGACCTTATGGCCTGCAGGAACTAAAATACTAGCTGGCACCTTGCAGGCAAAGTTTATGACCTGATTCGGGTAGCTGCCTAAACTGTCCAATTCGCTTGTTCTAAAACAATCCAACAATGTAGCACACTTATCTGAAGATTTGAGAATATGCATGCAACAGCCTAATCAGAAGAAAAGTCCAATTCCACCCATAGGGTTACAAACTCTTCCCTTTTCCCTACAAGGAATTAAATGAATAAAACTGTGTGAGATTTTACTGGTATGTATCATATGTATCAATCTTGATGAAAAGTTAAAAATGTGTATTTATACAGATACATAGTGTTACTTTTCATGCACTGTTTTCGGACTTCTGGTTCACAAAATCTGCATTTCTGCACCATGATTTTGAAGGCAAAAACCCAACTTCTGGGCTAGCGGTCAATTCTGAGGCGCCCAGCATGTTCAGGAGGCAGCGTCGGGGAGCGTGTCCCTTACCTGGAGGGGTGTAGGCGTCCATGGAGGTCTACACGACCAGGGACCTGCGTTTGGAAGGCATAGGCACCGCCATCTTCTGCTCTTTGTGTCTGGCCAGAGCCGCCTGGACAGCTTCCGTGTGGACGTCTGAAATGGAGAGAGCTCAGTCACTCAGTGCTCAGCTTAGGTCCCAGAGGCCAAGCTGCACCCTCATCTCTGTCCCCGCAGCACGGTTCATCCACCTTCTGAAACTCACCAACAGATGGGTGGGCGAGGAAAGAAAATCAGTGTTTACAGTTCCATAAAGACATTAAAATTTATTCACAGACTTTTAATTATTCATTTTATTACTGTAGAATCCATATCCGCAAGCAAACACTGGGTGTAAACTGCACTGAGATTTTTCTTTTTAGGGTGAATGCACCTTGATCTTTGGAGATTCTTTGTAGGTCACACGTTTGAGCCTCCAAATCCTTTCACTGTACCGTTGAGAGGCGTGTGCACGCCTCGCACCCCAACTCACACAGCCACGGTCGCAGCTCAGCTCAACACCGGCCATGGGCCAGGACTGTGTTGGCTATGGATATGGTTTGGCTGTGTCCCCACCCAAATCTCAACTTGAATTCTACATCCCAGAATCCCCATGTGTCGTGGGAGGGACTTAGGGAGAGGTAACTGAATCACTGGGTCCCGTCTTTCCTGTGCTATTCTCGTGATAGTGAATAAGTCTCATGAGATCTGATGGCTTATCGGGGTTTCCGCTTTTGCTTCTACCTCGTTTTCTCTTGCTGCTGACATGTAAGAAGTGCCTTTCGCCTCCCACCATGATTCTGAGGCCTCCCCAGCCATGCGGAACCGCAACGCCAACTAAATCTTTTTCTTCCCAGTTTCGGGTATGTCTTTATCAGCAGCATGGAAATGGACTAAAACAACCATTAAGACATTTTGTGGCTATTAACCCATTACATTAATTCCACACATTCACTGAATGCCTTCTCTGTAAGTCCCTACGGGTTGGGGTCGCAGTGGTGATAAGGCAGACAGTCTCATGGCATCTCACGCAGGCCACTTCTTAAGGGATGAGACAAGTGATAGATGGGCTAGAGAATTAAAGCAGAGACAGATGCAGCAGCAACTCCAAACTGTGAAGCCAGGGAAGAATCCTCTTAACACAGAATCAGAACAACAGGAGTGAAACATACCGGCTGTCAAGACGAGAATCTTCGAGACACAGGCAAAAATCCGCTCAAAGGCCCTAAACTGTCAGTGAGAACGGTGTTAGCAGAATAAAACCACCACCACCAAAAATGGCCAGCGTGAGTGAAGACGAGTTGGGGCAGTTTTCTCTGAAGCTGCGAGAATGATCCCACTGAAAGAGAATCAGACGTGGCTTTCTGGCTTAAAACCCCCAAGCTGCCACCTGAGACAGGACCCAGACCCTCAGCATCACGCCCACAAGCAGCTCATCGCACTGCTTGGTCTTGTCAGCCTTTGTGCACACTTCTCTCCCTAACTAGATAAAGAGCCTGGTCATCTGGCCACTATTTCTAATTCCCAGGTCAAAAACCATTATGTGACTGACTTGGCTCATGGCCGAAAACTGAAGGGATCAATGAGGTGACAGTCCACTCACTTCCACAAATCGCTTTTTGTTTTGCATATTCTCCGTTTTAAACTTTTTGGATGTAATTTCAAAGACACAGAAAATCTGCAAGACCAGCGTAGTGAATTTCCACATAACTTACCAGGCTCAACTTAGGCCCAACTGCTCCTATCTTACATCACTGCTTTCCCCCCTCCCCCATGAATTTTCTAAGTCAAATGAAAATAAATATCAGATACTATATCCTTCCATACCTAAATGTTTCAATGTATTTCCTAAACACAAGGATATGCTCTCACATTCACTTTCCTCAAGATCCGGAAATTTAACTGTCATATACAAAGTTCACTTTCAAATGCTGTCAACTGTCTCCATAATTTTCTTACTTTGTCTTCTTCTACGATCCAATCCAGGATGATGAATTGATTTGTCATGTGATTTTTACCCGTCCAGCATCCAAGTTTCTCAGGTTTTGTGTTTCCTGAAATTGGAAATGTTAAAGAATACAGGTCAGTTATTTCACAGCTTGTCCTTTATTTTGGTATCTTCCGGACTAGACTCAGGAGTATGCATTTTAGCAGGGACACCGCAGAAGTCTGTCTTACGTGACAATGTTAACATCGGCAACTCAGTGAAGGTGGTGCTTAAGTGCCTCCAAAGCAAAGATGCTACTTCTCGCGTTGAAATTAAGATTTGGGAGGAGACACCCTGACACTATGTGCATATTCTGTTTTCCATGAATTCTCCACTACTAGTTTTAGCATCCACTGATTTCCTGTCATTCCTTCTAAATCATTAGATCTTCCATATTCACTGAAAAATAATTTTTTCAGCATTCATTTACATATGTCCATATATACTCACGGAGTCTGGCTTCGTGGGTTATGATTCATAGTTACAATGGTTTGTTCTGTTGCTCAACTGGTCCCAGATTTGACACCGGATTCCCCAGCCCTTAGACCAGGGCTCCTTCTAGTGAAGAACGGAGTTTGGAAGCTAAGAGTGGGCACCGGGTGCTGCTGGGCATTGCCGGCAAGTAGAACACACACACGCATGTACACGCATGTGCACCCACGCCCATCCACAGGCACTTCTATCCCTGTCTACATCTGTCGGGAGCCACCAGCTGATACTTGTACCTCCTGCTGCAACCTAATCCCACGTGATCCATTCCAGGCTTTGGCCTTTTCTTATTTCTACCTCTTACCAAGAAAGAAACCTGGCACCTGCAGCACTCAATATATTCACTGATTTATTAAGCTTATTTGCTTAAGTCTGGAGATACAGAAATGCTTTCAGAATTGCTATCTAATACCACGGTGAAAAATCTATCAAGTTCAGTGCTCATTTGTAATTATTTTTTCATTGTTTTTTTGGAAGGTAGGGAGTACAAAGTATACACAGTGAAATGTTCAGATCTTGAGTACACTTGGTGCATTTCGATAAATGGAAATCTATTACCCTAATCAAATCTTTTGCATCAAAGTTCCCACAAGTCCCCTCCCAGTCAATCCCAGCCCTCAAGAGACAGCCACTGTTCATTCTCGAGGAGTGTTCTTGGCGCTCTTCCGTCACCCGAGACTCGCATAGATTCTCCATTGTCACATGGACTCCACGGCGTGGTGTTCACTCTCTGCTCAGTTCAAGGCTCCTGGAACTCATCCCCGTTGTTTGTTTTGGTTTCAGCATTTTGTACGTTTTTCCTGATGGGAACTAGGACAATGTATGAATATATCAGAATTTGCTCATGTTTCTCCAGATGAGAGAGATTTATGTTGTTTCCAGTTCTTGGCTATGACAATTTACTCTGGAGATAATGTGCATTCTTTTACAAGGACACACATTTTCTGCTCTCCTTGGTGAACGTCTACAGCATACCTGCTGGGCCATATGGTAAGTGTACACATTTTAAAGAAACTGCCACATTTGCTGAAGTGGCTGTGCCATTTTAAGTCTCCATCAGTCTGAGATCCAGTCTGTCATATCTTCACCAGCACCTGCTACTGTCCTCCCTTCTCCACTCTTGTGAAGGGGAACCTCGTGGGTTTAAGTTGTACTTACCCAATGATTCCCTGGTGAGCACCTCTCATGGGCCACTGGGCATCTGTATACATCTGTTGCGAAGAGTCCATCTTGCATGCTTGCAAAATTCACACCATTTCTGGTTGTTTGTACATTTCCTAAAATGTTCTAAATAAGGCCCTGTGTCTTCTGTACATCAAGCATCTCCCCCTGCTTCCAAGTCTTTATGCCTTTTAGTTCTCCTAACTAACTTCACGGACGAGGGCCCCAGTGTGCACCATGCGAACCTGAAGCACGGAGAATGGCCATGCTCCCGACACCCCTGACTGTGGGCAGAGCTCCCCGGCTGCCACCACCGAGGAGGGGGGTCAGCTCTTGTTTTTCAGGAGTGGCCTTTATCAAATGGAGAAAGTTCCCTTCTGTTCCTGATGTGATAGGAAATTCGTATAAGGACTATTAAATTTCAACAGATGTTTTCCAGTGTCTACCGGGAGGATAAAATGGGTTTTCTGCTTTATTTTTTGTTAATGTGGTGAATTACATTGATTTTTGAATGATGAGCCAAATGTGCAATGCAAAACTACAGATCATGAGAACAAACTCTAAGTGTTCATGGTATTCTTATCCCTTTTACATATTTCTGGGTTTGATTTAGTAAGAATTTGTTCAAAGCTTTGGCATCTGTATGTCAACAAGAGTGAAAGGCGTGAGATTTTGCCTCACATGCAAACTAACAAAGGGGGCCAGCACCACCCCAATGCACTGAAAGAGCCAGGACATTTCCAGGCCAGAAACAAAGGGCTTGTCACACACAGTGGGGCAGCAGGACCCACTCACCCCTGTCGATATTCAGGATCACACAGTGGGGCAGCAGGACCCACTCGCCCCGGTCAATACTCAGCAACGTCCTGTATCCCTGTACAACGACAAGATGTTATTTAGGCAAAACAAAATTAACGATCATGTAAAGAACTGCTTACATTTTTCTCTTCTGAGAAAATTTGTTTTTAGCAACCATGGCTCTCAAGGCACTCACTTGCACATTATACATAATACTGCTTGTGGCCAAAGTCATGGTACCTTCCTATTCTTATTTACCAAGAGTTCTGAAAGGTGAGTATTTTAAGGAGAAAAGAGGTATGTGGCTTACCCCAGGCTAAGGAGTGAGTTAGCTGGACAATTCTTGTGAAATATGTGCTTTATCTAATTAGAAAATCTGAGAACAAGGTATCAGTGTGAGTCTGTTATCTCCATGAAGGAGTGAAATGGATGCTGGGAAATTGAAGGAGCTTCAGAACGGGAATCTCACAACCTCAAATGGGGAGACCAGCAATTGGGAAAGCAGTCACTCTGATTCATGGAGTTTTCGGAGATTCACGTCCACTCCGTCCTGCATTTGAGCGACTTTTCTTCTTGTGATGTGGACCCGATAGAAGAGAGGTCCCACGTAGACATTCGGCATTTGTGAGGGTCTGGCACCGTGACTCACTTCTACAGATTTAACATGTTTGTGTATAAATTACAATGGCTCAACTCTATAAAAACTGATAGCAGTTATGGATCAATTCCCTCATTTCTCACTTGGGCCACACTTCCTGTTTCTGCAAGAACATATCGCTTGGCTAGAAGGCACGATGTTGACATTGAAAGGAAAAAGGACCTTGTATAAAAATGATGTAGAGAATTCTTCTCAAAGGCCACTGGGACACACACTGTGTTGGTGACCAGCTGTCTACCGGCGCGGCAGCGAGAGAGACAGAGCTGCACGCGTGAGCAGTCACAGCTCCCGTGACCCACACCAAGACCCCCAGGGTGATGAAAGGCCAACCAGCAGCCTTGGAACGTACACTTCCTTCCCAAAATAGCTTCCCGAGAAACAACAAACAGTGATAATTGCAGGCATTTCTATGACTGGGAAGCAAGAAACCCTCCCAGTCCTGTTCCTTCTACACCACATCCAGAACAGGCGTACACCCGGTGTAGAAAGCTCCCAAGGCCTGAACAGATCATTCGATTCTAATTCAGACTGACCTAATCTCTGCAGTGCAGTCCTACAAACAGACTTTCCAAAAGTTACCAAACCACTACCTCAAACCTCATGCTTTCTCTGCTTCGAAAGAGGACATGCGGCTCGGTTTATACGGCCACCAGAACACACACAGGGTATTATCTTATTGCCCTTCAGTGCCAAGAAGAATCCTGTGGTCTCTCACAGTAAAAACAAAACCACATCCACCACAACCCAGCTTTTCAAGTTGCAGGGAGTTTTACAGCCTCTTTCTATGTCGTCTTCCTTTTTGCCCCAAACTGGATATTCTTTTTACTTTCTCCTTATTTCCTGAATATAATTTGATCAATATAATCAAAGTGCTTGTGTTAGAAGCAACTTTACTTAAAAAGAATTCAAAGAACTACATCAAAATATTAAGAGTAGCCATTTCAGGGTGACAAGAGAACAATATATTGTTTTTGTTCATTATTTCCAACATTTGCGAAGTTTTTTGCCTTGAGTGTAGTCACTTTTGCAATCAGAGGTTACAGTGCTTGATGGAATGAGGCCATGAAGCGCACACACCACCGAGTTTCTAACACAGAGCAATCTGTGAGGAAGGATGGAGACACAGGAAAGGTTCATTTTAAAGCAATGCAAGTGTTTTTTTCATAAAGGCAAAAGACATTTTTTAAAGTGTTTGCATCATACACAAGTCTGCTAAATTTGGTCAAAAAACAGAGAAAACAGTAACAGAAGAACACTTTAGCCCACAAGGAGACCAGCACACCCAGCTCGAGACCACTCCAGATGAGGCGTGGAGAGTGGTTTCCTCACAGCTGACCCACAGGATCGGGTAACACAAGCAGAAGGGAAACATGGGGACCACAGAGACATCAGACTGTGGACTTCATAGCAAGAGACAGCAACACAAACTAGCGGAGTAATTAAAAACTATGGTAAAAAGAGGTCCACATTCTATTTTAACCTGAAATCAGTGGCACGGGGACCACCACACCACCCTGCAGTTGCCTCCTCCCTCCCCCACACACAGCAGCCTCCTGGGACAACATCCTACTTCCAACTTGCAGTTGCCTCCCGTCCCACCCCCCCACAGTGGCCCCCTACAACATCATCCTACTTCCACCCTGCAGCTGCCTCCCATCCCCAACACACAGCAGCCTCCTGGGACAACCTCCTACTTGCCGGCCACAGCCTGGAGCCCCCAAAGCATGGAGGGGCTTAGCGAGCCACACAACATTCCCCCTTCACACCTGGGAAGTCAGCCCCTCACTGAAGTGGGTCCTGCGCCCACCAGCTGTGCACGATCAGAGGTGTGAGGTTATGGACCTGGTCACCAACTGTGCAGAGAGGCGTGAGGTCATGGACCTAGTCGCCCGTTGTGCACGATCAGAGGTGTGCAAGGTTCCAGACCTGGTCACCTGCTATGCACAATCAGAGGTGTGAGGTGATGGACCCGGTCACCCGCTGGGTATGAATAGAGGTGTGGGTGGTTAGTGACCTGGTCACCAGCTCTGCACAATCAGAGCCATGCGAAGTTACAGACCTGGTCACCAGCTGCACCCAATCAGAAGCTTTTGAGGTTAGGGACCTGGTCACCTGCTGTGCACAGAAGTGTGAGGTTATGGACCTCGTCACCCGCTGTGCATGATCAGAGGTGGGCCAGGTTAGGGACCATGTGCGTGGTGATGGACCTGATCAGCAGCCAAGACACCTGACGTTTCCAGTGTCATCCCGGCTTCTTTCAAAACTGGAAAAGTCTTCAGATATTTCCCAAAAGCTTGTCCATCTTTGAAAACGATATGCGTGTGCACAGGTGATACCGATGACTGAAGATTGAAGGTTAGAGCATTCCAGCCCCATGCCCATGTCCCATCCCATCTGCGAAAACTTGAGCACAAACATCGCCCTCTCTGAAGCTCCCTGAACCCTGTGGCAGGCCTGAGACTCAGGTCCAGTGTCCTGTCAGTTACACTGAACAAAATGTAATTCAACACTGGCCATGGGCCCTGTGCTTAAAAAACCACATATAAATCTCCCAAAGAACTACAATCTATGAAAGCTTTCATGGCTAGTATTTTAGGAAGACTGATCAGTCTTGACCTAAATCAAAGCCGACACTGCCCAAATTCACTCTAACCCCAGCTTCGTGCACAGGCAGCCATCGCCTGGCCGTCAGGGTGACCAGCAGCCTGGGCACAGACAGGACCAGCGCCGGTCCCTCCCTGCACCTTAAGGGGGCTTCTGAGCTGCTGTCCATGATCAGTGATGGTGACGCCCAGAACAGCTTTCCGGGAAAGCAGTAAACCTTTCAGGTCCTCACCTCACGAGGATGGCCATGTATAAATCAACCGCCTTTGTTACTGCCCTGCCATTCTCAAAGAGGGGATGGGTTAAACTTCTTTATCCACATGCCCAACACAAGGCACACCTGCCCCAGCACGAGGCTCATCTACTTAATCCCGGGAAACTCACACAACCCACAATCAGAGGCCGCGCACAATCCGAGACTGAGCACAATCAGAGACCACACACAATCAGAGACCACACACAATCAGAGACCACACACAGAGACCACACACAATCAGAGACCACACACAGAGACCCACACAATCAGAGGCCACAAAGAGGCCAGAGGCCACAATCAGAGACTATACACAATCACAGGATGTGCACAATCAGAGGCCATGCACAGTCTCTGCAACCTCATCAGAAACTGTTTCTGACCATTCACCTGAGGCCACCAAGTTTAAATGAGAGGCCCAGGTTTTAAAAGACAGCAGGAGTTCTCTGAAGGCAAACTCCGTGCATTCCACCATCAGCACCATTTGTGCCTGTCACGGTCAGGAAGAACCACAACCACGTCTCGGTGCCCTTGCAGTGCAGGGCGCTGCGTTTCTCCCCCTTTCCAAACCCGCGGCGGCTCCTGGCGACCCAGCGCCTCTGCTCAGCCACACGCCCCCAAGGCCTTCCTCCCTCACCCCACAGGGGAGCTCCCACAGCCGGGCTATCTGGCTCATCACTCCGATTCAGTCACTTACACCCTCATTCCAGGCTGAAAATCTCTTCTGAAAATATCCAAATCTTACCCACGTCAGGCTCCATCTTTTCCCCAGAGCTCCTCATCCCCTCCAGAGCAGCAGCCCTGGTGCCCGTGCAGCCGGGGCCTGTGGGCAGATCCGTGGGCTCAGAATGCCCAGCCCCTCAGCCCCTCTGTGTGTCCCCTTACTCCCTGCTCCCTGGCGTTAATGCCCTCCGTCTTCAATTTCCTGATAGGCAAAAGGGGGTTAATTCTAAGAGTGCTAACCGAACTGGATCACTTAACACCATGTCGGGCCCAGAATACCCCTTGATCAATGACAGGTATTGCTGCGCTGTTACCATTGCGCTGGGTCCAGGTTTCCTGTGAGCCCTTTAGGCTCTTTGCCGTAAAGGCCACTCAATGGTCCTGTCCAAGCCTGTCTGTGGCAGATGGACAGGTGAGTGGCCGATGCACACGTGTGATGCTGAATGGGATCGTGCAAAGCTGGCCCCGCGTATTGTGGTCAACGTAAGAAAAAAGTCGCCCATGCTTGCTTGCTGCTGCCCTGCGGTGTCCAGAAGGAGCCGCTTAAAGGCAACTGCGCCGCACCTACCTTCTTGGAAGGAGACGGCAAGACCAGACTGGCTGGAGCTGGGAAGTTGTGCACTACAGGTCAGGGCTGCGTAACCCAGGGAAGGCATCACTCGAAACACGTGCTGGAGGGCAGCCAATCCGACCCGACCGTCCACCTCCAGGGTCAGCCATGGGGCTCCACTTGATGTGTCATCCTGATCACCCCTCACAGAGCAAATGAGCCTTTGACTTCAGCCTGTCCTAGGTACAACACCGACTCCCACCTCCCACGTCCTGAACCAGCCTGTTCCGGGGATTGCTGTGGAGGTAGAGGAGCAGGCCCAAGACATCTAGTGGCATTTCCTGGCAAGGACACTCACCATGCTCGACCATAAAACTCGGGTCAACTGGTTTTTCGGAGGGACTGTAATTTACTTGTGGCACGCATGGATACTGATTGACCCAGGGAGGGGCACGGAGGAGGCTGAAGGAAAACCCATGGTGACTGCGCCAGGCATTCCCGCACACACCGACATCTTCAGACTGGGGCGGCGTCCTAGTCTTACAATCAAACCGAAAGCCCAGAGAAACTAGGGACCTTGTCCAAGACCAGCAACAGGTATGTGGGCAGCTGGGATTCAACTAAGTCCTTTCCTGGATCCATCCGCGCTGCTCCCTGCCCCCACTCCCACCACCCCGCCATGGCCCCCGATAGACACAGCAGGTCTGAACATCAGGCACCCCGCACGCAGAGTACGGAGCAGAGCCGGCTTCCGCAGTGGGATCTCACACACATCCCACTCCCCTTCTTGCCGAATGCCTCGGGACTCTGTGCGGTCAAGTCTGCAGATGTGGCCTCACTCTGCGCTAGGAGATCTGGGTGGCCGGCAGCGTTTTGCAGAGTGCTCCTCCAGACGGGGCTCGTCGGCTGATCCATGAGACACAGGACACCTGAGAGAAGGGCCGACAAACCCCACAAAGTCGCTCCCAACATGGAGAGGACAGGACCACAGCGGGGCTCTCGCAGTCCACGCTTTGGACAGGTCTTGCTGCAAACTGTGGTGCTCGTCAGGCGCGAGGAAGTTTCCCAGGGCAGGAGCTCTAAGTGACACAGCAAAAGCGACACAGGCGATGCAGCAGGATGTACTTCAGCTCAGGGCTCAGGAACCACGGGGTGCAGCGTGGCCTGCAGCAAACCAGACACATCAGAAGCCAATGTCCCACCTTTTACATTCAGTGACATTGAACGGAGGGAGTTATATGTAGCAATCATCTTCCTGGGGGACCCGTACAGCACGCATGACCACCGACACTGACCACGAGTCCTTCCTAGGTCCTGGGGGCTACCCCACTTTACACGCACGGTTCCATGCACAAATCTACGCGTGGCAGTTGTTAGCCCCAGCTTAGAGATGAGGAAAACGCTGCTGGAAAAGCTAAGTGAGAAAATCAGACTTCAGCACACCTGCCATCTCCAAGACCACTACTACTCTATGTGCTAGGGTCTCAAGGGTTGGGTGTGTGGCATTTTAAGTGACTAATTGTAGGTGGTTTTCTTCTCTCCTACACCTGTTTAGCCTGAACGTGCACGTACATGCTCTGCTGCAGGTGCACTGCCGTATGTAGACCAGCAATGCTCTTTCCTGCCTCGGGTTCTCGTCACTGCCTTCCGGAAAATCTCACCTGCTTTACAGCCAAGCCAGGTAGGCCTGGTCAGCCGCACAGTGAAACTCCTGCAGTGTCAGAGCTAAGTGCTGGCTGAGACTTTAACGGCGAAGACTGTGGAGTAATGGGGATAAACTGAGCAAAACTGTATTGTAACGCAGATGAACGTCTAGAAGCAAAAGAAACTGACACCCCTGAGAGCAGGCGACTGTCTCTTACTATGATGTTAATAGCAGCTTGCTGTTTCCAGTGTCTCCGTGTGCCAGGGTTTCCAGTCAGCGTTTGTGTTTATCTGCTCTTGGGCTACCTGATCAAACCTCTGCAGAGATCAGGGATATCTAAATTGACCCAGTATCTGCAGGCTGGCTGCTCAGAGGCCGTGGTGTGGAACGGCCAGGACATCGCTTAGTCATACGGGGCACAAGCATGTCACTTGCCACTCCTGTCTTTCTGTTTCATCAAACCCTCTTTTCTCCTGAATATTGACCATAGCAAAGTCATTAGCCTTTGAGATGCATTTGAAACATCAACTTGCTTTGTTCAAGAGGTTTAAGACACACGTAAGTCTTTCTTGCCATGCTCAACACACACAGCCGGCCGTTTCTGAAGTCAGTGTTTCTGGAACAAAAGCCTCGGCCTGCCCCAGTGAACATTCACACTGAGCACACTGTCGCAAGGCTGCTTGGCCAACCAGCAGGGGGCAGGAGAGAGCTGCAGGGGCCACGTGGGGTCCCTGCAAAGGCGCCTCACTCCCTCAAATCAAGAGCGGTGCCTCCTGCCAATCCAGCGGCTTCCTCCAAGGGGAAGAGGCCTCTTCAGCTGCTACTGCACTGATTTCAGACGGCTCAGCCAATGGGGCAACAGATTCAACAGAGTTCCATGTTGTTTAAGGAAAACTTCTGTTACCAGGCAACCTTAGTACCATATTCAACGTAAAATAACCAACAACATTGTTTCCAAAACAACATGCTACTAGTGCCTTATCCTTCAATGCTGCTTAAACACGGAAAAGTATGAGGAAAAAAGAGCATGGCACTTACTTCTTAAAAAATAACACCTCTTCCAGGTTATTTTTACCCCTATCATAAAGACTTAGAACTGTGGGTTCCCTACAGGAATGTGGAGTGGGGTTGGATCCCCACACTGACCCAGTCTCACCCCAGGTCAGTCATCCCCCCACCACGGGGTTCACACCTCTCCAGGCCCTGTCACCTCATCAAGGAAAGGTGGCATCTCTGAGCTCTCTTCGCAGGAAGCACCCGAACGGGAGCTAGAGACACAGACACACCCACAACTACTTTGAAATCCTAAACATATTTAAGGACTTCATTATTAGTTTTTTAAAACTGTAAGAACAAAGTGACCCTGGTTTTAACCTCTCTGCCACAATAACACCGTGTACATCTGTCTTTTGCTACTTGTTCCTTCTCCAGCAGCTGCTGCCTGGCTGGCCGACTGCAGAAGAACAGCCTCTGGTACTCCCGGGAAGCCCTCGGTAAAAGCGTGAACACCACGATCACGTCTCAGGACGCCGCACATGTTAGGGTCGCCCACAGACCGCCATTCCCAGTGCCTAGAAGGCACTGAACGGGCCTCCTGCTCTTTGTAAATGTCAACTTTCCTAAGCAAAGTTTTCTTGAAAATTTTTAACTGCAGTCCACACGTACTTCTTTGTGTCTTGTTTTTATCCTAGAGGAATACTTTTATGGAAAATTAAGCTTGCAAGGTTGAAGGATTTTCTGAAAGTCGACTCCTAATCCTGGAAGAAAAAAAAAAATGGGCCAAATGTGGTGCTCACGCCTGTAATCCCAGCAGTTTCGGAGGTTGAGGCCAGGAGATTGCTTGAGCCCAGGAGCTCGAGACCAGCCTGGAAAACATGGCAAAACCCTGTCTCTACTAAAAATACCAATAATAATAATAATAAAGCTGGGCATGGTGACGTGTGTCTAGTCACAGCAACTCAGGAAGCTGAGGTGGGAAGATCACCTGAGCCCAGGAGGTGAAGGCTGCAGTCAGCCCAGATTTGCATCACTGCACTCCAGCTTGGGCGACAGAGTGAGACACCGTCTCGAAAAAACAAAAAGCAAAAACAACTGTATAAATCATTATAGAAGGGAGCTGGCCAGGCGCAGTGGCTCACGCCTGTAATCCCAGCAATTTGGGAGGTCGAGGTGGGCAGATCACCTGAGGTCAGGAGTTTGAGACCAGCCTGGACACTATGGCAAAACCCCATCTCTAATAAAAATACAAAAATTAGCGGGGCATGGTGGTGGGTACCTGTAATCCCAACTACTGGGGAGGCTGAGGCAGGAGAATCACTTCAACCCTGGAGGCGGAAGTTGCAGTGGGCCGAGACTGCGTCACTGCTCTCCAGCCTGGGCAACAAGAGTGAGAGTCTACTTCAAAAAATAAAAATAAAAATCAAGGGAGCTAATGTTTTTCATTTAAAGGAAGGGAGAAGAACATTCAGTATTTATACCTCTCAAGCACACATCTCCAGTGGTGTCCTAAAGTATTCAAGATACACATTCCTACAAATATAGCTCAAAACTACTCACCAAGTTACATGCTAAAAGCACATGCATTGTAAGAATGCTACATTATATTTTTTGAGCATCTGTATCCAATATTTTAGCATACTGGCAGTTTTCCCTTCAGGTGCTGTATGCCTAAATTATTACATGTTTAGTCATTCATTTTAGAATTTATGACTATTATGCTTTAGGCAATAAACATAAGCTACTAAATTAATGACTTAGGGGAAAAGTTACTAAGTTAACTTGGAAGTTAAACTTTGCAAACTGAATTTGTTGGACCTCATTCAAGCTAGATGATCAGTTTTTTAAATTGTTTCCTGTGTGTTTCCCTCCAGGATGGAAATAGCTTCACTCTCATCCACTGTGCACACTGCAGCCCACGCCTCTCGTCCACCGCGCCACACTGCAGCCTGCAATTCACCCTGTACCAGGCTTTCCACACCGTACCTGAAAGTCACTAAGTATAACCAAGAAGGAAATGAAAAGCAGATAAATGACCTCCACCCCTACATCCAGCATGCAAATGTTAAACATTCATCAAAGTAAAACCAAAAACCCACGTTAGCTCACGATTGTAACTGGTAGAGTTATGTGCATGGCAATTTAAAAAGTCTAGTTAAGTAAAAACCTAATTGAGACTCTCAAGAAAGACATCTGCAAAGATTGACAGTGAGGAGAGGACTTCACTCTGCATCCAGCCTGTTCTGGAAGCCACGGCCAAATATCAGGTTGTATAGATCCGAAAAGCAGGAAAAAACAAGTGTTGAAAGGTGTACAGTCTCAGCAATGTACAAATTCGATGTAGGATGCTCAGAAACCTTGAATTTCCAATCAGGAAACAGCAACATGAGCAAGTTTTCCAGCAGTGCCCACTTTCTACCTACAGCACGTGTAACAGTTACGCTGGCCACCTCCGGGGGAACAGAGGCTTCCTGGTCACATTCGCTCTGGCAGCCACACAGCTGGCCCCGCCAAACACCTGTCTAATACTGAGGAACCTCTCTCTCCCTGGGCTTTGCTCACTCTAGCCAGGAGAGCATATTTACAGAGTACTTTACTGAGTCCTCGTTCAATGCGTCAAGCTTGTTGAAGGCAGGGCAACCCCATTCCTGGCCCAATTAAGTGAACTGAGCAGAGCAAATGCCTCCAGTTGGACGGCACTCAGTCACAACAGCAGTGGCCACTGTTCACAGGGCGCTGGCTTCGTGCCGAGAACAGTTACAAGCGTCTTCTCTCTGTCCGAGGAATGTGCACTGCAACCCTGTGGGGCCGTTTGCAACGTCCACCAGAGTTCTGAGGCAGCCAAGTCCAGGCTGTCCGTGGGCCTTGCCACGTGGCCGTCCACGTCCCCTGCAGATCAGACCTCACTGCAGGGACCACGGGTTCCAGGGCTGCCTTGAGGCACATGCTCCCTTCACCACCTCCTCCTGGCCCCTGACATCAACCCTCACCACTGCTGCCAACACTTGATTTTCTCATGGCTCCTGAGGGGCCTGTTCTGCCCTTCCCTGCTCCCTGCGTCCGGCTTGGAGGGTACCCACATCAACGCCAACGCTCACGTAATCACCAACCTTTCCACGGGGCTTGATGCCTAGGAGTCTCAATATCAGAAAGTCAGATTCCTGTGCTTGTTGGAGAATTTCTTCCCATTGTACAAGTGAAGGAGATAAAATTCTAGGTGCCTGCAATAACCTCATTTCCACAACGAAGCAACTTCAGTAGTAGCACAAAACAAACAAACAAAAAAAGCTTTTTTTTTTAAACTTCTTTTATACAAGCTAAATACAATTTAATTTTTACATCCACGTTCTCATCAGCTCCCACCTGGTGAGCAGGCAAATAGTAATTTTCAAAGAAACAAATTGTTGCATAATTTTAACACTTAGCATTATCACTATTAAGCAAGAAGTATCCCAAAAATACATGATGATCTTGTTCTCACGTTCAAAAATTGATTGTCACACAGTGAAATAACACTTAATGCAAAGGAAATTTTCTTTTCAGGTATCTGTTCTGGAAAAGAAAAAAAAAGATTTCTGGCAAAGAGATAAACATTAATTATGTAACAATCCAAAATGCCTCTGGGAAAAATGATGTCATCCAATTAGTTCTTTGAAGTGTTACAAATGCAGCTGAGTTTTAATAGTAATTTCTCCATAATTATCAAAAGAGTCTTTAAAAATCTTAGTGCTGAAATAACTATAAATGGATATAATACGCAAAGCAGAAGAGTTAACATTTGGGGTAGATTTTGGCCCATATTTTTAACATATGCATAGTTATTCACCTAGTTGAAGCTTATCCCTCTCCTCCTAGGCTCTTCAAGACTGATTTTCAAACATAGACTGGCTTTTGGTACATGAAGGCAGCTTTAAAAGATGTCAGCATCAGGCCGGGCACAGTGGCTCAAGCCTGTAATCCCAGTATTTTAGGAGGGCAAGGTGGGCCGATCATTTGAGGCAAGGAGTTCGAGACCAGCCTGATCAATATGGCAAAACCCAGCCTATATTAAATATTTTTGTAATTAGCCAAGCGTGGTGGCACACACCTATAATCCCAGCTACTTGGGAGGCTGAGGCAGGGAGAACTGCTTGAAACCAGGAGGCGGAGGTTGCAGTGAGCCAAGATCGCACCACTGCACTCCAGCTTGGGCGACAAAGAGAGACGGTCTCAAACTAGAACTTAGCCCTCAGGAAAAGCATTGAGCACCCCCCACCCAAACCAACCCAAGGAATCACATGGCAATGGTTATCATCTGATTTCGACAAATAAAGTTCTGTTCTCCCCTCTGAACACAATGGTAAACACCTGCCATCAGCCCACAGAAACTCCCAGGACCCAGTAACACTGGACTAGCAAGATCAATGGGCCACGTATGCAGGGTTCAGCAGCAGAAAGTCATGGCACCGAGAATGGTGTGTGCTCAAACCAGATTCCTTGCTTTCGGGGTGAAGGGGCTTCCCGGGAACATCTAGTCCAGTGGGATGGTTTCCACTTCCACCATGAGGAGGAAATGGGGGGTTTCCTGAGGGCACTGACAGGACCTGGGTCTCTGCCCCTTTGTCCTCTGTCCTGTTATGGGATGAGGGTGGGCTGAAGGCAGGTTTCCCCTACATCTTCCGGGCAGGAGAGATGGAGCTGACAAGTGGACGCTTTTTCCAAAACATTCCCATGTTTATAACCTGTTATCAACCTGTTTTCCCTGGAGATCAGTGAAGCAGCATCATTGATTCTCTTCCATTAGGGACAACCCGGTGTTACGGGAGGCAGGAGACGACATGCGAGCTGGTCTGAGTCAGTCACTTGTGTCTGGTCCCCAGCGTGCTCGTCTATCAAATGGGCGGCCCCACAGACCAGTGACTTTGAACCAGAGTTCCATGGAGGTTGCCCAAGGACAGGGAGGGGGAAGAGGGGGAAGAGGAGGAAGAGGAGGGAGGAGGAAAGGGAGGAAGGAAGGAAGAAGGGGAGGAAGGAAGAAGGGGAGGAAGGAAGGAGGAAGGGGAGAGGAAGGAAGGAAGAAGGGAAGGGGAAGGAAGAAGGGGAGGGGGCGGAAGAGGAGTGTGGAGGGAGGAGTGTGGAGGGAGCACTGTGGAGGGAGCAGTGTGGAAGGAGGAGCAGAAGGGGGGTTCTCTGAGGAGGAGGGCCAAGTTTTTGAGGTGTCTTGGAGTCAGAGGTGGCAGTGGCTTGGGCTCTAGGCCCTCTGTTGCATAGTTTTAGGCTTTAACTATTTATATTTGTGGACTCTTTAAAAGATTTAATTTGAAGGAAACCGGAGTTGGGGATACCTTGCTTCTAAAACACAATTTCTCAAGCCTGAGACTAAGTGCTAGGCATTGCTCATTCTGTTACAATCATTTCCTCCTATTTAAAATCAGCCACACACCCCCAATCTCCCTTCAGGGCAAACACCTTTTCCGAGGATCTCAAACAGCAGAGCGAGCGACCCGTGACCTCAGCCGTGGGCACGAGGAGCGAAGAGGAGACGTGTGGAGAGGGCTGCTGATGACATGAGAGGTAGAGGCCCGGCACCTCCCTGCAGGGGCTGTCCTCCTCCAGGCCTAAAGGACATCCTCGCCTCTGGGGTGAACAAGCAGCACAAACTATCAACACTTATTCCGAAAGAACAGGAAGAAAATTCAAACGAAGTTAATACAGTTACCCCAACACAACACTGCAGCAGCCCAGAAAGAGGAGGGCCATTGAGCCTGAGGTGGGCGGTTCCAATAGCAGGACAGCGACGTTGGCATTAGGGCTTTTCGGCAAAGAAAAAAAAAAAAAAAGACACAAAAGGTAACATGGGCCACCCATTATTTCCTGCCAGTGGAAAGACACCCACAGGCCCCCAGATGCCAACGGCCCCTTGGGAACGAGCTCACGCAGCACTTCAGGTCTTCGCACGAGCAGGCACGTGGTGTCCTCAGTACCCCCACCTGTGACACACACACCACACTTGACTCCGATACCTGAGGGTCCAGGGGAATGGCGAGAAGTTCTCGGGGGACCGGGCATCCTGTGAGGGCACTGCATGACTATGTACCTCAGAGGGGTCCCCGGGCAGCTGCTCTCTCTCTCCAAAGGATGAACTGGGTCCTGACCACACCCAGATTGTGCTGGCCTCCAAGCCGAGCACCATCTCACATCCAAAGGGATGCACAGATATCTGCTGCACGTGGAGCCCAAGTCCCTCGCAGAGCTCAGGACGAACCCAGTGTCCAGGCCCGGAGCAGTCACCAGCCAGGAGAGGTGTCCGGGGCACTTCCCAGCGATGGCCACAAGAAGAAACAACTCAGGACAAAGCCAGTGTCCAGGCCCAGGGCCGTCACCAGCCAGGAGAGGCGTCCGGGGCATTTCCCAGCGATGGCCATGGGAAGTAACAACTCAGGCCCATCAGGGCTTCCTCACTATGCCGGTGTTAGAAGTAGAGACAGAGGTCCAGGTCTAGTGACACAAACAGCGACGGATCCATGGAAATGCGGGCGTGGCCCCTCCATCCCAACAGCCTGCATGGCTGCTCCATTCTGCTCCCATCACACACATCTCCACACAGCCAAGCCCCTTCTCCTTTCCCCCACTGGATTCATCAAATCAAACCCCTCTGTCCTTGGCAAATGTACCATTAATTTACTTACTGCTCAGTAAAAAAGCACACTTCCAGTTAACATGACACCCCCGCTACGATAGAACAGCCTTAATTCAGACATGACGCAGAGGAACAGAGGGAGGAGGGGTCGAGCGCCGTCCTGGAATCGGCAGCTGTTTTCTGGGGAAAGTCTCCCTCCCACCCGAGCCCGACACTCGTGCCACACTATCCCCATGGTGTCTGAAAACTCCATGAAGACAGGCTCACTCTGACCCCTTCACACCCACAACGCCAAAGAGGAGCAGGTGTTCAGGAAAAGTCTCCTGCTAGTGCTGAAGACAGGAATAATCCCTCGTGGTGCCCAGAATGTCAGGAGAAAACAAGGCACCATGTGGACGCCTTCCAGGTGAATTCTGGAATGACTCTGCCGAATGCCAGTCATCCTTTTACAGAACAAAACCAATACCGGAAAACATGTGTCACCAGCAGAGAGATGGTCCTTTTGACGGCTTACAAACACACCTACGTTACGCTGAATTTATCTCAAGCCACCCTCTCTGTGCTAATGTAAAAAGTCTCCTTTATTAACCAGTAGCCTTTTTCATCTGGTGCTTTATTAACAAGCAAGACGGTCCTGTAACACTCAGGCATTGTTGAAAACGTCAAATGGAAGCCTAGAAACCTCTTCCGTGCAGCTTCACTGCAAAGTATTTTGACGTGAGCCAAATCGTGCTATTCCTACATCTCCACAGGAAACTCAAGGCTTCATCAAGGAAACGCAGCATGATTTCTGCTAGGCACAGAAATTGGTGGGGTGGGCGTGGGGTTGAGGGAACATTACATAGAAAGCACAACGCGATAATCACCTGTATGAGAGCCACACTGGCCGGCAAGCCCCGGTCGGCTCGGTCTCTACACAGTCACAGACGTGAGGCCTGGAGGGCAGACACCTGGCACTGCTGACTACCCCAAGGTCGTGGCCTCTGCCCCTTTCTCTGCTGCTCATCAGTTCCAAGCTTCTGGCAACACCGCCTGCTGCCCCCACTGCCTCATCGACTCTTCGTGAAAAGCAAATGTTGCCAGGATAGCTTATGAGTACATTTGCCAGGAAAGCAGCTCCGATTGATGCTGAAACCCCGTTCTCACACCCCTGGCAGCTCCCTTGCCCCCGATGTGTACATGCTTGCAGCTCTGACCTTGCTCAGTGTCCTCACAGGCTCTGTCCACTGGAGAGCCAAAGGCAGACTCAATGTTGAGTCAGAAATACACAAAGAGGGTGACGGTTACAAACTGCCTGCCTGCCCCTCAAAACACAGGTTGAAATCCTCAGCCTCAATGTGATGCTGTCAGGAGGTCTTTGGGAGGTGATGAGTTCCCGAGGCTGGAGACCCTTGAATGGGATTTGTGCCTCAGAAAGGGGCCCAGCAAATCCCTCACCCTCCCATTGTGTCAGGGCCAGAGAGAAGGTGTGTGCCAACCAGGAAAGAGCCCACACCAGAATTCACTCGTGCGGCACCCTGATCCTGCCTTCCAGCCGCTAGAACTGTGAGAAACAAATTCCTGTTGTTCATAAGCCGCTCAGTCAATGGTGTTTCGTTACAGCAGCCTGAGCTGCCTGAGATGACGATGCTCACCGCCCTACAGAAACGGCTACTCCCCTCTCCCAGAAAGAGGGGTTTAATTAAAATCCCTGTCTCTCCTCGCGGCCACCACAGATCTCACTCCCCCACCCTGTAAGCCAGCAATTGTTAGGATTAAAGGAAAATGAGGATCGTTTTAGACCAGCCCCTCCATATCGGTCTGAAGCCTGTAACTTTGCCCACTTCCACGGTGGCCGTGTCACTGCATTGCCCATGTCAGCTGTGTCTGCACTGGGTCCCAGGCTCTGCACAGACTCCTCTAGCTGCCCATCAGCACAGCCATTTCCCCTTCTGCTTTGCAGGTTGTCCTTCAATATCCAACCCCCACCCCTCTGCAACCCAAGGCCTTCCGATCCAGGCATTCGCGGTGGGCTCAGCCATGTACTGCCGTCCTTGACTCAAGTAAACCAGGCCCAAGGCGTTGGCACCAATGATCTACTGGCTGTGGAGTCTGCACAGCTACTAGCTGCCCCAGCCACACCAGGGCCCGGGAGGGGAGGCAGAGGAACCTGTGAAGTTGCCAACAGCCATATGGGAACAGGGGCCCCTGGGATGAGGAGGATGCCATGGAAGGAAATTCAGAGAAAGAAAGAGCCCCAAGGCTGGACGGGTCATGCCCAAAGCCTACACTGCTGAATTTTCCAGGTTTCTGAACTCAATCGCTGACCCACACAGCACATGTTTCCTGAGTGCTGACCCCGCGTGCCATTGGATACGGCAATAAAGTAGGACCCCCACCTCCCCCATCCCCGACACATACACAAGGCCTCCGTCCTGGCGGGAAATCAGGCCTGGGGGCCCAGTTGGCACCGCGAGCCAGGGAAGGGGGACATTTCAGACGGATAGTGGGTGCAGCCTTGCCAAAGCCCAGCAGTCACCTGCACTGCCACAGCCAGGCTGAGTCCAGATCAGCCGCACAGAAACCTGACCCTCTCAAGGGCACGCCTGAGCTCATTAGGGACAGACACCGTCTCCTGCTGATCGCCAACACTTTCTCTGCATGTCTAGTTACAAACGGACGACGCAGTCTCGGAAGCACAGCTGTGACTCTGGAGACAGATCCCAGGCCTCCCCCTGCTCCTCTCCGTGGTGCCATTGATGGGGAGGGGCCGGTATGGCCGCGAGGTCCCATACCCACAGCCACCCTGCCACGGAGACGCAGGCCTTCGACGATTATTTCTGCCAAAGAACCCTGCTGCGTCTTGGAGCACACCATGGTGGGCGGGAAGCTCCACCCGGAGAAACAGCGATGCTTCTCCCCAGAGCCAACGGAGGGCACCCCCCACCGTGCATTCAGCAGATTACTTACATTCTAGAAAACATCTGGGTTAATGGGGAACAGTAAAATGAAAAGGACACACTAGAAAGGTTAGAAGGCTGTGCGAAGTCTCAGGAGGTCCAAAGGTTTCTTAACCAAGACTGCTGCGGTCAACGAGCTTACAGGGAAAGTTTCCACACGGGCCTTCAACAAGCAACGCTCAGCAGGGAGGAGCCACGTTCTGGGCAGAACCTCAGAACAAGAACATCGGACACCACAAAGTCACATCAGAGCCAACAGCAACTGAAATACAGCCCTCTCCTAAGATGTGTGCGTCACCTGCAGAAAGTCACCACACATTAAGATGGGGGAAGAAAAGGATAAGGTTAGAAACAAATTTGAAGTAATTTCTGCATACGTAAAATTTCTACATCCACTGGTTTTCTTTCTGGGAGTAACAACTTTTACATGAGATGCACATCCCCGTTGGAAGGAGTTTGGGTTTTCCGTGGGCAGAGTCAAGGGCTCTCCAAGAAATGTGAACCTTTTCTCACTCACTGAGCCGCGTGCCCTGAGGCCGTCCTGGCCTGCCTGAGCACCTCCCTGGCTCTGCCTCCAGCCAGCTCCTTCCAGCACTCACCCCACTGCTCCCAGAGCCTGCACTGGACCAGGATCTCCTCTTCTGCTGCTGTCAATCTTCCACTTTAGGGTAAATAAGTTGGAAACTAGAAAGTTATAAGACCCCTTAGCTTTTTAAAAATTTGTCTTCTCAGAAAACAATACTAATTCTACTTCCATGGTTTAATATGTTGCCCCCATCTGCATGTTCATGGATATGTGTTTTTATATATTTTTTGATCAGTACTTATAAAAGCATGCACTGTTGCTACATTCAGTTTAATTACATTTGATGTAAGAAGTTTTAATTTCAGTGAATTCAGGCACTCAAAATTTAAGCCCTCTGACATCTATTAATCAAATGGGAAAATGACAGGTAGATATTACAAAAATCAAGAGAAGTGTTTAATGTAAATCCTGCACTTTCAAATATTTCCACAAATGTAATGTATACATTAGTACATAACCTTGAGCATTTTCACAACTCTTTGCACTCAAATTCCATTCTTAACTTTTATAGATAAATCGACATCCATATGTGATTTTAAGCAGCTCAAACATCAGCTCTTAAAAACAATCAGAAATGTTGCGGGCAAATCCCACCGAGCAGCAAATAACGGAACTGTACCCAACAACCCAGGTACCTCCCCCTGAGGCATCTGGAACTTGAGCATTACAAGCAGCCTTTGGTTTCTGAGGCACCCGAGAGTGGGGACTCCCAACTCCCCAAGTCTAAGAAGGCCTCAGCGATAAGGAAAACTGGTCAAAAAGTCATCCCTGCCGGCTCCCTGCGCCACGGGCTCCTCCCTGCCCGCCCTCAGCCACGTGCTTACAAGATCTCACTTCCTCTCTGTCCTGCAAAGCCTGACTCCTGATTCCAGCCCTGCCGCTTACGGGGATGTGGCCATGGACGTCAACTGCACCTGTAAGGGGAGAAGCCTGTCAGGATACAGGATCCTGGCCATCCTGGCAGTGCTCAAGCTGATACTGTAACTTGGTAGTGAGTTACTTAATGCAAAGGTTTAACTTTGAAAAATTTAGATACGTGTATTCTAAAAGGGAAATTCTGAACGTAGAACACAGGCCACACCCTCACACTGATGTTGTCTGGCCAGCACTTTTTTGTTTGCCTTTTCAATGACGTTTTTAAAAGCAGTTTTCGGTTCATAGCAAAATCAAGAGGAAAGTACAGAGAGTCCTCACATATCCTTTCCCAGCACAGGCACAGCCTCCATCATTCTCCTGCCCTCACCAGACCATCATGTCTCTACGACCGACAGACCCGCATCAACACGGCACCACCACCCACAGTCCACAGCTTACACGAGGACTCGGCCTGCTGCTGCTCACTCTGTGGGTTTCACAGACGTGGGACGGCATGGATCCCCCATGAAAGCCCCACCTGGAGTTGCTGCCCCACCCTACACACCCCCTATGCTCCTCCCATTCATCTCTCCCCTCCCCAACCTCTGACAGCCGCTGATTGTTTTACTGTTTCCACAGCTTTGCCTTTTCCAGACTGTGCTGTGGTTGGACTCAGACAGCAGGCAGCCTTTCCAGATTGGAGTCTCACTTAGCAACATGCGTTTAAGATCCTTCTGTGTATTTTCATGGCTTAGGGGTCCAGTTCTTTTTAGTGCTGAATAATATCCCAGTATCTGACATACCACAGTTTATCCATTCACCTGCTGAAGGGCATCTTGGTTGCTTTCTAGTTTTGGCAATTATAAAGCTGCTGTCAACGTCTGTGTGCACATTTCCGCATGGAAGTAAACTTTCAGCTCCTCCGAGTAAACGGCCAGGACTGTGATTGCTCCTGTGGTCGGAGAGCTTAGTTCCACGGAAAACCGCCATGCTGCCTCCCACAGGAGCTGCCCCACTTCCTCCAGCGATGAGTGAGGGTCCTGATGCCCACACACCCACCAGCACGTGGTGGTGTCGGAGTTCAGGTTTTGGCCAGGCCGATGGGTGCACAGTGACGCCTCGCCCTATGACATAAGACGCGGGCCATCTTTCCACGTGTAGATTTGCCATCTGTGTATCTTCTTTGTTGGGGTATCTGTCCAGGTCTTTGGTCCATTTTTAATCAGGTTGTTCATTTTCTTGTTGAGTTTTGAGAGTTCCTTGCACGGTTTGGATAACAGCCTTTATCAGATGAGTCTTTTACAGATGCGTTCTCCCCGTCTGTGGCCTCCCCTCTCATGCTCCTGAGACAATGTTTTTTATTTTAAAAAACACTTCAGACAGAAGATGGACCTCCCAGCCCACCACGGTTCTCAGTTTGGCCGTGGTCACCACCCTCCCAGCCCTGGTTCCCACCTTTCCACGATCTGCTGGTCCTATGGGTGTCAACCCATACCAAGTCCCTAACATATCTCCAATGATGGCAACGTCAAAGCTGGCAGTTTGCAGGTAGGAAGGAGCTGATGGAGGCCGGAGCAGAATGTGAATGCCAGCGGATTCATCCCTCGGGGACCGGCAGGCCTCTCAGATATCCCCCTGGGTCACCTCCCAAATGAAGTACCTGCTTTGGCCGTGAGCAGGAAGCAGGACCTGGCCCAGATCTCAGCATATTTGACCTGGCACGGCATTTACAGGTGAGCCTCCATAACCGGAAACTCGACTCTCTGGGGAGAATGCATTTTCATTATCAAGGCTTTTAATTAAGAAACCAAAGAGCAGTGACTGGAGTGAGGATGCAGGGACTCTGGGTGACCCACACGCTCGTTTCCACCTGGCACAAAGGACCCTGGAGTGAGGGTACAGTGCCTGCTCTGAGTCACCAGCACACTCATCATTTCTACATAAAGAACCCTGTGAGCCTGTCCCAGGACTTTTTAGCCTAGACCTAAAAATTCACAGCTCAGGAAACCTTCATCATTTTAGGAACCTGAGGGGTGGGCCAGGGGGATCTCACAGAGTGTGGTGCTGTCTATGGGGTCAGCAAAGTACAGCTGGGGCTTCCCGCAAGCACTTCAGGGAGGCCGTGCACTGGCCCGAGGCTGGTTCCGCCTCCTATCCTCGGTTCTCATGCCCAGCCGTGAGGGGAGCCCCCCGCTTCAGGAGCGCTCCCTGGCTCCAGGCCCTAACGTCCATGTCCAGGCCCCTGGTAGGGCAGCTTCTACCCCAGGGAGGCTGGGACTGGAGACAGCCTGGAGCTCTAGGCAATCCTGGCAACCACATGTTTCCCGAAGTGGCTGCAGACAAACTCCTGCTTCCAAAACCTGGCACGGGCTGTGTGAGGCCTGGAACGCGGGAGGCGCGTTTCGCAGGGTCCCTGCTCACATACAAAAGCAAGGCTAAGAGCAGATAAATTATTTAATTACCCTCTCATGGTTATCAAGTCAAGTCATAGTCTCTTAGACTTATGTGTGACTAGAAGTATACACATTATGGAAGTGTATATAAATGTGAATACAGATATGCTTATTTTCCTTTTATATACCTTACATGTATGTGTATACGTGCATATGTATAAAACATGGAAGAAAAAACCATACTTAAGATTTCAAATCTCAGTCACAAAGATCTCAGAAGCAAATTATTATTCTTTAACAAAGATGTAACATTTTACATTCTTACAAACAAAATGTTCTCTATTAGCATTTTATTTTAAAAACTAAGAATGCATTGCACTCTCTGTTTCAATTTTTAACTCAGCTCACAAAGGTCCCTGTACAAAGACCTCCGTGCCACGGCAAGGATGGCGGTGGTCACACCTGTGTCCATTTATCCTCTCTACATCTAGCTCCTCTCCCTGAGGCAACAGCACCTCCGAAGTCACAGCCTGGCCTCCCATCTCTCCCCCGTCCCGGGCTTTTTGGCATGTTGGTCTGCTGCACACACCTCAGCAAATACTGCTGATTAGCCAGAATCGCCCAGAAATCTCTTAACCTTGATTCTGGTTGCTTTTGTAATTTGTAATATCTGTACTTCTGGTGTGATTTGAGAAACAACAAATTTTAAAATTAGAGAAGATGTGGTTTTTATTCTCTCCTTTCTACTTGCAACCTTGAAAATTCAAGTAGCAGCAAGGGTTTGTTGAAAGTAACTTCCACCAAATAGAACCTATTACAAAGGTACTACAGAGTGTCAAATAACCACATAGATGTAAAATAGAGATGCAGACACAGATATAAAATCCAATGGTTAAACCAAATTGAGAAATGCTTGCCAGTTTGATAGGACTTCTAAAACTTGACATAAATGTTGGCTGAGGGATACAAGATGTTATGAGATGAGTGAGATGCTTGGCCTAGAACCACAGGCTCTCTCCTCTTTACAGCAGAAAATCCATAAGGAAGTCAAATCTGAAAGAACCAGGTACCATTGAATGGCATACTCAGCCATCCTTCCCCCATTCCTGGGCCAGGTGCGGTGAGTGCAGCCAGTCGTTCACCAACATCCATCATCCATCCTCCAGGCTACGGCTACACTTTACTCCCAGGCTCCCTGCCATTATGTAACTTAGGTAAATCACGGCCACTCTCACCTTAAGCCTCCCCTGCCAGCATGGCAATCACCCAGTCCCAACCACAGCAAGGACAGCCATGTCCCTGGGAATGCAGAGCAGGAGTCGGGAAGAAACCTGGATCTCTGAATACCTCATGGAGCAGTCACCAGCCTGGAACATCCTCCCTGACGGCTTTGCAAGAGAGAAGAACTCCTTGGTTCCTCAAGCTACAATACTGCAGAGTCTCAGGTCACAGCATCCTTACCTACCCTCGTCAGGAACCGTTCATGCTCATCAAGACATGAGAACAAAACTGCAGTGGCACAGTCACACTCAATGCAGACCACCTGCCGCTCACATTCATCGGATTAACACCAAAAGGCCACCTTGGTGGATATCCTGGATGTGGACACTTGGCGGCTTTTTGCTGGAGACGCGCTTTGTACATTTATCGCACGACCATCTTGGCGTCAGGAGGGGCTGTGCAGATGGCAGCTGTGCACGTCACAGGGAGTCTCACTTGCTGGACTCTCAGCCAGCTCCCACTATCAGTGCCCGCAGAGTCCTCTCCTCCGGGAGCACGTGCTTGGACGCCACAGTGGCCTGTGGATCCACACAACAGCACTGTGTGCCCCAGGAGCTTAGAAAGTACCACTGCATCAATGCCTCCACAGGTGAGGCCGGGGGCAGAAGCCAACCTCAAGCAGTTACGGTCCTCCGTGGGGCTGGCGTCCAGGCAGGAAGGCGGCTCAGCGGCTCTCCTCTCACTGTGAAAAATTCCTAGGTCCCCACATGAACAGAACCCTAAATAACACGCAACAAACAACAGGAACGAGAACACGACCAGCAGCTTCTGAGAAGAGCAAGCTGGACTGATCATGAGACACCTGACGGGGACGGTGCCAGAGCCCCTCCCGGTAACCTGTGAGGGCAGCGCTGCCAGCATCTCCCTAAAACCAGCCCAAGTCAAGTTAGACTTGAGGCTTTCCAGGAGTGGGTAGATCCATTCAATCCCACAGTCTGAACCTTCCAGGCCGTGTCTCATGGCCCTCATCTCACATATGGGAACCCGGACGCTGCACCATAAACACAGCCCCAAGCCCTCGTTCCTTCTGCAACACCACACCCCAGTACAGTAAACACTTAGGATCTGGGCATTCACGTAAAATACTGCTTAACTAAAACTTCTGATTTAGAACATGTTTAATTCCTACTCACAGAGCTGAAAGTGTTTTGTCCTAGAAGGCGGTAGCTGTAACTTAGCATGAGAGAAGAAGGGTTCAGAGTGGTGCCAAGTATTAAATATTCCTCTAAATCTATTCACCAGATCGCCATGCTATTGTCACCTGCTTCATTTTCTGTCCTTAAAAGACATAATAGTTACTTTTCAAAATAGACAACCTGTTTTACTGATGCTTAGCTATAAAGTAGCGAGCTATGTATCCAAAAGGGAGATATGGGGAAACAGAAAATGTCCACAAGCAATCGGGTGGGGAGGGGGGCAGTTGCAGCAGCACCTGGCTCTGTTGCGTTGTGAGCCAGCCACGTGGGATGGACAGCTCACTTAGCCACTGAAATTATATCATCTAAGATTTTGTTGCAGTTACTTTGACAAATTCTCCCTCCTGCTATGAAGAGTAAGGTTTGAGGGGTTTTTTTGTGTTTTTTTTTTTTTTTTTTTTTGACTTGGAGTCTCGCTATGTCACCCAGGCCGGAGTACAGTATTACAATCATGGCTCATCGCGGCCTTGACTTTCTGGCTCAAGCAATCCTCCCGCCTCAGCCTTCCAAGCAGCTGGGACCCATAGGCGAGTTTGATTTCTTTGCTAACGAATTCCTAATTCATCTCGCAGTGGGCCTATCAAGGCCATATGCCCGGACGTCCACCTTACCGACCGTCCGTGTGGTCTCTAAAGTGGATGCACTCCGGTTGCCCGGGCTCTGCACGCGATGCTGAGTCTCCAAGTCTGCCGCTGTATAAGGGACTGACAGCCCCGAGCGTCTCGACCTGCCACCATGAGCCAGACTTTATTCCACAGGGCGACTCTGCTTCCCGTGATGAGATGCAGCATGTGAGCACAGACCGAAGGGCATCAGCAACTAACCCATTCCCCTGGTACTAAGTAGAGGACCAAGAGTTTAGTTCCTTACTTATTTACTACGGGCTTGATTCAAAACAGCTTTCTGGGATCCTGGGGACAAACATCTCCAACTGGTGAGAATTCTGGCTTTAGTAACGGAAGAATCACCTAATGCCCATTTTGTAACTGCTGTTCTCATCAGAACTTGAGGCCAAAGAGAAAAATAAAAGGGGGAGGCTAAGATCGTGACACCCCAGTTTGCACAAGGCCAACCAGCCTGCATGAGGGGGTGAAAGGAGTAGGATTTTTAAACAGCTGAGTTTTAAAAACATGGCTGTAGGCTGGGCACACTGGCTCACGTCTATAAGCCCAGCACTTTGGGAGGCCGAGGTGGGAGGATTGCTTGAGGCCAGGAGTTCAAGACTGGCTTGAGTAACACAGCAATACCCTATCTCTTTAAAAAGAAAAAAAAAAGGTTATTAAAATAGTAATAAAAAGTTTAATACAATAAATTACTATATCAACATGGCACCCCCAGCTGTCAGAGGAGGTACAATCTCTGTGGCTATGATGAGATCTGGAGAGAAATGTAACTGGCATCATAGGGAAGGTCAACCCCAAAGCCCCACGGCAGTACTCCTGTAAAGTGTGTTAACCAGCATGAAGTCTCCTCCACAATCAGAAGCCTGGTTTAGAGGAACGCTGTCCACGGGACCTGGGTGGACTCCAGACGCTGGCTGACCAGACAACCCCCCCCGGGACCCTGCCGGCAGCCCCAACTGGACAGAATGACCTCGTGAGTGTCCTTTCCCGCCACAAGCTGCAGACCTTGAGCCAGTCCTGTCTGTGACTGAGGCTGCGCATAAACATCTGCACCCAACAGCTCACCTTTGTATATGACACGCCCAGTCCACTTCATTTCAAATGTTACGCTCGCCCCAAGGCGAACATGGATGTTACAGGTTAACTCACTGCATGTGTGCTAGACTTTCCCTGTAAGTGTTCAGACATTGCACGAACCGGATGAACAAACCCCACTTTCCCTGTAAACGTTCAGACATTCCTTGAGCCCGATGAACACACACAGCCAACAAACCCCGGAACGTGTAACGCCGCGGCCTCCTCTCCTCCTGAGGGGCGTGTGCTTACAGCTCCCCCAAGACCACATTTCCCAAAGCACAGAGTGTTACTCTGAAAATAAAACCTCCTTTTTCCTTCCTCTGTACATCTCGTGGTCATGTTAACAACTATTGCTACAAATGCAGAGAAATGGGGTATCATCCGTGCTGGTCACCGAATTCCTAGCACCAAAGCTTCAGGGCCCCCCAGTCTGAAGGAAACTTCTATCGCCCTAAAGCCAACTCTGGAGACGAAGGCCGAGCTGGGGAAAGGCTGTGTCACCGCAAATCCACACCACGGGGCCCTCTGCAGTTGTGTGTAACGAACTCTTGGCCTGTCCTGGGGTTTGGGGAAATCAGAGCGTACGCAAGCAGATACCGTACGCTCTGCCATGGGACCGTGAAGTCTGCGGAACCTCAGAGGAACACGGAGACAAACGGTGGCACGATTCTCACAGGCCGAGCCTCGATGGGCGCCTGTGTCAAGAACACAGACACGCCGGGAGGGACAGCAGATGCAGTCAACGCCTGCAGCCCCAGCACTCGGCAGCGTCCAAGTGTGGGGGTCTCTGGCCAGGCTCTACCACAATTGCCATATTCTGTGGCAAAATTTTAAAAATAGGTTTTAACTAGTTATAACTCTAACTTGTTTTACACATAAACAGAACACAGGGTACCAACAGGCTCCAAAATACTTCACCTAGAACCAAGTCTAGAATGCAGATGGCTGCTGCTCCGAGTGTGACAAGTCCCCTTGTAGTGTCATAAATCCTAGATCTAGGTGACTAAGTGCTCTTCCTAAACCAGACAGCACCCTGAGGCTCTGAGGGCACCCTCTGTCCCCAGGCCAGTCCATCAGCCCCGGCAGAAGCTGCTAGAGTAAGAGCCTGTGGATTTGTATTGGACGGATGCAAACCAGGCAAAGTCACAGGGGCTCGTTCTGGAAGCCCATCCGTTTACCCACTCATGCCATGGAGAGCCGTTCCCCCAACTCCACACCCGCAGTCATGCTGAACCACAGCAACTGGCTTTTAGGCCTTCAAGCCACTCCTTCTCACCGCTGGACAGACCCTTCTCACACCGTGAGGCCCAGAGTAGCCTTAACAGGTGGTCCCAGCAGAACTGGCCACTGCATGAATTGATACTTTGTGTGTGTGGGGGGGTGGTTGTTCTTCTGTCACTCAGGCACAGTGCACCATAAGTACAGTGGTGCTATCATGGTTCACTGCAGCCTCAACCTGCCAGGCTTGGGTGAACCTCCAGCCTCAGCTTCCGAGTAGCTGGGCCCACAGGTATACATCACCACTCCTATTTAATTTTTTGTAGAGTCAGGGTCTTGCTATGTTCCCCAGGCTGGTCTCGAATTCCTGGGCTCAAAAGTGAACTGCCCACCTCAGTCTCCCAAGGTGCTGGGATGACAGGTGTGAGTCACTATGCCCAGCCTAGAATTGGTTTTTCTTAAACCTGAGTTTGACACATGAACCCCACTTACATAGATATCAGCACACTCTCACAGCTCGAGAGTTTTTCTGAATCTCGATTCTGTCCGTTCAAGGTCAATATCTAAGAAAGGGTCAGAACTGACCCTCCCTCCGTGAAGCCTAAGGGCAAATGCAGCAGTATCTCAGTGTATGAGGAGACAAAGTAAGAAGGTGGAAAATACACACTGAAATTCTAGTGCTAGAATCATAATCACCAACACTTTAAGAGGCAATCTGCTTTCCAAAACATGTAGCTGCTGGATTAACTTCAAAGTCACCAGATTCCACAGGCAGTAGCTCAGAGGGGCACAGCTTTCTAAGGCCGCACAGCCTGGGGCAGCATAACAGCCTCGGGGCAAAGCAAACTAAACAAAGGCTTGGTTCTCTCAAGGAGGAATGTGCTCAAGTCCTTCCAAATAGATTCTTCTTCTAAGTAAGTTAGATGCCTCCTACAATACTGTTTCGAGTGCCAGTGTGTTCAGAAACATGAAGTTGAAACTACATCTCAGGACCCCAAAATCACTACGATAAAGGGACGTCAAGGTGAGGAAGAGCTTAGACCAAACCTGCCTCCCATGCTCTTCCGAACAGAGACAGCTACTGGGGGGAGAAGGAAAAAAAGCCACGTACCTCCCTCACAACCGATCCACAAGGAAATTCCTCATGGACAGAGGAGAGAATTCAAAGTCCCCATCTGCACACGGAGATAAATGCGGATCTGGCTGCTTCCTCTGGAAAGGTACACCAGAAACACATTTGTCTGATCTACCTGTGACCTGGAAACCCATCCCCGCTTGGAGCCGTGCCTCCCTTCCTGGACCGAACCAACGTACATCTCATATATATTGATGTCTCACGTCTCCCTAAAATGTGTAAGACCAAGTTGTGTCCCAAACACCTTGGACACATGTCCAGGACTTCCTGAGGCTGTTGCAGTGTGCCCTCAACCCCGCCTGAGGCTGTGTCTTTAACCTTGGGAAAATGAACTCTCTATGGGCCGAGAACCATCTCAGAGATCCTTCTGGTTTACAGGAAGCATTCTCTCCTGCGAGTATATCAATGAAATCATGTGGAATTACAAAATGCCACTTTAGTAAAGGCCAAAGGAATTAGGATTCGATGTGCTTAAAAAACAACACAAAAATAACGTTCTATTTGTCAATGGACCATGAAGCCCACACCCCCTTTTGCAGTGAAGATGTCAAACGGGACGAGAGGCCCCTCCTGTGGATGCTACCCTCTGACCCCACTTCCCAGAGTCCAGTTTCCTGCTGCTCAGGGAACAGCAACCCCAGCTTCACGGGGCTCAGGCCTCCAAACCCAACTCCCACCCATGCTGGAGAATCACCCCAGGGACTAGCAAACTGGCAGGTGCAACTCTCACCTCATCCCCTTAAAGAGGAAAAGGCACCTTCCCCGCTCCTCTTCCTGCTGGTGGGAACAGGGGCAGGAGCTGGAGGGTCAGGAGTCGGGCGGCAGAACGGAAGCAGCCTGGGTCCCTGCTAGTCAGAGTTGGCCAATGCCAACCATCCCCGACATTCACTTTGCAAATAAATCCTTCTCTTTTGTCAGGTCCCTGGTTATAATTTTGCACCCATAACTTAAAAAGAAAAAAAAAAAACCTCAGGTAAAAAATCGGTGTTTGGCTGACGGTATTTCAATTATCTTGGGGCCTTGGGTCAAATGACGGCAAAACAGGAAACTGAACGCTGTTATTCAGAAAACTACCTTCCAGCGCCGTCTACCCTCCCAGGCTGTCACCTTATGGTTGTTTGTCTGCTAGATGATTAACAATAACTGCTCTGAAATCCTAGGTGTACAGAACAGACAAGAAGTCAGCTTGGGTTGAGGGGAAGCAGGATAAGACCCCCTCCCCGCAGGATGGTGGAAGAGGAGGAACCTTCAGCACCTGGATTTGTAGGATGCTGGATCTCTGAGAGCATCTCTCACAGCTCAAGTACAGCCAGACCCTCCTCTGACACAGCCTGTTCAGGCGAAGGTGGCACCTGCCCTAGAGACCCACAGCCCTGTGCGGGGCTCAGCTGGAGCTGAACTTTCCTCCCTTGGTAAGAGTCAGGGCCAGGGGTGGGGAGAGGAGAGAAGCAGCAGGCCTGAGGGCCACTGTGGAAACTCCATGCCACGCTAACTCTCGTCTGATGTGCTCCGGCCAAAGCCACGCTTCTCGGAGGGAGTTTCCCTTCACACATCCGGAAATCATCAACATCTAGTCTCCCCACAGAACAGATCCTTCCCCAGGAGGCAGATGCTTGGCTGTAACACGGGGTAATGAGGGGCGCGCCTTCGTGCCCATTCTGTAGTGTTTCCTGTTACCTATTTTACCTTAAGCTACAAATGATTCCCGTTTACACGGGACACAGTGACACAGACAGCAAAACACATGAGATTCAGTGTGATCCCACACCCGTCACTGCTGACCTCAAGTGCTTTGTTCGTTTTGCTTCTAGAGTTTGTACTCTCTCCCGGGGTTCCAGGCCTGTGGATTCAACCAACCATAGATCAAGACTTTTTTTTAATGTGTTTGTACTAAGCATTCAGACTTTATTATTCATTAAACAACTACTCGCATGGCATGTGCATGGTATAGCTGTTACGAGCAACCCTGACATGACTGTCTGCAGGAGGATGTGCATATGTCATATGCAAACACGATGCCATTTTATTGCAGGGACCTGAGTGCCCACAGACCTTGGATTCCATAGGCAGTCCTGCAGCCCACCCCCATGGGCACTGTGGAATGGCTATAATAGAAAATATAGAGGTTTTAACCAGTTATATACTAAATCTAATTGTTTGTTAAGAAATTACCGTGTATCACTTGTATTATTTGGAAGTCTTTCCTGGCCCAGAGACTTGACATGTTCTTATCTTTTTGTCCACGGATCTAGCCATTCCAGTAAGCTTATTGAACACAAATCAATTTTACAATTAAATTCTTACAGGAATCACACTCAATCTGTAAGCTGCTTTGGTTTTTAAAGTGAAATAACCAATAGTGTTGCAAACCAGCTGTATCATAGAATAGGATAAAGCAGCCCCATGACATGCAAAAACATGGGGTTTCAAAGCTAACCAGTATAAAACACGTTACAAACCCCTAGATATGAAAACGTTTTACACCACAACAGATATTCCAGAAAAAAACAGGATGTTCAAAAAAGCCCTTTGCAGAAAAGCACTTTCCCCTTCATTTTTCACATGGTTTCCAGAAGCTTGTGTTTGGCGATGACCATGAACCAGAAGTAGCGTCCGCTGCAACTACTGCCACCACAAGACAGAATATTAAGGCATTAAAAAAAAGGACACAGCATATTTCCTATTGTTGAGAACAGGTAGAGTGTTATAAAAATGAGAGTGTTCTAAAGTCAACAATGTACGAATTCTAGGTCTCCCGCAGACATTAGACGGTAACCGCCAAAGCTTATGTACTTGGCAACGTTCAAGGAGATCAAGTTCAGAGCTGTCACAATGCAGCACCATCCTCACGCGATTATCTCAGGCGGGTTTGAGGGCAAGTTCCCCCGTCACAGTGGGAAAGCTGCCCAGCCCAGCACTTCCTGAGATCACAGACCTTCACCTTCCCACATCCGCAATAGTTCCTTTACACCGGGAACCAGACAGCAAAACCTAAAACACTTCCTCAAATCTCAAGACAGTCTTTAGAGCTCTTTTCCTTGCCCCTTCTCTTACTGAAAAAGCCTATTTTGTAAGTAACCTGTAGTGCTTCCCAGAGCTGGGGCGGAAGGAGAGCTGGTGTTGGGTAGACCGAGTTTCAAGCGTGGGGAGACCAGGAAGTTCTGGAGATAGATGCCAGTGATCGTGGCACCACAGTGTGAACACACTTAATGCCTCCAAACCATACACTTAAAAATAGAGTGCTATGTAATTTTACCGCAATCAACACACTGAGAAAACTCATCTATAATTACTGTCATTTCCAATATCTTGCACCCTGTAAGTTGCATTTGCTTTTGGAAATCCTCAGAGCAATCTTGAAAGACTAATACCCTAATCATCTCTGAAACGCAGGCAAAGTCGTTCAAGGGTTTGGTTATGGGAAAGTAGCTGGAAAGCGAAGCGCCCGTTAGACATGGCAGCTGTGGTAGCACAAACACATGGTAGGAAGATGGTGGTCATGCTACACACAGATGGGAAGGGTGTGGGGAGCCACAGCACCGGATACTCGGGAGGCACCTGGGCAGGAGCTGAGAATGTACCAAACACGTTCGATCATGTAACATTCACGGACCGTGAGTCCAGCCACCGCCACTGACATCCACTGTGGCCGCAGTGTCCTCTGCCACAGAGATACACACCCTGCCAAGGATAGTGTACAGATTAAATGTCAAAGCACAGACATGCTCAGGTCCCGCTGTTCACATAGAAGCAAACACAACACATTTCCCAGACCCCAGCAGCATGACTCTCCACCTGACTGCAACCCGGTCCCATTTATTCTCGAACCCATCTCTCCCGGACCCCACAGCATGACTCTCCACCTGACTGCACCCCATCCTGTGCATCCTTGCATCTGTGTCTCGGCCCTCACTCACTCCCTCACTTCCTCGTTGGGTCAGGAACCAAAAGTCCACTGTGTCCCTGGTGCACTGAGCCTTGTCAGGGGCCTCTGGGCCGCATGCTGGGACACGCAACTAGGAACTCCCAGTGCACACGTTGGTCTCCTGCAAGACGCTTGGCTCTTATCTGCGGGAGCCGGCACCCACCCCTGTAATTGACTGCACTCTTGGAAAAGTCACAGAAGGCCCCTCACCAACCCAGCAGCACCCTGAGGCCACATCCTACTTGCCTGCTGGCTCCTGAGCCTCCCACCCTGTGATGACTCACTCCTTCGGTTCCCTGCCTTGAATCCACTGGTTCCTGTCCTCATGGGCCTCTTTCCTGTCGTCTTCCTGTCATTTTCCTGTCAGCAAGCACATTTCCTGTCATTTCCCTGAAATGACATATTTCCTGTCATTTTCCTGAAATGACATATTTCCTGTCATTTTCCTGTCAGCAAGCACATGTGTCCAGCCTGACCTTGCTGATGTGCTCCAGCTGGCCCTGGACTCGAACCGCGCTGCTGCGGCTTTCCATCAGTGTGACATCTGCGAGTTACCTCCTGGGAAATGCCAGGTGATGGTAACATCAACCAAGAGGCACCGCTGAGAAGCAGAACGCATGGTGCGGTGCCCAGAACGTCACGTCCTTGAACAGACGCTCCGTGTCTTCTCCTCTCCTGGCAGAGCTTCGCTGTAGGAAGGCGGCCATTCCTCCAGTGCTGCTACTTCCAACACCGGGGAAAGCAAGCTTCAGAAATGAACGATGTCAAAGAGGCAGGACCCACCAGCATGGCTGCCAGCGGCCGGACGACCACAGCCCCAGCATTCCCCAGCCACCATGACTGACAGCCCAGGCTCCAGAAATGCACAGCTTCAACCTTAGGAGTAAAAACCCTCCCAAGCGAACTATTATTTTCAACAATGGGATTGGGGAGTGGGGTGTTCTAACCCTGCCTCTCTCGACAGCACAGATTATCAGATCCCAGTTCTTATAGGATTGGGGAGTGTGGGGGGGTGGTTCTAATCCTGCCCCCCTTCAAAAAAAAAGAACTGGGATCTGATGATCTGTGTTAGGTCAGTACTTTGCTTCCGCCACATGCAGTCATCCTCAGCACCAGGAAAAGTCAGAAGCGTTGAGTGATGACACCAATACCAACACGTGCGGTTCTGACAGCTCCGATAACTGGCTGCACAGATACAACACAACAGCAGTGAGATCCACGGACATCACCAGTCTTCCCAACGATTGTGTTCCTGAATCTTCTGCGTTCGGAATAACGGTCTTCTTTGCCAGGGCTGAGCCATGCTTCCCTGTTGCCTGTCCTCTGTCTTCACCAGCCTTGTGCACGTTTCCGGGCAAGTGTTTGTGCAGGTGCTATCACTTATTTCCACAGCGAGAATATACACAGACACCAGACAGAAATGGGCAACCCCATTAGGAGCTGTGCAGAGAGATCTAACTCATCAGATGTGCCAAATTTCTGTTGCCATAGAAATTTAACTAAACTAACATTGCTATGACCTCATCTCTTACTGTACCACTAAAGATCATCCGGGTAAGAGGAGTGTGTCTCTGCATAGCATTCAGCTCACGTTTGCATGTCGGTTTTCCCTGAATATGGTTATGTGAGATAGAAATCAGTAAGATGGGGTGTAACATCTAGTGTAGGATCGTTGTGTCTCCTAGGCTCACACACTTCCTTTAAGATCCTCAGAAAATGAAGTTTAACTCTGGCGACATGAGTTACATAGTAACTTGTTTTGGATACTGTCTCTTTCACCATCTAAATATCAACACCAAAGAAGTTCTTGAGTTCCTTTTTAAATTGAAGGGAATTTAAAAACCATAAAAGCCCCAATATTAAAGGATACAATTAAGTCTTTTTAAGCACATTCTCAAAGCTGCACATCAACCACTAGTATGTAATTCCGGGACTTTTTCACCATGGGCCAAAGAAACTTTGAACCCATTAAGAGTCAGCACCTGCTCCTTCCTTGCGCCAGCACCTGACAATCGCCAGCCGACTTCCGTTTTTCTGGATTTGCCCATTCTGGACATCTGCTGTGAGGAGAATCGTACAGTGCATGACCTTTGGCATGACCTTCGGTGCTGACATCTTTCACGTCCAAGGTGAGTGGAATCTCTCAGTGAGTGACCTCTTGACAGACACCTGGACTGTTTCTACTACTACAAATAATGCTGCTATGAAGATTCTTGCATAAGATTTTTTTTTTGTAAAAATGTTTTCAATTTTCTTGGGCATATGCCTAGGAGTGAAATTCCTGGGTCGTATGGTGATTTCATGCTTAACTTTTCTGAGGAACTGCCAGACTTTTCTAAATCAACTGTACCATTTTACTTCCCTTCCCACTAGCAATATATCAAGATTTCAGTTTTCCCAAATTCACCACCAAGTCACTGTCGAATACTGGGATTTTACCCATCCCAGTGGTTGTGAAGTGGTATCTCACAGTGGTTTTGATTTCCATTTCTAAGATGACGAATTCAGCTAAACATCTCCTGTGCTTTTTAAGGCATTTACATGTCTTTCTTTGGAGAATGTCTATTCAAATCCTTTGTCCATTTTTAAATTGGATTTTTATTAAGAGTTTTAAAATATATTCTTGATATCAGGTCCTTATCCTGATAATGTATCCTGTTCTGTGGGTTGTCTTTTCACTTTAATAGTATCCTCTGAAATGAACATTTTTAATTTTGATACCATCTTTTTCCCTTCAGTTGCTTGTTATAGCTTTAGACGTCTCAGCCAAGGAAACATTGCCTAATCCAAGCTAACAGTTTCTCGAGGATTCTCCCCTAAAGGTGTCATGGGCTGAACTGTCCCATCCCCCCCACCCCGCCAAGATTCCCATGTTAAAGTCACAACCCCAGAAACTTAAAATGTCACTGTATTTAGATACAGGGCCTTAGCTTGGCAATTTAGGTCCCATAAGATCTTAAGAGTAGGCCCTGATCCAGTATTACTGGTGTTCTTTTAAGATAATTTAGACACAGTCCTTAGTGCTCCATGCACATAAGAGAAACCTGTGAAGACACAGAGAAGACGCCATCTACACAGCATGGGGTGAGGCCCCAGAGAATCCAACCCTGCCCGCACCTTGATCCCAGGCTTCCAGTCTCCAGGAAAAAAACAAGATGCTATTGTCTAAGTCGCACGGTCTGTGGTGTCCGTTATGGTACCCAGCAGACTGACAGAATGGGTCTCACAGTCAGCTCCTTACGTTGGATCCATGTTGAGCTTTTCTTGTACGGTGAGGAAGGGTCCAGTCCATCCTTTTCCATGTGGATACCCCAGTTGTCCCGGCACCATTGAGTTGTGAAAGGCAAAAAGTAAAGCAACCCTTACCGTCCTTTCTCCATCAACAGATTAGAAGATACACTGAAGAATCGTGGACAATTTTGTCGGTTTAAGCCAGTGGTTTTCAAACTTTTTGGTCTCAGGGACCCTTATGCACTTTATTAAAGAGCACAAAAAAGCTTTCTCATCAGGCCGGGAGTGGTGGCTGCTCATGCCTGTAATCCCAGCACTTTGGGAGGCAGAGGAAGGTGGATCACTTGAGGTCAGGAGTTCGAGACCGGCCTGGCCAACATGGTGAAACCCCGTCTCTACTAAAATACAAAAATTAGCCTGGCATGGTGCCGAACACCTGTAGTACCAGCTACTAGGGAGGCTGAAGCAGGAGAATCGCTTGAACTCAGGAGGCAGAGGTTGAAGTGAGCTGAGGTCACACCACTGCACTCCAGCCTGGGTGGCAGAGCAAGACTCCATCTCAAAAAAAAAAAAAAAAAAAAAAAAGTAACAATTTAGTTTCTTTTACAAGGATAAAGTCATTACATCTTAACACAGTCTTAAAGAAGAAACCATTTTCCAAAATAAGCAGCAGCGTGGCAACAGTTTGTGCTGCTGTGAAAACACCTAACATCTCTACACCTCAGACAGCAGGATTTTCATGCCTGCATCTGCGTTCAGTGGGCTGCAGAACCGTGACTGAAGTTTATGAAGAAAGTCCGACCCCGTGCTGATATACAATTAGGAAGCAGTATTTTCACTGTGTTTTCAGATCACTTTAGGTATTCTCTGCTGCCAAATATAACAAGTGGCACTTCCATACAGGCTATCGGCAACACAGTCTGTGCTCTGGTCGTTGGACCTTTCTGTCCCAATTCCTTCTAAGTCGACTGGTCCATCTTGCACTTGAATGGTTTTTACCAGCACACGATTTTGTAATCACACATTGGTTAGATAACACTGATTCAGAGTTACGAGCAGCTTCCACATTTCGTTATAGGTAAAAAAACAAAACAAAACAAAACAAAAACCGCAGCAATATCATTAATCACATGAGAAAGTGGTAGACACAAGATTTTTATATTTTAATATTCGCTGGAAAGCTCAAATGTCTATCATTGGGAATAAGGTAAGGTACTTTCCTTGAGATGAAAGTCATTTTGTTCATTTTTCAAGCCACACCTGCAAATACCTCCATCTGAAGTGGCATCTTTTGTAAGTCATTCTTTATATAAAGGCGGCCGTTAGTGGAAGAAGTGGTTCTGCAGGTTCATAGCTCAGAGGCACCAGTGCTCTCCCAAGAGATAACCATAAAATCCACAGAAGACGCACCTGTGCACACTTCCTGTTTCTCACTCAAAACATTCCAGAAGGAACCCTGAATCCCAATGCCACAGCGGTACTGAAGTTTGCTCTCACCCACACAATAAACCCAGGGAGCTCCCCCAGTCCCCACCCCGAGGCCACAGCCTTGGTCCTCTGTCTGGTCTAGGAGGGCTCCTGCAGCTCCAGCCTAACAGGGAACAGAAGGCACCCACATGTCAGAAAGCCCTCCCAAGGCCTGGCGAGCACTTTTGTTTATGTGCCAGCCAAGTGCGTTTGACAATTCTACAGCCAGCTGTACGGCAGGCAGCGAGGTACCCAGCAAATACTCAGGGCTCACGTTACTAAGGAAGGAAGGTGGACAGCGAGATACCCAGCAAGTACTCAAGGCTCACGTTATGGAGGAGGAAGCCAGGCAGATAGTGAGGTACCCAGCAGGGTTCACGTTACCGAGGAGGAAAGGAGGGTAGAGACAAGGGGGCTGGAACAGTCTGTCATAACCTTTAGCATTTACAAGGCTCGCTGAAGATTATCCGATTTGATCTTAACAGCTCACAAGATAGGCAGAGGCATGACTGTTTTCACTTCATAAAAAGAGATCCCGAGAACTGATGATGACCACGTGCTCTTCCCATAGGCTCCCAGAAATCATCCTCAGATCATCTCTCAGTTGTATACATGTGGTAATATCTCAGTCACGTCCCCTCTCTGCAGGGGAATTTTACTGCCGCCCTGCTGTTCCTTCGCACCCCTGCCCTCTCCTGCATTTCAGCCATGCCCACCATCCATGGGGAGTCGGCGCCACCCCACCCCCGCTGCTGCTGATGGCTTGGGTCACCCTTATCTTTCATCTCCACCTACAGGGACCTGTTCTTCCTTCAAATGCAGCTCAAACTCACTCGTTGTGTGAAGCCTTTTCCAGCCATCACAACCGTCATGTGTAAAATCAGTGTGTGGAATGCTTCGTTTAGGAGGTGCTTATGTTGCCTCATTGGCTGTGAGCAGGGCCAAATTCTGAGCAAACCCGGTGGTCCCCTCTCCCCATCTCTGCTCCAGTGCACTTAAAACAAGGATTCCTGGAAGCACCTTTTTAGTCCAATTCACGCATGAGTCTGCCCCACACCCTGCAGAAAAGCCCTGGTGGTCGGCGGTCAGGGCTCGGGACCTCGAGGTGGGTAAGGAGAGCTTAGTGCCCTCTCTGGACTTGTCGCTCAGAGACCCGCGGCTGGAAGGGAAGAAACTTGCATCCTGTGAAACATCCAGGCCCTGAGACCCACTCAGGAGTGGAAAACGGGGAAGGAGCCTTGAACAGACCCACGGGAGGGTAGACAGCAGGAGTCACAGAGGCTACCAGGGAGAGAGGGAGGCAGGCAGTGAGGCCAGAGGTGATGTGGCCGGGAGGGAGTTGATGTGACCAGAGGTGACGTGGTGGGGGGATGACACGGCGTGGTGGGGGGAGGAGATGTGGCCAGGGGCAACGTGGCCAGAGAAGGAGACACGGCTGGAAGGAAGTGACAAGAGGGGTCTCCAGGCCTCAGACTGTGCCTCAATTATGGATGACATTTCAATTAAGATGTTGTATCTAACTTTAACGAAAAGTAGCAATTTAGAACCATTGTGTACATTTAAAGCACGGTACAAATAGAGCCCGTTTTCCAAACCAAAGAACAGTGCATTGAAGGAAAAAGTAATAGCTCACCAAAAACAAAACAAAACAAAACAAAACAAACAAAAAAACTAATTAAAGAAAAAATTCATTTAAGATCAGAAATAAAGAGATCCTACAGCTCTTCTAGTCCAATCCCCACCCTAACGTGAATGGGGGGAAAAAGGAAGTAGATTCTAGTCAGTCAGAATTAAAGGCAAAACCGATCCACTTTACTTTCTACTTGACAGAAAACAAGAAGCTCATCAAGGAATCCCTACAAACAATAGCTTTAGTAGTTCCCAAAATGCAAAATTCACCTACAAATTAAACCAACTGCTAAGTGTGTATAGAGTAATTTCTTTCATTATTGCCTTCCTCATCCCCAGGGGCTTTTTTAGACCTTGTTTCCCCCTAATTGCCTCCAACACCCAGGAAATTTAAACCCCACAAGTAAACCGTGTCTCGATTCATTCACAGCGTCCTTTGGAGCAGGCAGTCCCTTGCTCTAAGACGTTCTTGTCACCTAAGCACCAAGCACAGCCTGAGAACGCACAACACGCACTCACACAAACTCAGACAGACAACAGGTGAGATACGGCACGTGAGGAGGAAGACAAGATAAATGAGCTTCACCGTCACCCCAGATCCGACAAGAAGTGACACACGCAGCCTGTTCGGGTACAGGTGATTCCTAGAAAACAGCCAAGGGCAGAATTTGGAGAAGCAGCACCGCAGGCCAGGAAGGTCTGGGGGCTTTAGAAGGGAGGGGCGCCCCGACCAGGTACTGGGGGATTCAGAAGGGAGGGGCTCCCCGACCATGTGCTGGGGGATTCAGAAGGGAGGGGCGCCCCGACCATGTGCTGGGGGATTCAGAAGGGAGGGGTGCCCCGACCAGGTACTGGGGCTTCAGAGGGGATTGGTGCCCCGATCACTTCCGGGGGGGTTCACAGGGGAGGGGTACCCTGACCACGTGCTGGGACTTCAGACGAGAAGGCGCCCCGACCGGTTCCTGGGGATGGCAGGACAAGCCCAGGGTTCCGTCGTCACTTTTCACTCCCTACTCCCGAATCTCGCCCTGAAGTTGCAGCCAGTCCAGGTATTCATTTACCCATAAAATTAAGTATCTGTGAGTAACGCAAGTCACTAATCCACACAGATCTGAGTCCACAAATACCTCCCAGAGACGCCACCATCCCTTCTGGTAGAAGAGCAGCCCAGCGGCCCACGCTGCTAGGAAGGGAGACTGTCTCCAGCCTGACGCTGCAGAGTCCTCAACACAAAGTCTACCTTCTGGAACCATGCCGTCTCCTATAGAAGCAACTAGGGGCATGTAGGGTTTTTTAAAATCTTTTTTTTTTTCTTAAGACAGAGTCTCCCTCTGTCACCCAGGCTGGAGTGCAGTGGCTCGATCTCGGCTTGCTGTAACCTCTGCCTCTCGAGTTCAAGTGATTCAGCTGCCTCGGCCTCCCGAGTAGCTGGGATTACAGGCGCCTGTCACCACGCCCAACTAATTTTTTATATATTTAAGTACAGATGGGATTTCACCTTGTTGGTCAGGCTGGTCTTGAACACCTGACTTCACATGATCCACCCTCCTCGACCTCCCAAACTGCTGGGAACACACGCATGAGCCACGGTGCCCGGCCCATATAGCTATTTAAATTTGACTAAAATTAAATAAAATTAGAAGTTCTCATTTACACTTCAAGCATTCAGTTACCCCCAGGCGGCCACTGACCAGAGGCTGGTAGAGATGTCACACTCCACACTGCAGAAGGATCTAGGGACGAAATGGCTCTAAGATCATCTCGACATCTTTATGTTGAAGCTACTGGAGTTTTACTCTGATTATTATAGACATCAGCATTTTCCCACTTTAAAATGTCAGAGCTATTGCAATGATCAGCTCTGTGGCTTCCCAGCAGCTCTTCTCTTCCTGGACAGAGAACTGTAGAGCATCTGCACTCTGCCTCCACACTAAGGGATAGTAGAAGCCTCTGTATAAAATCAGGGGGAGAAAAAAAAATGAATCCCTAGTCCGCCTCTCCCCCTATGATTTTGTGAAACTCCTGTTAATATGCACAATAACTGCCAGAGTTGCAATAAAGAAGCATCCCTTGACCAGGAAGCAGCAGGGAAGCAAGAGGAGGGAGATGCAAAGACCCTCCATTCCCTCTGGGACCCCAGGCCCAGCCAGGACTGAGAAGGGCCGCACAGCCCGGCAGACCCGCACACCTGATGCGAACCATACACACGACTTCCCTGGGCCTCGGTCCCCTGCTCTGCCCTCACTGGCCACTGTGGCTCTGGGTAGAGGCAGCTCCCTGAGCCACAACACCCACAGCCAGTCCCCTCCTTGCAAGTCTCAGCTGTGCTTTGACTGCCTCCCTGATGCTTCTCATCATCATCTGCGTACCGTGTCCCCTCTACCCCACAGCCCTTGCTACCGCCCACCCCACCAGGGAGCCTAGCACACAGCAGGTGCCCGAGACGCCCCAACGGGCGGGCATGCCAGGGTAGGGCTTGGAGTTCCAAGGGCCATGTCCCGCATACCACCACAAGTGCCGCGGAGGCTGTGGAAGGGGTCCAGGTTTCAGCCCTGCACTCAGCTTCTCCTGGCCCCCGAGGCCAAGAACCTAGCAAGGGAGCGCAGCGGGAAGCTGGGTCCCAAACCCACTTCCTGCTCCTCAAGAGGAAGGGGGCCTCGGGGCACAACCCCACGACACCTTTCCTCCTGCCAGGCTGCCTGTCACAGCACCAACACCTTCACCGCAGGGAAACCCACCTCTGTGAGGAGAAAACCAAGTACCACAGGAGCCACGTCCCCCGCAGCGTCTGCTGAGCCCAATAGCGACAGCAGCAGCCGGGTCCCCACTCAGCACACACCGACTCGGAACCCGCCACGCACACCACAACACCGAACATCTTGAAGCTCAGCTTCGACTCATCAGGTCTCTCTTCCATGAAAGTTAGGCATGTCTATCTTCCCTGGGCTCACAGAAAGAAGAGTGACTCAGCCCCGAGTGTGAACAGAGTCAAGCTCCCACTAGCTGTACAGACAACCTCCCTTGCCCTGTCCTGGGGAGGAGCCAAGCGCAAATAGCCATCTTTTGCCCACATAGGTATGGAATTCAGTCAGTTCTCTCAATGGAGTTGTGACAGGTCAACTCCAGGCTCCTCAGTGCTCTGGGGTTCACCTCGGGCCACTGCACCTTTGAAACGTGGCTGTGGACTCCTCTAGGGTGCACAGTGTCACGGCCATTTCATTCAGATACTGCAGGCCCCTGCCGTGGAGTCAGTACCCAGGACACCCCTGCCGGCATCCTCCGAGATGCTGCTGCAGCTGCTGTGATCTGAGAACAGCCATGCACAGGCATCAAAGGGAGGGCTTCTCAAATCTTTTCCAGGAGCAGTGGCTACAGCTTTGGAAGACGTTGCACTGAATCCTGGGTGATCATGGCTTGGTCTGCAATCTAAACCTAGTTGCTGGGGAGACACACTCTGTTGTAATTGACAGAGGCTGTTGGTGGCAGCTCTACCAAGACCAAGAATGGCAACTAATCTGAGATTTACTATCCATACTTTCTATTTGATGTTTAAAAGGAAAACATCGTGAAGTTCCAGTAGCAAGGAATTTTCTATAATCTATCACACATCAAGATATAGCAGAAATGTAGCTAAAATGTTCATAGGATCTATGCAGAGGAAGAGACGGGTCTATTTCAGGAAAAGTGCTTGCTGGCTTTTAAGAAACATAGTGAAATCCCTGCCAAGTAAAAGATTGTTTATACTTTTGCTTTGGAAACGGAGGGAAAGTTCTTTCTTATTATTTGAATACATTAACTGTATTTAAGTGTTCTGGTAGATTAAGTATTAAACATTCAAAAGGAAGTAATTCTGTTCAGTCTATTTCATTCTTTAAATGAAGCTTTCAAAAACCGACAAATACCTGGCCGGGTGTGGTGGCTCATGCCTGTAATCCCAGCACTTTGGCAGGCCGAGGCGGGTGGATCACAAGGTCAGGAGATCGAGACCATCCTGGCTAAAACGGTGAAGCCTCGTCTCTACTAAAAACGCAAAAACCTAGCCTGGTGTGGTGGCAGACACCTGTGGTCCCAGCTACTCGAGAGGGTGAGGCAGGAGAATGGCGTGACCTGGGAGGCGGAGCTTGCACTGAGCCGAGATCACACCACTGTACTCCAGCCTGGGCAACAGAGCAAGACTCCGTCTCGAAAAAGAAAACAAAAAGTGGCAAACACCCCATTGTCTGCCCTGGCTGCGGCCATCTCCACGGAGTGGACAGAGCTTGGGAAAAGCTCACTGTGGAGGCCCAGAAGGCCGGGCCTGGCCTTTGCTCAGCAGATGAGCAAGAGGGTCAGCCACCCTAGGGAAGAAGCCCATATTTGCTATGTTACTGATGATATCCACATAAATTTCTATTTTGCCTCTCACACAGAACTGGGATCTATGTTTGAGCAAGCAGCTCATGCCAACAGTCCCTCCATGCCATCATTTCCCTGACCTCCCACAGAAGAGCCAGGCCAGGCAGCGTCCCCACACGGGGACTGGGTCCCAGGAAGATCCTGGTCCTACCCCTCTTCTCTCTCATCCCTGCAACACCCTGGCTTGCTGTGGAAGCCCAGCAGTGCTGGCTAAACCCACGTTCACCTGGGGCATTCAGGAGAAGCCTCTGTGCAGAAATCAATTGGGAAGTAGGATTGTGTGTGCTGGCAGGTCACTCGAAAGGATTTGCAGAACTCAGTTTTCAACACAGGTGCCGCCACCAAGTCCCTGAAGACCTTTGTGGGCCTAGAGCCACAGAGCCATTTGAGGCACTCTCACAATCTCTAACAACCCTGCACAGAGGCCCTGTTTATCCAAAGGACCATAAAATTTTCCATGTAAACAAAGTTTGACATAATGAATTAAAAGTGAAGTCACCACTTCTATTTTCCATTAATCCATTCATTCAAACAAGTATCTCTTGAGCGTGTTCATCAAATACTGTGGAATTAGGATTTAGTCCATGCCTTCAAGAAATATACAGCACAGAAGAAAAGGTATAGCTTGTAACTAACAGTGGTGAATAGGCAAGAAATACACATCGCAGAAGGAAAAGTATAGCTTATAACTGCAACAGTGGTGAACAGGCAAGAAATAAACATCATAGAAGGAAAGGTAGAGCTTGTAACTAACGTCATAGAAGGAAAGGTGTAGCTTATAACTAACAGTGGCGAACAGGACAGAATCTCATAGGCTCGTCAGGAGCCACCGAGGAGGAAGCCATGATTCACATCCACCTGCAGTAGATAAATGTTTCCCGGATAAAGTAACTTTTCTACAGTGATATCTGCTCCTTATTGTTTAATCCTCCTCGATAGGGTATTAAATTACCACTTTATGTGCTGCTTATATAAAATACATCATTGTCAGGGGAGGTTATAAAATAATACTTCACACAAGCCTGGGCTGTGAATGGTGCGAGGCAATGGGACGATGTGTTCCCGTGTTCTCGAGACGCAGAAGGGGCAAGACCCTGCTTCCCTTCTCCTCCCCACCGCCCTGTTCCCAGATGAGGGGCGGAGGCAAGGCCGCCGGGCAGTCCTAGAGCTGGCTCCAGGGCCACGACACCACGCCCAGACTCTCTGCGCCCCATGCAAGAAACACAGACTGTGGGGCAATCACCAATTTACCTAGCAGTGGGGAGAGTCCTTCATCAAAAGCCTGTGCTTCCAGGAGCCAGGACAAAGCAGGAGGCCCTAGGAAAACTGTTCCGGGTGCTCCTGAAACCTGGGCAGAGTCACAGTCTGGCAGGAAGCACCAGTGATGCAGGTGTGCCCAAGACTGGGAGGATGGCCAGATGCCTGGAGACCAGACCGGCCTGCAGGAGATGACCACCTCTCTCTGGTTCATTAGAGACAGACAGTCTGGGCTTCACTTTTGTATGTGGAGTCTCACAGTACAGAAATGTCACACAGAGATTAGACTTCGTATACCCCATTTTTTTAAATTTAAAAAACACAATTATTTCAACTAATTCTAAATCCAGCAAAGAAAAATAAGTATATAAATGCATGCCTCCAAAATGTAAACCACAATCTCTTTACCCATAGGAGACCCAAAATTTAGTGTACTTTTTCTTCAGTATGATCTCATTTTTTTTTAAGCCATTACTGAGGTGTCTCCTCACTGCCCCATGAGGAGGTTCATGGGCTCTTCAGGGCTCTTTGCTGTTTCATCATTTTTTAGATTTAAGGGCAGGATCATTTTCCCACACTTGCTTGCTTCCCTGATCACCAATTTTTCACAAGGACATCATTGTGCCTCAGAAAACCTAGTAACTGAACTTCATTAAAAGTGAAAACGATAGGGACATGTTGGCTGCTATGACAGCATCCTCAGTCACCGAATCTCCCTGGGGGACCCGACACACCCCCAATCTCCTTGGAACCCCAGCATGCAGGTATCGCTGCGGCTGACAGGACTGACCCACCCTGGGGGAGGCATGAAAGCAAAGGGAAGAGAAGGCAGGTGACTCATTTAGGAAACTCAGGTGATCCTCTCGAGTCACGTTTCTCAGGGTGTCAGGGTACCAGCTACATGTAGGGAACCTCCTTGGCCTGGCAGGTGGCAGACTCCTGGGACCCTCCTCAGACATGTTAATCAGAGAATCTAAAGACGGGCAAACTCTGAAAAGTATCTGTAAAGGAAGGACTTAGCTCTGCTGTGAGCCCACTACACGTGGCGTCACGCAGGATGCCGCTCCCAGCGTCCAGTCTCCGTTTCACCCTCCTGGGAGGAACACCCGTCAAGTCACAGAGCACGGTCTTCAGCGAACACCTTCCTGCGCGACCTCCACTGTCGTCCAGCCCTGCAGGAGTAGTCGCCGAGTAGGGGAAACAAGTCTTTGCTCCTGACCCGGCCACCTTGACGCTGGGCATAAGACCAACACTGCTACGTCTCTGGGGAAAGGAGCGGCCCTGGGCAAGAATGCACTTGGCAGCCCCAGGGAGGGACCAGGTGTGGAGGACCAGGCCTCTGCCCGCAGACACGTCAGCACAGCATCCTGGAGCAGAACCTCCAGCCCAGCTGAGCCTACAGATGGCTGCAGCCCTGGACAGCATCTTCACGGTGACCCGGGGGACTGGGCCAGAGCCGCTCAGCAAGGCTGCCCTGAATTTGCAACCTGAAGAAGCTGTACAGTCGTACGTGTACTTTGCCTTAAGCCCCTAGTTTTGTGGTCACTTGTCACACAGCGACAGACAGTGGATGTGCACGGACTCCCAGGCCACGATGGCCTCTGCCGGCCTCACCCGGGCTGTCTCATCTGTTCCCGTGACATCACGTTTCTCAGAGCCAAAGGCTGCCAGGGCCCCCTCTTTTCTTCACGACGTCGTTACAAGCTCACGATACAAACTGAAAAAAAACAATCTGTAAAATACAACGTATGACGCAATACAAGGGGAATGCCCAGGCACACACACACTCGAAACAGGCACAAGTGTGAAACAGGCACATGCACAAACAGGTGTACATGCGTGAAACAGGTGCACGCGTGAAGGTGTACACTCGTCAAACAGGTGTACATACACACATGAAAGCACCCGACATGAAGGGCTGTCTTTGGGAGCCTAGTTTTTAGACATCTCCCTCACCCTTTTACATCTGCACGATCACAAACACAGCACACCACAGTACTGAGGGGAAGCCCCAGCTTCTCATGGGGGCACATGAGGCTTTTTATTTATGCCACAGGTTGCATCACTACATTCTAGAACTGCAAGGCCCCCCACTGCCAGGACTGGGTCAGGTCCACACTGTGCTCCAAGGACCAGGCCGCCTGCCAGCCCACACGGACCTGCCCCTCGGATGGTGCGGCTGCTTCTAAAACAGAGGCTCAGGCCCACCCAGAGACCTGCAGTACCTGTTATTAAATCAAGACTTGGCTGTGGGTAAACGTGAAGATTTTTATTAAACATGACTCTGCAACATTCAAAGGACCATAACTGAATGCTCCTTTCGCAGCCACGGCGTGTCCAGACACTCATAGAGAAGGCCAGGGCGTGGGAACCCACGGAGCCCCGACAAGGCAGACTTGGAGCTGTGTGGCGCAGTTAGCACCCTTTTTATGCTGATACTTGCCTTTCATATTCAGATTAAAATAAAAAATACGCAAAAGTAGTTCACATTCTATTTCAATTCTCTATTTTTGTAGTAACTGGGCCCCTTTCCCTCTGCTTTCCCAGCCCAGTGATAAATAGGCCCAGCTGGGATTTGTCAAAGTCTGGACCTCTGTTGTAGAGTAAGTGAGGGGGGTAGGGAGGGGAGCAGGAGTGGAAAGGAGGAGTGGGGGATAGGGAGGGACAGAGGGAAGGAGAGAGAGAAACCGCCGAAGGCTGGAGGTAGGAGGGTTGCTCCCTGGCAGCCTCAGGCTCCCCGTTCCAAGGTAACTGAGCTGGCATCACGCATGCGGTGCCATCATATGACTTGGCTGACACACGCCAGAATTACAACAAAATGCTTCAGAAGACTAAGCACCAGCACCTTCAGATTAGGGTAGAGTCCCGGTTTCACGCTTGCCTTGTGTGACATTCTATAAATTGTAAAGATAACGCATTTTCTTACCAGCCATGCTGTTCCCCAAATACTAACTATAATAAAGACCAGACAGCATCTGAGTACTGAGCGTGTGTCAAGCCCCGTGAGGAAGGCATCATTTACTTTGCTAGAGAAAGAAACAGGCTCTGAGAGAAACTTCCTGAGGCCAGGCAGTTGTCTCCAAACCCACCCCGTGCCTCCTGACCCTGAACGTGGAGGACCCAAGTCATTTACGTGAATAATTTACCTACATGCATGTGAGATTGAGATTCAGCCCCCAGATCTAATCATCTCTATGCAGGAATGTGTCAGGAAGGTATACAATTCTATGAGTTCGAGCTGGGGGAACAAAGGCAGGCACCCTCGACACACATGTGGTGCGGAGGTACGCGCCCAGCACAGGGGCGGACAGGAGCAGGTCCAGCCCTGCCCAGTCACACGCCCACCCTGCCATGCCAGTGCAGGGGCCGCCACCGCGTCTCGGGGAAAAGCAGCTTCTCCTGCACAGGAATCTACCCTTCAAAGTGTGTTGCTGAGAAGGTTTGGACCAACATCTCAGAAATCAGACACCGTGTAACACGCTTATCTATACAGGCTGCCTATGTCAGGGAATCACCAATAATTCCCATCTCGCCATCAATTATTTCTGGTAAATACTGATTATTCTAAGTTAACTGAGGCAACACAAGAACAATATAATGGAAATGTCAGAGTCAATCAGCTCCACCTGCTGAAGAGCTGGGACTAATGATGAAACCTAAGGAATCCTGGAGAACGCAGCAGGACCCCAGACGCCGCGGACCACCCCAGCCTCCTTCCACAGGAGAGTTAGTCGTGGGGCAAAGGAACAGCTTTCAAGGAATCTCAGAGGTTCTCAAGGTCTTGAAAGTTGAACGGGAATTAAATATTTGCATCTGAGTCACACGAGCACATTAAAAGTAAAATTTCCTCTTTCCACTAGAATTATGAGCTTGCAGCGGCGACACTGGCTGTATCTCATGCTCGTGAGATGTTTGGGGTCAGCCGTGCGTCTCTGGTGAATCATTTATAATCATGAAAGAAGTGCTTGGGCCCTCGATCCAGGACCACAGACCCCACCAACAAGGGTCTAAACAGGACAAGCCTCGGCCTGGAGAGGCTGGTGTCCGTGGGAGCTGGGAGGAGCACCAGGAAAACTCAGGGGCAAGCCCCACGCAAGCTCGGCATGTCCTACCCCATGCAGTCGGCATCAGCCACAGGGATCTTTTGTTGTTTTTTGTTCAGGAAGGAACATATTAAAAAGCCCGGGGCCCAGGGCCTGGACTCCTCAAAGCTCTCCACAGAGCCGGGTTAATTGGCACCTTCCCTCATGTTCAAGTCAACTATATATGGCTGCTGAGGGCATCTCAGAGCAGGTGCAACACTGAGCTTTCTTGCTGTCTGGGGAAAGCAGGAATTCCAGGCCTCTGCCTTAATACCTCCCCAGAGGCTCTGGCCCAGGTGAGCTCAACTTCTCCCAGGTAAGGAGCACAGACCAGCTTCCCCCATGCCCCTCAGGTCACACAGGAGCGGTGCAGACCCTTGCAACTTGGCACGAGCCCTCGCAACCCACCCTAGAGGCAGCAGCCCAGCCCTGTGGCCCCGGCCTGGCAGGAGGCAGCTGCTGGGGCCCCTGCTCAGGGTTCAGCACAGCGAGGTCCAGCCACAGCAGGGGAGACATCCACCACCCGGCCATTCATCTTTAACCTAAAACAGACACAGGAATGCGGCAAAGGGGTCCTTCCCCTGACAAACCCATCCTTCCTATTCTCATCTCTCCCTCCTTCCCCAGTACTGCACCCAAGGCCACCCAGCACTGTGCCCAAGGCCTGACTCCCAGTTCACAGGGAATCCAAGACAATTATGATTTTGAGAAACTGGGAGCTACATAGAAAATGAGTCGGTAAAGCCAGTGTCCACTGATCCTCCACTCCACACAGCGGAGAACCGTCCTCAGGATAAAACCCACGGGGCGGGGAAGACGCGATCAAGGCGGGCAGGACCGCGGAGCCACAAACCTGGTGGTTCAGGGAACAACGCCACGTGAACACAAACCTAAAGTGCTCCACAGCTGGAAGACAAAACACAGGAGACAGAAACGCTGACCGTTTAAAAGAAAAAGAAAAAGAAAAAAGCCTCACTCTCAAGAGTCCATCAAGATTTAAGTTCTCAAGTCACAATGTATCAGCACAGACTTCTCATAATGCCTGAAACTTGGCGCAGTAAACACGTGAATCAGTTCTCCCAAGTCCATCGTTTTCTTTGATGAGCCTCTTGAGTCTCAGGCTGGTTTCAAAGTAAGCCCTTCTCTGTTTGTTGATGATTTAATAATTAACATACTTGAAAACACATTGACTTCCAACTTAATCTGCTAACAAAATATTAATTACCACACTGGCTGTCATCCACAGAAAAAAACACAATCACCTTCTGGTTGTAAAAACATTAGAATTCGAAGCCACTTTGGCCATCTGAACAGCCCCGGCTTTTGACAAGGGCATTCCAAAGCTAATCTGAAAAACTAGTCCAGGCCATGATCGCTGGGGGGTCGGACTTGCCTCATCACCCTACCTCCCTTCTGGAATTAGACAGAACTTAGACGTTTAGTCTGATGGGAAACATTTACAATCTATTCTCTCCGAAGCTACCTGGAGGATTTCCTCCACATGACAAAGCCTTGGTCTCCACAACCCCTTATCTGACAACTCTCTTAACCAACTGTCAATCAGGAAATTTTCAAATCTACCTATGACCTGGACACCCCTGCTTCCAGTTGTCCCACCTTTCCAGACCAAACCCATGTACATCTTACATTTATTTGATCGATTGTCTCATGTCTCCCTAAAAGCTATAAAACCAGGCTGGGCTCTGACCACCTCGGGAATACGTTCGTAGGATCTCCTGAGGGTAATATCAAGGGCCATGGTAACTCATTTGGCTCAGAATAAATCTCCAAATGCTTCACAGAGTTTGACTCTTTACTGACATGGTACCTTTCATGGGTATTCATCTGGGGGACTCACAATCAACCAGAGGCAGCAGTTGCCCACTGTGCAAAAGTCTCTGCAGGACTGAGCCTCTGGCACGGGGACTCCAACCCCTGAAGCAGCAGCTCTCCCACGTCCCACGGCCTGATAGACCTGCACCTCCCGGGCTTCTCATTTCAGAGTCTCAGCAACAAATCTACCAAACGTGATCAACATCACAGAATATTCCTCGAGGCTTTTGGCTGTCGTTTCTCCCCAAGTTTACTCTAGAACCAGAATGGCAACACTCGGAACAGGATGGTTCTCATTCACTGACCCTCCTGGTAAATACACTGTCTCCAAGGCCCTTTCCCGCCAGTCACAGCTTCCTTCATGTCAGGCTCAAAGGCCACCTCCCCAAGAAGGAAACCTCTTCAATCCAGCAACCACAGCTCCTGTTCCCATCTAGAGCTTGTCTGCCAGGAATGGAAGACTCCTCATTCCAGAGACAGCAGGTGCCACAAACTCAGGGTTGTAGCCACTGCGAAGGCAAACACTCATGAAATTAATAGACTTTTTCCTCCTTGGATACTGACGTTTCCTCTTCTGGAGGTCAGCCAAGGCCATCTGCACGAGTCACGAGCGTGATGGCTCCAGCCCCTCCTTCGGTGTCAGCAGTGTGACTCCGCTCTGAGACCCCCTGCACCAGCCGGGCCATGCACCTGTTCCCACGACTGCTGTCAGCAGACTACAGTAATTCTAAAATAATCAGCAAACTGAGGTTCCGAAGGAAGCATTTTAAAGAAAAATGTGTAAGTTTTACTGCATGAAATCAGCTACATCTTTTGCTACTCCAGAGGCTTTTTGTTTTGCTTTCCTCAAGGTTCTCTACAATGATCCTGACAGTCAAGGTTCCCAGTTACAGGCAGAGGGTTGGGCAGGCCGCGTCTGCTGTGTAACACATACAGAGGATCCACATCATAGGATTTTCCCTGTTCACCAACATCATCAGGACAAACTTTAAGCAATAATAATCTCCCTGTTTGGAAAACTGAGCTCACTTGAGAACTAATGAAACAAATGTGTTTGACAAAGTTGCAGGTGGACATTTTAGTGAATAAATCACTATTTCAAGGAGGATAAAGGCTCACTATTCAAAGGCATGTTTTTGTCAAGTTTTGTAATTTCAGCTTCATGCATTTAAATCATGAAGTGAGGCTTGTACCTGATACATTACAGAATCTCGACAAAATAGACAAAATTCCAATTCTGTACATTCTCTCTCATTCTTTTCCATATGCATACGGATGGTGGTAATTTAAGTTGGCATTCCAACAGGATTTCTAAATTAAACTGTCTTCTACTTTAAACACTACGTGTTAAACATTACACATTCCATTGTTCAACATTTATAGCAGGGTCTGTATGGCCCGTTTTAAAGATTTCTTCTTCACTAAAAGCAAGCGTTTAAACAATAAATGATCTACTCTAAAATATTCTAGAGACAGAGATACATTTGGAGAGTGGACACACTTAACACAGAAATCTGCAACATCAAACAGGCACAACCGGCAGTGAGGGTGGAAGGGGCGCCATGTGAGTGCCTCTAAAAACACACACAAGCCTGGCTGCTTAAAAGGAATGAATATAGCTCAACACTCCCATGTGAACATTGATGTGTCTACTGCCTTACAGAATCCTCCTAGCTGAGCTGCAGGAATCTTCTTTGGAACCTTTTCTCACCTACACTGCCTACAGGTGCCCACTGGGCTCCCTGGGCAGTATCGTGTCTTTGTTTAGAATATCACAGTATTAGGAGATCTGTTAAATCCCAAGTCAGAGCCTTATCATAACTCAGACACCATCCCTCAGGGCTTGTGGGCCAACTTCGGCTAATGCAGGCTGCTCCACAGTGCCCTGCAGATGGGCTTGGTTCATCCACACGATTTTAAGATTTGGGGCTGCCGTTTTCTGCAGTCACAGACGCGGACTTACATATTCATCATGACTGAAGGCAGCACGTATTTTTATGTTCCTTCTGTAACGGTAACAATCATGGCAACATTTCCCCGATCCTTAAAAAAGCCTCCTAACAGTAGATGCATTCCACCCCCTTCCTTAAAATTAATAGAATTTACCAAACTAGGTGAAATCAGTCTTCATGAGAAAGTGAGAAATCAGTGTTCACACAATGGCATAGTAGCTGGGCATAGAGTATACATCAACATCCCAAACTAAGCACCCATCACAATTATTCCCAACTCGCAGGAAAGCTAGAAAAATTAGAAGGCTTAAAACATAATTATAAATGAAAATAACAAGAAACCAAAGTTTCTGAGGAGCATTTGTTAGCCAAACAAGGAAAGCCATTAACCAGTGCTGATTACATTGCATTTGATTACATTGCATTTGATTACAGCAGCCAAAGACGTGTCCAGAGGAAGAGACTTTTAAACATTAGTCTTTCGGTAAGAATGGTTGCTTAACAAGTTCAGACTACTGGGCTACACCAATCATCAATTAAAAAGCAAGGCAAACGAGTGAGAGTCATTTTCCTTAATCCTTAACGTGTCAAAAATTACCACATTGGTCAAGCTGGTCTCCAACTCCTGACCTCAGGTGATCCACCCACCCCGGCCTCCCAAAGGGCTGGGATTACAGGCATGAGCCACCATGCCTGGCTGAGAACTGTTTGACAGAGGCTGAGGGGAGGCTCCTGTCCCTTCCTGGGGCATCCACATCCCACCTAGTTTCCCATACCGACTGTGACACTCGAAGCATCCCAGCAAGGGCAGCTGCATCCCCACAGTTCTCTGCACTAACACCACAGCTGCGCGCGCAGCCATAGCCCTGGAGCTGCCACTCAGCCTTATCGTGCTGGCACAAGCACAGCAGAAACTAACACGACTCCAAGAGGGAGGAGTGGGGACCCAGGGGAGTGAACCAGGAGGGAGGAAAGTGGCCCAGGGGAGTAGGGAGGAGTGGGGGCTCAGGGGAGTGAAGAAGAAGGGAGGCATGGGGGCCCAGGACAGTGAACCAACAGGGAGGCGTGGGGGCCCAGGGCAGTGAACCAGGAGAGAGGCGTGGGGACACAGGAGAGTGAACCAGGAGGGAGGAGGGTGGAGTTCGGCCCAGCGAGTGAAACAGGAGGCAGGAGTTCGACCCAGGGAGTGAACCAGGAGGGAGGAGTGTGATCCAGGGAGTGAACCAGGAGGGAGGAGTGTGGTCCAAGGAGTGAACCAGGAGGGACGTGTGTGGTCCAGGGGAGTGAGCTAGGGAGGAGGAGGGAGGAATGTGGTCCGGGGAATGAACCAGGAGGGAGGAGTGCAGTCCATGGGAGTAGGGAAGAGTCTGGTTCAGAGGAGTCAACAAGGAGCCTTTGGGGGTAGCAAGTTCACACACCACAAATACCTCCCAATCCATCCGCGTGCAGGGAGGGGCCGGAAACCACGCAGGAGCTACAGGGCTTTCTCCTCACAGAAGAGGAGTAAGGATATCGAATCATGCATGAAATCAGAGCTAAAGTTCTACCACGGTGGGGAGACGCTTCACAGACCCAAATGGGTGCAAAACAAAACCAATCATAAAAGATCAGTGGATGGAACGGGATCAGAAATTTAAGCCTGTAACAAGCTTACAGAAAAAACTTCACTTGATCTGCAAGATGACTGCAGCTCTGCTTGATCATTTCTGCAAATGTCTAACTCGCGATGAGCCATCTCAGAGCCCTTCAAGAGGAGTAACAAAATCAAAACGCCACGGCATCCTCCGTATTTTAGATAGCCTGCAACAGTATGGAAATGAGCAGCGGTGCCAGAGCTTTCAAGTTTGTTTGAAGTAAATTTCAGCATGAGGGCAGCATCTTTCTGGCTGAAGCAATGAGGTAGGCTCCTGCTCACCGCATGGGAGACCAGCTTTCAGCTAAGCTGCTGTCAAGGGTCTGCAAACCACGATCCCCGACCGAGCCTTGGCCAGGGAACCAGAAGTGATTTTTACACTTTGACGTTTTCACAAAAGAAATATATGCAGAGACTTCTATGGCCCTCAAAGCATAACACGTTGCCTACTCTGCCCTTTACAGGAGCTTCTAGCTTTGCTGTCAGTTACAAAGTGTTTCTATAAAATAATGTCACTGATTCTCAAGCATGCCAGCAAAAGTCACACTTCTCAACAACCCTCAATGGAGATGCACCATCCTGTGTTTCACACAGATTTTAGATTTTTAAAAGCCAAAATAAGGGAGGTAATTCAGCTAAGTATTATAGTAACACAATTTGAGATACTTAATGATGTGTGACAACAGAATACTTGGCATTCCTGTGAGGCAATAAACTAGCTCAAACACAAAATAACAAATCAAAGCATGTTTTGGCCTCTCAAAGTGATCAGTGAAATTGGAAATAACATTCAGTTAAATGACACTAAAAAAAAAAAAAAAAAAAAGCACAAACAAAACAAATACTACTACACCATCACTCCTTAAATTTATTGAACTACTGCTGCCAAATAAAATGGAGAGACTTCTTACTGCAGGGTAATAATCGGCCATTGTCATCATGAAATAGACCGCTGTGCAGGCTCAGGCCCTCCAGCCCACAAAGGCAGGGGGAGGGAGGAGAAACGATGTCCAGAAACAAAGGGACAGGGCAACCATGACCTAGTCAGCAATTGTACCCTCCCACCTTTCTTCTGGACTTACAATTTTGGAGCCATCTGGGATTACCTTCCTATGTCCATAAGTCAGCCAGTTCTCGAAGCCAGAAATCTACAATGCTTCTGGCAGCCAAGTCCTCTCGGCCTTCCCCCCATGTTTTAGGGCCTCATCAGCTCACCCCTGGATAGTATCAATGGCCTCGGAGCTCCAGTCAACCTTGCACTCCACAGATTCAAGTATGCCAGGAGCCACTCCAGGCTGCCACTGCCATGACCAAAGGCTTTCAGAGACAGTCGCCAGCACTGCACAAATCCATGTGGCTTCACCAGGCGCAAAGCGGCTCCAGCATTCCATCCAGCCTGTCGCTGCTACCATAGCTGTGAGTCTAGGATGTGTCAGGAAGGGAAGGAAGACACCATGTACATCATCTCATTTAAGCTTCAGTGTCACAAGGTGGATTTTGTCGTGCCCGTTTTATGGATCAGGAAAGTTTTAAGGAGGGCAAGCACAGGGCCCTGCTGACACAAGAGCAAGACCCGCAGAGGCCTGGGCATGACCCCGGTCCCACGCTCCCTGGGTCCTGATATCCACTCCTCCCCCGTGGGAGCCTGATCCTGGGTCTGCCTGAATTGCTACCATTCCTAAGACACGACTCACGTCTGTCCACCTCCTCCTTTATCTGTTTCCCGCAGCCCAGAGGCGTGTGTGCTCTTCCATCCAGACAGACATCACACTTCAGCACCTGCATCTGACATCACTTCAGCCAAAAGCTTCTCTCAAACCTCCCCCACACCTGCCGGTCACACAGGTCTGCACCCATCACCTTTCTCACACGAATTCTCACATATTCCTGTGTAGCACCATCCAACTGATGATAGTCTGAGAGGAGGAAGCTTTGTAGATAAATCCACGTTCTACTTTGCTCCCAGCCCTCCGTCTTGCGTCTTGCATGAGGCAACCGATTAACAGCAACTTCATTTCAGTACAACATTTCCATTTGAAGAAACGCAGAGCATAGGGCTCTGGTCATAATTAAAAGCTTGTTTCATTTGTCACTTGAAATTCCATGTACTGCTGCAACAGCAGCACCCCCTCCTCGCCAGGCTCTGCCCTAAGGACATCTTTCCTGGCAGTGAGAGCCCCGCAGGTTTCCCAGCGCCTCGGGCTGCGGCTTCCACGCTGGGCCGGCACTGACAGGACCGGAATGGTGCCCCCAACAACTACAGGATCGGAAGCTGGTCGACTGCTCTGTAGGATGGAGACATGTTAGTAATCCCCGACATTTCCACTGACAGGCTGCTCAGGTAAACTGGGAAAAATCCACAAACTAGAAAGAATCCATGGGGAGGAGCACTTCTGTCTCCAACCTGGCAGCAAACGGTGGCTGTGCAGACGATCTCTTCAGGAAAACTATCGACTGTATCTCAGGTCAACAACAGCCCCGCTGAGGGCCAAAAAATCAGCTCCCCCTGGCCCTCACTTCCTAAGGGTCAGCCCTCCCAGGCCACCTCTCCTGGAAGATCAGCTCTGACGCACCCACGACGGTCAGGAACCGGCTCTGGGACACATTTCCCAGGCTCCTGCCCACCGCCCTCTCTCTTCTTCCTCCTCCATCTCCCTCTTCACTCCCATCCGCCCTCCCCCTTTCGCTTCCCTTCTCTCCTTTCCTCTCCCTCCCTCATGTCCTTTCAGCCCTCACCTTCCTCACTGCACTTCCCTATGCAACTCAGCGGACGCATTGTCAGGTCAGTAGAGTTTTCTTTCACTCTGTTTTTATTGCAATGATCATTCTTAATGAACAGAAACCTGTTTCGGACCATGTGGATGCCACCTCCTGACCAACTGCTGCCCCGCGGCTCCGTGTCCACTCAGTGACCTCACGGCGCAGGTGCCCAACAGTATGGCTGTGACCAGGGGTAGTAACATGGGACATGACAGAGGTATCCCAGCCAAGAGGCCCTGCAAAGCCTCCCCGGCAAACCGGAGCAAGGCCCAGGGCGGTAGGGAGAGCGCCGTGCTCACGATGTAGGCAGTTCAGCTTCCGCAAACTGTCCATCGACTGCAACTTACTTTGTTTCCATGGTTACAAAAGAACCATAAGCATTCTGAAATATGTTCTTGGTTTCATGTGTTGTGAAATCTAAGCAACATTATAAGAAAAATCACTGAATTCTGCCTGAGGCTCTAGGGGTGTTTTCCTCTCTGAAAGGAGCCCCCTTCCAGGACTTGGGATTGAGTGACAGCCTTCAAAATCACGGTTATCCTGGTGGTAACAGGGAACTCCTCAGCCCGCCAGGAGCTGGGGCCCTCGACAGCCCCCATGGCTCCAGACGCCAGTGTTCTAAGGATCACACATGTGCAGATAGCAAAGCTTGCTGCACACACGCCAGGTGCTAACAAGCCCCAAACGTCTCACTCATACTTGCTAACCACATCGCTTCTCTCAGCCTCCACGGCGTTTCACACTCTGCCTTTATATAGAGATGAACCATGCGTCCTGAGCGCTACAAAGATTCAACTCCTTCCGGGAAGAGGGGTGCATCTTTCCATCACGGGGTCCTCACTCCAGCTGGCACAGGATTTGCAGAGTGGGCGAGTCTAATGTTGATGACACTTTCTCAATATTCCCTTCACACCCCTCCAAAAACAAGAGTGCTGCCAGCTTCTTACCGACGTTGTAATGAGCAAAATATTTCTCTCTTATTTGTCACTTTTTAACGTAATACTAGTGAAGAATGTGACTCTGCATGTACACTGTAAGCACCCACACCGTGAACATTCTGCTCTCCTGTGACTGTATTCACAGGTCACAAGGACAAAATTTCTCCATAGTAGCCAATATATATATATATATATTTATATATATATATTTATATATATTTTTTTTTAACATGACTTCCACTCATCTGAAAGTCACAGATGTAGCTTTTCCTTCATAAAAAGATCCAAATGATACACAAACCAGGTTTAATAAACACATTGGTCCAGGTGGGAAAATGACCCCTCAGTCTCCCTCCCCTCAAAGACCAGGGCAGCCAGGAAACTGCGCTCTCCAGTAAATGACAGCCGGCAGGATTCCCTAAATAAGCAGCCGGAAGATTCCCATCTCGCAGAGCACACCTTTCAAGACTCAAGATGCCCCCGCTCCCTGAATATCCGACGAAGAACAGGGCTACCCAACGGAGGACTGAGGCAGTAAACAAACATGTATTTGGCCGGGGGCGGCGGTTTATGCTTGTAATCCCAGAACTTTGGAAGAAGGAGGCAGGCAGATCACAAGGTCAGGCGATCGAGACCATCCTGGCTAACACGATGAAACACCCGTCTCTACCAAAAATACAACAAATTAGCCAGGCGTGCTGGCGGGCACCTGTAGTCCCACGTACTCGGGAGGCTGAGGCAGGAGAATGGCGTGAAGCCAGGAGGCGGAGTTTGCAGAGAGCTAAGATCACACCACTGCACTCCAGCCTCGGCGACAGAGCAAGACTCCGTCTGAAAAAAATAAAATAAAATAAATAAAATTTTAAAAGTTTTCAGCAAATAGCATCATCGACCCACAAATGAGAGGTACCGTTTTCATTCTAGGAGGGAAACACTACAAAGCACGTATATTTTAGCCCTGTAAGTGAATTCTTCGGACATTCCTGTGTCCGCTATCAAATGCAGCACATCACCTCAAAAGGCAAAGTTCTATAAGTCGCATCCAAGGAAGGGAAAAATCATTCTAAGTTTTAGCCATCCAGTAAGAACCTGATCCAGAGAAGCCTACTTGTTCCAGACTCTAAGCGGCAATATATTGCTACAATGTAATGAAAACAAAGGGATAATTAAGAAAATTTCAATGCTAATAAAAGGCAAAAACATAATTAGATTTATTCTACTCTAGACAGAGCAGCCGGGCAGTTCACCCATACGTTATGAACGTTGCTGTTTTTCAGACAGGGTCCCAACTCTGTCAAGGCTTGACAGCAGGGGCGTGATCTCCACTCACTGCAAGGTCCGCCTCCCAGGCTCAAGCGATTCTCTTCAGCCTCTGGAGTAGCCGGGACTACAGGTGTGCAGCCATCATGCCCAGCTAATTTGTGTGTTTTCCGTAGAGATGGGATTTCACCAGGTTGCCCAGGCTGGTTCCCTGGGTCTCGAGTTCCGAGGCTCAAGCAATCCGCCCGCCTCGGCCTCCCAAAGCGCTGGGATTACAGGCGTGAGCCATCACGCCTGGCCCTTTTTTTTTTTCTTTCCTTTTTAAGCGATTAATGTGCTTCAGAGTCTTGTAGGCATTTTAAAAAAAAAAAAAAAAAGAACAAGCAAATTCTGTAAGGGAAAGAAACCATTAACATGTTTTACACACCTCAAAACTCAAAACAGAAATACTAAGAATAAAATGTATGTTATTCACAGAGGCATTCTTAAAGTTCTGTAAAAGTGACACCATGGACACCACCACATCACAGACGAGTGTGGCAGGACTGCTCAGATTCAGAACACAGTCTAAACAGTCCTCCTGCCACTTTCCTCAGTGGGAACACTTTATTCTGTCTTTTATTCAAATTAAGTATCTTGCAAGGGAGTTGAAGAAAACTGCAGAGCAGATTTTAAAACTTCAATGCTTTTCTCAATTTTCGTCACATTCTGATGCATTTTTACCTACTACACGGCCAATAAGTTTAAAGCTTTTTGCATCGATAAAGACAATGCTCCTTGTAGCAATAGGCTTTTTCTTTTCTATACAAAGATCTATAACTTAAGCTAGTAAACTGGGCATTTCACAAAGATTTTGCACAATTCCTAGCACAGATTTTAGCAAAATAAAACCATTATCTTTCTGCAATTAAATAGCCAAACATAGGAAACTGCACAGTTAAAATAACCATTCCATTATTTTATATAAACACAAATGATAAAGGAGAGTATGCTTTGGAAAACAGTGTTTCCATAAGCTAATGATGAAGCAGAAGACAGTTCCTCAGCCTCATATGACATTTGACAACCGAAGTACTCTGGCCCAAGCCCAGCCCGGTTAAATGGAGGGGAAGTAAACATGTGACCGACCGTGGTGGGGCACTGTGATAGCCACAGTCCAGGAAAGAACAGCTGACATGTTTCTTCTTCATGGGAAAACTGAAACATACTCGAGACACCTTAATTCTTTAAAACACAGTCTGCCCCAGTACTAACCTTAAGCTCCCATTGATAAAGATTGCGATAACCAGAGGTGTTTATCCAGGCCCTCGAAAATCACGGACATGGTACATACACAACATTTTCAAACACTCAATGCTGCCAGTATGTTAAATGCGCTGTGATACCGGAGGTCTTGTGCAGGACCAGAAGCATCGCAGCCTGGTTACCTTCCTGGTGTTCAATGCTTTGTATGTGCAAAGTCTGCTGTTACAATTTACTGGGCTTAATGTCATTCAGTTTGTCACAGAAGAGAGCTATGACATTTACTTAATTCCACACACAGATTCTCAAGTTCATCTTCCACCAATGACTGCTCTGTCCACAAGACAGCGGAGGGAAGACCCAGGAAAGGCCTGGGAGATGCCAGGTGCTCACAAACTGGTATCAGTCTGCTGGTTCTGGCTTAAAGGAAAACAGACATAGAAGAAACTAAAAGGACTCACTACATCTAATATCACAATGTTCTCAACTTTACCTTAGCCGAAAATAAAAGCGGAATAGCAAAACTACTCCAGGGCATGATTCCAGGGCTAATCTGAAACACGAAATATTTAGAAGACAAAGCTTATTGTGAGTGCAATTAATATACACATAAAACACTGGTTTCGCAAAACCCAGTCTTTGCGATTGCTTTTATAAAAAGTAAAATTCTCATGAGGATCACATACACTAACTGATTTTCAAATGAAGGGACTGGTAAACTTCAGGGCATATGATTTCTGCCACACACGAGGGGAGCAGTGAGAGAGAAGAGCTAGGATCAAGTGTGCTGAAGCTGTCCTAGGACTGAAATTCAGTTTCTGCCAAAACAAAAACACAGGAGGCTGTCAACTTCGATAGCAAGCTCTGCTTGAGAGCGTCAAGATGTTAAAATTGCAAAGGGGCTTCTCCCTGCTATAGGCACGCGTGATCCTTGCAAAAACATAGCTCAGCATCATCAAAAATCAGGAAAGAACACAAGCTTTCCAGACACGAAATCCAAGAGCAGAAGGGAGCAGAGTCCAAGCTTGCTCGGCAGAACTGTTCCCGGACAACAGCACAGAGGACGTCACAGGGAGGGCAGGGCAAGCAACAGCAGCTTCCGTGATGCCGCAAGCAGGGCCTGAGCCAGGAGAGCAGTCTCCTCCAACCTGACAAGGAGGCGCGAGGAGCCACAGAGAAGTCAATTCAGGGTCTTTTTCAGAAAGGGGCAACAATGAGAAAATCTGGTCTTACCCAACCACCCCCCACCCACGGTAACAGCTAAACTCGCACGTGCGTCTGTCACCTTCCCCACCCCCTCTTGCAGATGCTCTTCCTGCACCCGGGTGCCTGTCTCCGTGCTGCTCCTGAGGCCACACCTGTTGCCATCCAGTAGTGACCACGAATTCACCTTTGTCCGGGCGAAGCAAACGCAGAGTTCACACACTCCTGTACAGGTTTGTTGGCCGAGAATCTAACTGCACTGTCCGATTCCAGATGTGCTGGTACCAAGGAGAACGTTCGATGTCTGGCATTTATAAACGGTATCAGTGGGTTCTCCTGGGACTCCCAGGCAGCCGCACGAGGGACGGAGCTGTTGCCCTGTTGCCCCGAGCCAAATCAGCGCTGCGAGGCAAACACTACAGGCCACATCACACTCGAGCACCGACTCTTGACAGTTGCTCGTTCGTGTGTTCAGAGTTCAGGGTACAGGCGACAGACAGGCCTGATCTCAGCCATGGGACAGCAGTGATTGCCCACAAGTCCCGTATCTAAGCCCCGACTTGCCCATCGGCCTTCCTTCAGGAACAATGCCCACCTCACAGTGCTGCCATGAACGCTAAGTCAGCACGTATATACACAACCAGATTCATTGCAATTGTGCTTTCTACCCCAAGTTAATACAACCAGGTGCTATCATCGAGACTGAATAACCAATATTAGAACAGAAGGTCAGGCCAGCGATGGTGGCTCAGACCTGTAATCCCAGCACTTTGGGAAGCTGAGGTGGGTGGATCACTTGAGGTCAGGAGTTGCAGACCAGCTTGGCCAACATGGCAAAACCCCATCTCTACTAAAAATAATTTATCCAGACATGGTGGCACACACCCTGTAACCCCAGCTACTAGGGAGGCTGAGGCATAAGAATCGCTTGAACCTGTGACGTAGAGGTTGCAGTGAATGGAGATTGTACTCCTGGGCTCCACCCTTCCAGCCTGGGTGACAGAGCAAGATTCTAATAAAACAATAAAAGGTCAAGATGAGAACTGATTGCCAAGGTCCACAGTCCATATACTTAAAACATAAAATTCATTAGCTAGTACTTGATCAAGTTGCTGCTTTCTTCATTACAATCTTGTATATCCTTCTAACACGGCTCAAAATGTTTACATTTGAACACACCTCGAGTATAACAAAAAATAAAGTGCCTGTATTTCACAAACGAGCAATTTCCAGTAAGGCTGCATCCTGCTCTAGTTAATCCTTTGACAATGTAAAACTGAGCCTTCCTGACACAGCACTGACACGTGGTGCAAGAAGAATGACCTCCAATTAAATCGCTAGATTTAGAGAACACGTAAATATAGTTTATCACTAATTCACTAGCCATTAGCAAGATTTTAAAGGAAGAAAAATTATCAGGACTGTAACTAGGAATAAAGGCAAAAATAAACATGAAGAAATTAGTCACGTTTAAATCAATACCCTTTCTGTGAGGCCGTAACAAAGTATACACAGCAGGGGCACAAACTGTCATGCTGAACTGTCACCAAGCTCTCTATGAAGGTGGTAAGAGCGTCCCAAGTCGCAGAGCCTCGTCTTCCTATTTAAACCCTAAACAGCCAACACCACTCAGCATGCAGTGAGAGCTCTGAAAGCTCAGAGGAATGCATGATGGGATGAAGGGCCCTAGCCCTGCCATCACCCTGCTGCTTATTAAAAATATAAAACAAACCCCTGCCTTCAAGGTGCCCAGATCTAACTAGTACAAGGTTTTGCTTTTGACAAGTTAACTACGAATGATGAAGACTCTCAACAGCTGTGTGAAATGTGAGGCAACCTCATAAGAGGAACTTGGCTGAGACTAAACCCAGAGATGGTTTTTTAACTACAGAAGAGGAAAGAACTGAAGAACCTTACAGAAAGTTGACAGCAATTTCTATTTCTCTATGGTAGAACCTGGAATTTACCTTTGAGACAGACTGCCCTTCTGTTCTGAAAAATCAGATTATTCTTGCAATCCTCCATCAGGACTGAAATTTCCAAAGGCATGGAAAACCAAGTACTAATTTTAACCCCCCCCCCCAAAAAAAAACTACCTATGATCTTAGATGTGAGATTTAGTATTCTCAAATTCCAAATTTGGAAATATTTTGCACAAAGTCCTTATTTTCCCTGTTTACTTGAAAGCTCTCTATTCTTTTGTCCTAAACATCTTCCTTCTCATCCTTCCAAACAATATCTGAAGATGAACTTACATATCGTTTTCAATGTTACCAAGAAGATACTACATTTGTCATGAACTGTTTATATTCACAACTCTAGGAGGGATTTTGCTACATCGTGAGGAATAACACGAGGCAGTTAATACGCCACGAATAAAGAACAGTAGAAAGTGGACACATTTCCTGATGAGTGCCGATTTCTCATTGAGCTGCTGACAAAGTTATAATACAGAAAGCTAGACAGCTGCTCTGTTAGTTCTACCTCACTTAAGTGACCGAGTCATTGTTGTTTCGGTTCCCTCTCTCGTCTGGGGATGAGACACACCTCACAGAGCTGTTTATGATTTCAGGAACACACACATCAATGAAGTGACTGTTCCTAAATCGTTGCAAAGGGTAGAGTAACCTGCCAAATTTCAACTAGGTTGTAACAAACAACTGTTTTCATCCTACACGCTCCGGTGCCAGCAAGATGGTGCGTTCTCGGATCCCTGCGGGAGCCCTATTCCTGGTGCCATAGAGCGCACACACACATTTACATCCACATAATGTACGTATATGGCACACTGTAACACGTGTACCTGCATAGAGCGTACACACATCCGAATACGTGGAATGTACATAAGTGCACTACGTGCGTACAGAGTGCACACACATCCAGATCCATGTAGGGTACATGCATAGAGTGTACACACATCCAAATATATATAGTGTACAAACAAGTTCACTACGTGTGTACAAGCATAGATCATACACACATCCATATAGCAAATGTACATAGGTATGCTAACATGTATGTACATGCAGAGCATGTACACACGTCTATATGCATACAGTGTACACAGGTATACTATAACCTGTATGTACATGCATATGGCATACACATGCCCATCCGTATGTACACAGGTATGCTATTTGCTATATGTATACACATGCGTATAACATACATTCTTATCCAATGTACGTAGGTGCACTACAGCATGCATACACATGTGCAGTGTACACATATGCGCATGTATACAATGTACATCAATCAGTACACTAACGTATAAAACGTATACACATATGCAATAGTGTACGTACATATGCAGCATGTATACGTATTATTGTGTACATATCCAGAAGTTTATTCAGTGTGCATAGTGTACATGCATGCTTGTGTGCACATATGTATATATACATCTGCAGAAATAATGTGCACATACCCACATGGTGCACGTACACAGGTATGTATATGGCATTAAATACATGCATGTATGTGCACATGTAGAACAGATAGGTGTCCAACTAGTGTGCATATAATCATCCCCATACACACATATACACATGTACATGCATGCCTACAGCATGCACGTGTGTAGGACACAAATGTAGTGTACATACCTATACACTGTAAATACATGCAGTGGAAATACACGTAGTATGTGTACACCACATACACACATGTACACTTATACAGTACACATACACCGAGACCCAGAACGGGTCATGAGTATTAACACGGCGCAAACGCTTCCAGTTCTACCTAAGTGAATTTTTTTCAAACTATAATAGAACTCATATAAAAAGGGTTTTAAGGAAATCAATACAGCTAGTGACAAAAACAGTGGGAAGGGCACAACCACTTTCCCTCAGAGTTCTGGGCCTGACCGTGGAAGTTCAGACGTTTCCTAATGCAGTACACATCAGAACTGACTCACAATGAAGCACTCCTTAAAAATTAAAAATGTGTCCTCCTCATGTTTTGGCCTTTGAGACAAAGCCTCTTAGTTAATCGATTTCTGACTGAATTTGACTCACAGTACTCTGGCAGATTCTTCATTTTCTGGTGAGACAGACGAATGTCCCAGGGTGAGGGCAATGTCAGCCGTTTCAGGGTCAGCTTTTCGAGGAGCGATGTCTGGCAGAACACAATCCAACACCATAGTAGGATCCCCCACCCAGCCACTTAGACGCTTTCTGGTACTTACTCTGTCTGCTTGTTTCCCTTTCTTGAATTCAGCTGGGGGGAGAAAAAAAACCAAAAAAATCAAAACCAAAAACAAACAGCCCATGTGTTTGTGTGTCTGAAAAGTGAATACATCCACATCCAACTTTCTAAATGATACACGGCAGGTGTTGATGGTCACCAACCAGTGGCCACTGTTGACAAAATACAAAGTCATCTGCAAACATGAACGAGTTTCTAGGAATACAAAAGTCAAGGGAATTTACTTCACATATTAAAGCTCTCAAGGGTGCTCATCAAAAATATATTTAGAGGTTTTCCTTTCAAGTTATTTTTGAAGATTTTTAAGTTGCAATACTTAAAAGCCTCTGGGAAAAGAAAGGATACAGGTATCTGGAAGATTTATACTAAATGATTTTCATGTCTTTTTGATAAAGTTAAATAAGGTCAGCCTTGAAGTAATGGCTTCCACTACTCTGAGGCTGTGGATGGAATCCACACCACCACCAGACAATTGAATAAACAGCAAGGCTGCACACACAGGACACAGGCAGTGAGCCAGCCTGACTAGTTGTCAGCTTCTGGGTCAGTTCTACCCAGTTCTGGCCAGGCCCCACTGGAGATGAAAACCTGCCCTTTAGAAGCCTTCAAACCCCACCTTTCAAAATCTAATCCTCTTCAACTGAGGCCCAAGTCCAAAAATCTACTGACATCTTAGCCCGCGTTAGGCCAGCTGTCCCCCAGCCTTTTTGGCACCAGGGATGGGTTTCATGGAAGACAATTTTTCTGGGGGGTGGTTTTAAATTGCAACTGTTCCACCTCAGGTCAGGCAGCGGATCCTCATAAGGAGCACCTCCGAGATCTCTCACAAGCAGTTTACGATAGGGTCCCAGCGCCTAGCAGAACACACAGCTAATGATAGGGTCACAACACCTAGGAGAACATGCGGCTTATGATAGGGCTCCAGCACCTAGGAGAACAGGCGGCTTAGGAGACGGTCCCAGCACCTAGGAGAACAGGTATTAAATGAGTTGGCAAAGCCAAAATCCACCGGATCTACCCCTCCAAAGCAAACATACACCACTGCCCAATATTGATGTGAGCCAAAAACAGGGAAGTCCTGAGGGCCCACACTGACCACAGCCAGACACCACTTCTGCAAGAAGCAAGCACGCACCTAGAGATCACCAGTGATGACCCAGGAGAGCAGCTTTGAGCAGAGACAAAGGTGAAGGAGAGGCACATGGGCCAGGGTGCTGGGTGTGCCCGTCTTTGTGACCTCACTGAGATTGCTGACCTCTGGCCCTTGGTGTCCTTCCTGTGGAGGTAGCAGCCCCCAAATCCCTGCCTCCCTTCAGCACTGACTGAGGCGGCCCTGAAGTCTCCCCAGGGCTGAGACTGTTTCTAAATCCTGTTAACTGCACACCCACATGAAAAACAAAAAACAAAATATCAAGTATGCAGACAGGAAAAGAAAAATACGTGAATCCTCCCTTATTCAACAGGCATTTAAAAAGTAACAGGAAAATTGTGATAGTCTTTAAACAACCACCAGCTATCACGTCCTCTTGAAATGTTTTAGCTAATCAGGAACATCTTTACCAAGCACTTGTGTGTTCAGGAAATCAGTTGACAGGTCCCAAATAACCTCGGAGCCTGCGACCTGACCCCCACTCATGCACATCACCTCTCCAGAGGAACGTGTCCTGGACACCTTTCAAATGGTGAGGAACAGGAACAAGGGTAGCTTTCCCTCAACACCACAAAACAAGCTCGACCCCGAGGAGCCCGGAGAACAGCGACGTTTGTTTAGATGCTTTCCCACTGTCCTTGTCAGAGCAAACATTCCCATCCCACACCGCCCAGTGTTTAACTCTCCCTGGGATACCAGCAGCCGTCAACCCTCAACAAGCTGGAAACAGAGGCCAAGCTGATAGGAGGCCTCTCTCCATTCCTTACTGAATTCACTCAGGACACGGATGTTCCCAAACACATATGGCCCCGAGTATTCCACACCTGGGGAACATTCAAACAGCAGACTCTGCAAAGACGTTCCCCTAAAGAGAAACTCAGTTTCTAACTTCCCTTAGGGAAAAACAGGAGACCCAGAACTTTCCAGAAAATCAAGTGTGAGAGGAAGCCACTCACCTCTGGCACTTCCTAAACCTGCCTTCCCGCGGGTGCTCAGGGATGTCCCGGCGACAGCCCCGTCCACCCAGGACGGCAGCAGGGCTCAGGCAGCCAGCACCTGGGCAGCTGGCGAAGCAACCCCAGGGTGAAAACGCCATCCCAGGCACCACTTCCCGGAGCCCCTCAGCAAGAAAAACAGAGGTGGGACAGAACCGAGGGCTGACTCGAGGCTGGGGAGCCACAGACCCGCACAGCTCAATCATCGGACATGCTCTTCTGTGGACAGAGCCCAGGGAGAGGCCAGCACAGAGACCCTCGTGCCGGCTCCACAGGCCAGCGTCCTCCAGGGCTGCAAGTTTGTGATCACAGCTTCAGAATTTGGTTCCAGAATCTTCCGGAATCAAAGACGCACCAAACTGTAAAGCTGCCAGGACAGCAGGGCCCAGGAGCAGGCTCAGGGGAGGACCACTTAGAAACCCCCCACACAGCATACACGTGTGCATGCTTACTCCACACATGCCACCGCTTCACCCAATAGTATACACGCAAATGCATGTATGTACTCCATACACACCCTCAAATACACTCACCAAATATGATGCGTGTACACACTCCACACACACCCTCAAATACATACGACACACATGAACATGCTCACTCCACCCACACCTGCTAAATACACTCAACCACACATGCACAAACGTGACACACGTGCACACTCATTCCGGACGTCACACCCCTCACCAAGTACACAGGTGCACACACCTCCAAGTTCAGAACCTGTAGACTCCACAAGCTTTGGTTTCCCCCACTGTTTCTCTCATCACATGAGATCCACACACAGGTGTCATTTACTGACATCTAACACCCGGGGAGGCCCTTAGACAGAACTGCAGTCACAAGTCGGCTTCATTCAGGCATTCATCACCAGCCTCCTGAAGCCACCTCCTGTCCCCAGGGGGAGCGGGGGCCGAGACCGGAGACGTCACTGGGCTTACAGATCCCCAGGCTGGCAACCCAGCGAAATGAGGAGGGCTGGGCCACGGCCCTGGAGGGAGACGGGTACTGGCTCAAGTATGAGGAACATGAGTCCTCATTTCCAGACAGTGTCACCTACGACAGCGTCAGGTGAAAGCCAGTGGTTTGGCATTCCTGGGATAGACAGTTCTGGAAATACAAGGAAAGCTTTTTACTCCTCCCCTCTGAACACATGAGGTCCATGGTCCCCTCACATCTAACACTGGGAATCCGAATCGGTGACTCCTTGTCCACCTGAGGACCACCCAAGAGGATCCACACACCTGCTACAACAGCAGCACCGCACCTGGTCTGCAGGGGAGCAAAGCAAATCCCACCTTTATGACTAAAACTGGATTACCCTGACACTGGCAGCCTGCAGTGTGTGTATCGTCAAGCCCCCACGTCTGTGCCACCTGCAAGAGGAACACAAGCCCTTAGTCCCAGGTTCTCAGGACGGCCTGTGAGGTGGATGCTGGCACCTTCCCATCTCCCAGGGGAGAGGAGAGAAGGCCACGGTCAGGGCTTGCATATCAGGAGGGTCGGGGTTCAAACCCCATCTGCCTCACAAAGCAGCCCTTACCATTCAAGTGACTTCTATCATCAGCCTTAAAATGTACCACAGTTACCAGCAATTCTGAGTGCTGTTCCTTGGGACGTCATAAGCAAACATTTTGTTAGAAAGGTTTTGCCAAATCTGCTCTCAAAATCCTATGGTATGAAATGACTAATGAAAATTTGAGCTATGAAATAAAGCACATAGTTAAATGAATCCCAAAATGACTATCGCGAAGGAAGTTTTAACTTGAAGTGAAAAATATCCTCCAAATGACATCAGCCAGAATTATCTTCAATCATTACTGATCCCATACGCTTCAGGAATTATACAGCATCATCTCAGATATGAGCTTAAAACCATTAGCTGAATGCACATTTCAGCACAATCAAAGTTCTGCTATAATAAGCAGCACAGGCGTCTCTGGAGAGGATTTTAATTGGGACTACAAACGATGTGCACGATCGTGGTAAGAGGTTTCATGCTGGCTGTTCTCCAAGGTGCGACACAGAGAAACACCACTAACCTCAAAGACACCTGCTGCTTTGTAATGAGATGAGAGACGATGTGGACGGACTACTGTAAATATTCGAAAAGGAGAAACAATGCAAGGAAAGAATCATATCAGTTACCCTTTACATTCTTAGAAAAAAACGATTTTTCTTTTGGGATGATTTTAAAAGAAAATGACATTTCTGGATTTTTTTTAACTTTTCTTTCTGAGACAGGGTCTTGGCTCTGTCGCCAAGATTAGAGTACAGTGGAGCAATAGCAGCTCACTGTAGCCTTAAGTGATCTTCCCACCTCAGCCTCCAGAGTACCAGGGACCACAGGCACGCACCATCACACTCAGCTAACTTCTGTTATACAGATGGGGTCTTGCTATGATGTCCAGGCTGGTCTTCAACCCCTTGGCCTCAAGTGATCCTCCTGTCTTGACCTCACAAAGATTTAGCCTAAGCAACCATGTCTTATCGGAAAACAGACATTAGAGCAAATGCATTTCTGTAAGATTTTCTACCTCTTTTCACTGGGGAAAAAGGTAACTTGCCTCCAAGGGTCGGAGACAAAGACGTTACTGCAGACAAGAGCGCTGTGCATCCCGGGAACCACTACACCACGAGGCACGGCCGTGCACACTGGACGCAGGAGTAACAAACGAGGCTAGCACAGGCCGATGCTGGCCCTCTCCAGAAGCAGGCCTATCCTTCCTCCTCTCCTCAGCCCCCTCTCCCTTCAGGCCTCAGTGGCTGCTGACAGCGGAGAGGCCACAACTAGAGGAGGCTCTCAACTCCACCAGGGACAGGAGTCCCGGACGCTGGGGACTCAACTGCTGTCCTCCGAATCCACCTCCTTCTGGTCCAGCCTTCTCACGAGCCAGGCGTGGCCACTTTGACCCTCTTTTCCCTTCTGTGGCTCCTACAAAAAACCAGTTCAGAGATCCCAGGCTGCCTTGCACTCCAGGGATACCTGGCACAGGCCCCCTCCATGTCCTTATCCAAGCTCCTGGGGCCAGAAGGGTCTTGCAATATTTCACTTTCCAGTTGACCATCCCCAGCCTGAAATCCAAAGTGCTCTAAAGAGCATTTCCTTCGAGTGTCATGAGGAAGCTCGGAATGTTTCAGGTTTTGGAGCATTTTGGAGTAGGGACTCTCAGCCTTAATTTGAACCTCTTCAAGGAAGCCACACACTGAAGCCCCCGATGTCCACCCTACACAATCCCAGCACACCATCTGAAGTCCTCAACAACAGATTTTCTTTCTTCAAAAATAACCACAAGTCACAAATTCACACGCAATCACAGAAGGGGGTTGTGGACACCCACACAGATGATGAAATTTAACTGTCACATTTTTACCTAGGTAATTTAAAGTCATTCCTCAAAACACACCTGTTTTACTGATTGCATTTTAAGGTGAACACACACAAATCATTTCAGGGAAACAAACGTCACTTTGGGCTGCGTGTGGTTTCTTGACTCCCGTGAATAACTCAGCGTTCACCCTCACTTCTGGATAAGGGAGATGATGCAAAGAAAACTGTTAAAACAAAGACATGAAAACAAGTTTAAGAAGGGTTTGAAAGGTTCCTCCTGTCCTCCTGGAGGGGAGACGAGGATGCCTGGAAAGCTCACGGGGGACAGGAGCACAGCCTCCTCGGTGTGTCATGGACGCTGCCTCACCAAGGGGAGAGGATGATGCCTGGAAGGCTCACAGGGGTGGGAGCACAGCCTCCTCAGTGCTTTCTACACTCAGCAGCTTCAGAAATTCCTGCAGAAGCAGAACACATCATGAGAACTGAGACTGGAACACCCCAAAGAAAGGGATGAGGGGTCAAAAAAAGCATTCGATCATTACCAAGGAGCGCGGGCATGAAGCCGCTTCAAAGACCGTGTGAGAAGTCACTCATAGGCGTTTCAGAAAATAAGGGTAGTGCGAGATTGCTCGATCAGCTCAAACAGGCTGCCGTCCCTCAGGCCATGAAGTCCCTGAGATGAGCCTGTCACTGAGCAGAAGTCACTCGCATCTCTGCCAGAGAAAGTACTACAAGCTGACACATAACCTCATGAAACCTAGGCTTCAGCCGGTCAACAGTGAGTCTGACATGGTACATCCCTCCAGATAGTTAAAGACCCCAGGGGTTCATCAGACAACCTCGAAGGGCTGTGTCTGTCCAGCTCCTTTTCCAAGTTCTGGATGATTTTTCCTAATGCACTATAAGCAGCATGTTCCAATAGAGATGTAATTAACTGGATGGGTGTCCTCTTAATTTTGAAATTAGAAACACACTTGGCCAGGCACGGTGGCTCATGCCTGTGATCTCAGTACTTTGGGTGGCTGAGACAGCTGGACTGCTTAAGTCCAGGAGTTCAAGTCCAGCCTGGGCAACATTGCAAAACTCCATCTCTACAAAAAATACAAAACTAAGTCAGGCATGGGGACACATGGAACATGTGCCTGTGGGTCCTGGCTACTCAGGAGACTGAGGCAGGAAGATCACTTGAGCCTGGGAGGTTGAGGCTGTAGTAAGCTGTGCTCACACCACTGCCTGGGCAACAAAAAGGTTTTTTTGCCTGTCTCAAAAAAACCAAAGAGAAAAAGAATTATATACCTGACTAGGCCAAAATAAAAGAGGCCTTCGCTGCCTACATAAAGGGCTTTCAGAATTCACTTCCATCCTTAGGAAAGGGGGCCAACACCAGGCTGTGTCCCTTAAGATGCCCTGTCTCATATGGGAAAAAAAATCAAGAGAAATCAAATAAAGGCCATAAAATACATCAGTTTCAACACTGAAATTTGATAGTATGCTTTAAATTGAAGATGAGTTAAGTCACATTTCCAAACCTCTGAAAGCACGGTTACTGGGAGGGAATGGTTTGCAACACACAAACGCAGCTCTGTAAAAGTGCCCAGGCTGGATGAAGGCTCAAACGTCAGTGCGAGGAGAAAGTCTGAACAAACTCTCTCCTGCCCTGCTGCTGTCCTCTTCCAAAACACACTGTTTATCTGTCAGTTTAGAACAAGGCCTAGGGAGGTGGGAGGCAGGCCTGGGAGGGTCACCTAGCATCCAAGCTCCTCACCCACACAACTGCACGAGGCGGAGCTGAGCAGTACACACAAACACAACTAATTCTCCCCAAAAAGAAGACGGAAGGCAGCACACTGCCGTGCCAGGCACCCTGCAGATGAGAAGATTGAGGGGAGCCAGAGGTACCTTTAATCTTGCTTGCATGGTGGAGGGAGAGGAATAATGCCACTCACTTGAGTGTTGCACAATTCTTTCTAGCACTGAGTGGCAGAAAACAAAAATTATAGATGCTTCCTCAGATAAATGTTTCTGAAGAACTGAACATAAATTACGTTCAGGAAATAGCATTATGAATGCCTCAAGTGCTTCTGTTTTCAATAATCCCAGAGTAATTCTATAAACCCGGGAATCAGTCTCACCCAACTCCAGGATCACAGCCCAGGTGACGTGGGCACACATATCCTGAAGCTCCAATACTCAACTAAAGTGGGGCGAGTGAAAATGATCCTGGGTATAATTTACACGGACACAGGAAGGTGGCTGAGCCCCAAACCCCTAAACCAGGAAGACCAGTGTCCTTCAGGGGCCTCACCTCTGTCCTTTCGCAGCCTCTGGGAACCACCACTCTGCTCTCTACTGACACAAATGCCCCTCCCAAGGTACAACACCAGGAAGATCATCATTCAAAACTGAGGAACGTGGCAGAACAAAGCTGTCAGGAGATTTTAATCACCAACACCACTTGTTACATGACCCAAAGATGATTAAAATCCCAGGCCCTTCAAGACTGAATGCTATCTATACTTAAATGCATTTAATCGCCATATTGGGGGGTTATTCCTTTGTTTTGCTGCAAATATATCCAACTGCTGTAAAAGGAAAAGGCAATTTGTTAACGAAGCTTCTTGGAGTGTCTCAACAGGCCTCGAGGTAGGATAAAAGGCAGGACTTCCTGGCAGAAACGCTCAGCTCTGAGGTCAGGTGGAGTTCTTGAGCACCAACCAAGGCAAAATAAGGTCGAAGACCACACCACACTTTCCTCAATCACATCTTCATTCCACCTTTCCTTCTATTTCTCACGACTTCACTGGGAGAAATTGTGCTAAAAGAAAATGGAAACACAGACATACATAGGAGACCCTACAGATGCTGAGAATGGGTGCAGCCATCACAGTCCGAATGTCCTTTCAGGGCCATCTGACCTGGCTGGGATCCAAGTATCCGAGGGCAGGATTGTATGTCAGACCCGTGAAGCCAAGATTACAGCCACTGAACGGCAGTTTTCCATCCCACGGAAACCGGCCTTGCTAGGGGCTTCCTCGGGGACCACCGACCTCAAGCCACCACCCGTCAACTACTTCAACTAACCTACATCATGGCAGAGGCCTCCCTAGGCAGACCAGCCCTGCCCAAGTCCTGCTTCATGGCAAACCCTCCAGACAAACGTCCTTGGCCTCCTCCGGGAGGCTGTGCTCGGAAGGTGCACTCATTTACTTCTGCGGCTCTGAGACATTTAACTAGAGCCCAACACATTTCTTCTTGTTCACATAGTATTGAGTTAAAAGATTTTTATGAGTAAACTTTCACCGGGAAAAATACCATTTCAGGAGCCCCAGTGACCATAATGAAAATGTTTTTACCTTCCCTTACGTGACATCGGCAACGCCAGGTCCAGGAAACGTTCTGGATCTCAGATAATGGCAAATCCACTCATAGTAAGTCTTGGTCTTGTTTCACAAGCTATCAAATGCTGCCCAGAAGCAGGAAAAACCCCACAACGTGGCAGGGAGGGGCGACCAGCGTGAGTTCTAAGGCCAGACCACCCGGGTCTGCCGACAGCGTGGTGAGGGGCAAACAGTGCAGGGTCTAAGGCCAGACCGCCCGAGTCCCGCTGACAGTGTGGCTTCAGGAGTTTCCTAAACCCTCTGCTCTCCAAGTTTCATGTCAGAAAAATGCAGTGATAACCGTGTCCACCTCGTTTAAATATGTATATATATACACACACACATATATATACTCCAAACCTACAGCCCTATAAAGGTCATTAATCCTAGTTATCCTCAATGCATTGAGCGATCAATAATGAGCCATCCCCCTGGCTGCTGACCTGCCACAGCCCCACCCTCCGGAAACCCCGCATCCACACCAGCCACACAGGATGAGGCCAGGGAAGGAGCAGGACTGTGTCTTGGGAACTTAAACTCTGGAAGCTGAGTTAAATCAGTGCCGCTCAAATCTTGTCACCAACTATCTTGTTAAATTGGGAGATTCCATCTCTGGGGATCTTGAAGGAACCTGAGGTTCTACATTGAGTGAGATGAGCACTCGTGCTGCAATGAGACGGCAGGGAAAGCAACCGAATCTGGGGTCGCAGCTGCCTGAGGCTTGGGTCCCACCGGGAAAGTGGCACCAGGGCCCTCAGGACAGTGGCGGAGGTCCCAGGAGGCAAGTCCCGGTGCAGAGACTCATGGACCCAAAGATTGCTCCAGGGCCAGGAGGGGCTGCTGCGCTGACAGCCACGAGGCAGGCAGCCTTCGAGCTCCTCCAGCTGCCATCCTGCAGGCAGGGAGGACAGTGCCCAGACCACCCTGGGGCTCCCCCCAGCCTGCCAGGCTGGTACTGTTACTCCAGCCACTGACAAGAGTCCCCATGTTGCAAGCTAGGTTGAAACAGTGCCTCAGGCCTCGGGGCACATGCACCCCCCTGCAGGGCTGGGATGGCTATTCCCACACATCCCCAACTCACAGCAAAACTTAAAAATGAAAGTTGGAAGATACAGCCAGGAAACCAATGCTCAAGAAGCAACTCCAGGGTGACTCTTCCTAGAGCTATTGCTATTGAACATCTTTAAAAACATTTCCAGGGTGACTTCCTAGAGCAATTGCTGTTGAAAATCTTTAAAATTCTTCATTTCAAAATTAGCTTTTATTACACTGTCTTCCCTATTCTACCAAGACTCTAGAAAACAAAACCATTACAATTTCCAATTCTATCTTATAGCAAGTTAGAAATACACGTTTCCTCAAAGGATTCTACATGTTTCCTTGGCAATATCCTTTCCACACCCCGTACTACTGCCCACAACAGAGAAGGCTTTTCCAACTCAACCCAACACAACCCAACCCAACCCAACCCAACCCAACCCAACCCAACCCAAGGGCCCTGAGACAGGCCCCTAACGAATCGTCTACAAACTATTGAGACAGGCTTGCCCTGACAAATCATCTGCAAACTCCATCTTCCATTAAAAACAGTACCGAAAATGAGCATATTACCACTTTTTAAAAATTACTGTAAAGTGGACAGTGTTCAGTTCTGTGAATTTCGGCAAAAATATTCCCATAATCATCATCACACAAACAGAACAGTCCAACAGCCCCAAACCCACTCACGGGGCCTCATAAGCATACCCTCCCATTCTCAGCAACCACCCTCTCCGTGTCCTCCCATGACTCGGGTCTATCTTTTGCGAGCGTTGTGGCAAAACACTCGCAAAATCACAATTTCCTGGGCATCGTGCTTGGAGGTGCACCCAGGGTGTCCTGTGATCATCAGCCAGGCCTCGGGGCTGCTGGGTATTTATTATTCCACATATGGCTGTGGCACATTGTAACCTGTTTTGGACAACTATAGACAGCGCTATTAACATCTGGGCACAGTTTTTCTTAAACATCAGATTCTGTTTCTCTAGGGTAAATACCCAGGATTGGGGTCACTGGGACCCATGTTTGTGTGAGTTCAGTTTTGTAAGAAACCGCCAAGCTGTCTGCACCGTGCTGAACCCCAGCATCGCACAGGAGTCCCGACTGCCGGTCCTCACCAGCACCTGGGGCTGTCGGAAGACCTTAGTCAGGCGCTCCAGCAGGGGTGTGAACAAATTCACTGCGGCCTCGGTGCACATCTCGGTGCAACCAGTCATGCTGAAGGTCATTTCAGATGCTTTCGGGCCATCCTCCCATCCTTCTCAGCGAAGCATCTGTTCAGGTCTCTTCCGCTTTTAAGTCAGGTGGTTTGTTCTCTGTCATGAGCCGTGGGAGTCCTGTGCATTCTGGATACGAGTCCTTTGCCGGCTGCATGGTTCGTAGACATCTTCTCCCCATCTATCGAAAATGTGTCTCTTCAATTCCCTAGGGGTGTCTTTTATATTAGAAGTTTAATTTTGATGAGTCTTACCTACTTTTTTCTTCCTTGATTATGGATCATGGTATGGCTAAGAGCTCTCACCCTAGGTCTCCACAATTTCCCTTTCTTCTGCAGGTTTTGTAGTTTGGTATTTTACATTCAGGGCTATGATCCACCTTAATTTTCATACAGAAATTTCTCCCTGTTTTCACTCTTTTGCATACGGCTGTCCCATAATTCCAGCACCATTTGTTGAAAAGACTCAAATTCCACTGAACTGCTTTTGCATCTTTGGATCTGTTCTGGACTCCACTCTGTCAGCTGACCCATGTGTGTGCATCCTGAGCATAATTTATGACTTTAGTGGCTGTCTCTGTGAAAAAAAGTAACTCTGTCTGGAAGCAAAAACTATATTAGAAGTGCTCTAAATAAGATTCTTCCTGTTGTCAGGAGAGCAAAGCCACTGCCCTAAGCAGAGGTGAGGCCTCAACAGCTCCCAGGCACAACCTTAACACACAATGGGGAAGGGAATTCATTTCAAGGGCCACAACATGAGACCAGCATAGCCATGAAAACTGCAATAATTTCACAACAGAATGAAATTCATAAAGAACTGCTGAGAAGCGTGTGATAAGTTACATAAATCACTGTTCCTTAAATTCTGATGGTTGACTAGAACAGATATAGCTTCACGGTACAGTTCAAACAGGAGAAAGGTAGGTAGGGGTGGTTTCCACACCACACAGGGCCTGCAGGAAAGGGACACTCTTCCTCTAAACGGGAGATCCCGGGAGTGATGTGATAAGCCATGGTGAGAGGCACAGAACTGTGCAAGCCGGAGTCGCGGCCTTTGCCCCACCACGGAACCTGTGTCCATGAACGACGAGGCTCAAATGTCAGGCCGGGGCAACCGAGGCAGTTATCAGGGGACAAGAAAACGAGCGCACGGTGGAGGCAAAGGTCTGAAATCGCGCGGCAACTTCGAGTCAAGTGGGACAAACTGACTCAAAATACAGGTTCCAAAAACCACCACAGAGAGCTGCTCCTCGGCTCTGGAAAGGCTAAGTGACTAATGCCCACACTGAGCATCTGCTCCCAGAGACGACTCTGGTGACCTAAGGCCCAGCTGCTCCGAACCCGCGCCGAACCTCAGTGAGGAACTTTGTTGGTATCTTACAGCACATTGACATGTTCCCTTAAAATCTGGTATTTCATCAACAATGCAGGCGCCAGCTTGGACTCATACACATTTCGATTAAACAAGATAATGTACACCCTGACCATACCAGGTAAGAGGTTTACTACAATCTTTAAACAGAGCCAGAGGCTACAGTCTGCTCCTACACAACACCATGTCTCTACAAGTTCGATGGGTTTTTACTTTCCATGTCTTCACTTGCCTAGTGCTAGAAAGCAGATTAAAAACAGAAGGAACCCAGAAACACTATTGAATGAGACTCAAATATCTTGCAGTCATCATCGTGATGAGATGCTTATTAAACAGAAATGTTCTCCCCTGTAGAAAGCAGCACACATCAACACGCACTGATAACTGTCGCCAGCATTCCAGATCATCTTCCCTTCCATGGCCACAGTGCAGGGCAATGGACCACGCACACCTGCAGACCCACGGAAAGCGGGGTGACACGGCCGATTCTTGTAGCGAGCAGGCCAGGGTGCACTCAAAGAGCATCTCTTTCCAGAGGTCTGCCATGGAAAGTTACACATTTATTCCACGAGTTAATGGCACTGCACCGAACATTTCTGTAAGATTCTCTAAGCAAGTATTTCCTTCTGCCTACAATGGCCCGACACAAACTGAAAAAGCTCTTGGAGCTGCCAAAGACTTCAATATCCCCTTAACTATTGTCATGCACATCCATGTGAAGAGACCACCAAACAGGGTTTGTGAGCGCAACATGGCTGTTTATTTCACCTGGGTGCAGGCGGGCTGAGTCCAAAGAGTCAGCGAAGGGAGCTAAGTGTGGGGCCGTTTTATAGGATTTGGTTAGGTAAAGGAATATTACAGTCAAATGGGGGTTGTTCTCTGGCGGGCAGGAGTGGGGGTCACAAGGTGCTCAGTGGGGGAGCTTTTTGAGCCAGGATGAGCCTGGAAAAGGAATTTCACACACACACAAAAAATCATCGCTTAAGGCAAGGACTGGCCATTTTCACTTATTTCTGGTAGAATGTTATCAGTTAAGTCCAGGCAGGGCATTTGCACTTTTGTGATTCTTCAGTTACTTCAGGCCATCTGGGCGTATATACGTGCAAGTCACAGGGGACGCGATGGCTTGGCTTGGGCTCAGACGCCTGACAACTACAGTCTTTACTTTTAAGGTGTGGGGTAAGATCATATAATCCCCTACTAAGCTCCTGATGCTGTGTGTGGCATCTAGCAAAAGCACGTTCCATTCCTGGATTACATTTGACTCAAGAGTCCACAGTGAGAACGATTTCTGGTGAATGAAACACCAGGCAGGAGGGTGATTCCGCTGGGCCGCTCTTCACACACAGCCCAGGAGCTGAGGGGAGAGGAAGAGGCCCACGCGCGTCCACCGTGCTCACGCTCCCTTGGAATGCGCCCCACTCCTAGAGACCCGGACCCAAGGGAAATCTGACCTGAAAATGGGCAAACCCTCACTTTGCAGAGGGACAGGGACTCGGGGCCACAACTTGACCTCAGAGCAACACAAGTGCAGACATAGCACCCCAGGACGCCCTCTCCACCCAAATTCAAGGAGGAAAACCAACGCCCCGCACCCTTGCGGAAACCCCCGGCTGCTGGAGCAGACGCCTGCCGGCGTGTGCAGCCTCTCCCGTCCCACGTTCCGGGCTCAACACCTGTGCCTCAGCCCTGGCACTGCTCGCCACACCCACAGGTGTACCAGGAGGGGCAGGTCCTAAGGTCTCCACTGCACCAAAGCCTGCAAGGCAAAGGGGCAGCTCCCTCCAGCAGGAGTCCAGAAGCACACACTGCACCAGCGTCAAGGCGTGAGAATTCTCCCCTCGGTCTCCGAGTCTCCAGTCTGTTGCCCGCCACGGTCTTCTGCCAACGGCGAGGCCCAAGCTGGGCGGCACATTTGGTTCTCACCATTTCCCTTGTCAAATCAATACTGCAAACATATCCAATTCATCCTGTCACTAAAAATGAAATAATCCGCCATCTCCATCACAGATGATGCAATCAGGTTTTCATTACCGGGTTTTTGTTTTGTTTAGTTTTTTGGTTTTTTTCTATTTTGAGATGGAGTTTCTGCTCTGTCGCCCAGGGTGGAGTGCAGTGGTGCGATCTTGGCTCCCTGCAACCTCTGCCTCCCGGGTACAAGTGATTCTCCTGCCTCAGCCTCCCAAGTAGCTGGGATTACAGGTGCCTGCCACCATGCCCGGCTAATTTTCATCTTTTCAGTACAGACGGGGTTTCACCATGTTGACCAGGCTGCTCTCGAACTCCTAACCTCAGGGGATCCACCTGCCTCCTTCTCTCAAAGTGCTGGAATTACAGGCATAAGCCACCACTCCCGACCATTACTGGTGTAATTTCTAAGCCACTCTCTCACACCCACTCCCTTTTTTTTTTTTTTTAAGAACCAGCTTTATGCCTATATTTTTTCCAAGAGAACCAGTTACCCCATTTCAAGTACAAATAAGACACGGTGTTTAAAAACCAAAAATGCCCATTTGCACAGAAGTCTCCAAATACCCAGTCGATTTAAGCCTTGAGAATAAGATCAAGCTGTTGGCTGAATACAACTTCCCTTTCCATCTGTCTGCCTGTGAGTTAGACACAAGGATGAAGCCACGAGCTAGGGACATAAAGGCAGGAACCAAGGTAGCGGAGACTCCAAATAAAAGCTGGAAGACCAACACAAATGCACCACACCCTGCACACCCTCCTCTCCTTCCTTTTCAGAATTTCCAGAGGATGAAACAGGGACCTTCTCAGACGTCCCACGATGCAGGCGGCCAGAGGGGAAGGCGGCGGCAGCCTGAATGAGGCGACCGGGAAATCACATTCCACAAACAGAAATTCTCCATGTGCTTTACATCCTCTGTCTCTGAAGAACTATGCCAGGCTAACAGTCGCTAGAAAACCGCATTCAAGTGTCATTTCCCATTTCAAGCAAAGAAAACAGTGGTGGGGCATGAGGGAAAAACATAGCCATGTGTTCTGGGCTATTAAATAAGGTTTTTTCTGTTATAAACGTATAATTTTACATTCTCAGATTTCTGTATAATTGATATGCTTCCTAATTAGCAGACATAGTAATAAAAAGTGAATTCCAAGTGTAAGATCGGAGGAACCGTTCACATGGCTTCAGGTTCTGCTACTGTGTTTCAACTTAAGAAAATGGTTCTGTGTGTTGGTAACAAGGCCTGAGAGTCTGTGTGAGAGTCAGTGTGGCTGCAATCAGGGTTCGTGTTGGTTCCCTAACAGAGGATGTTACACTGTTACATTATCTTCTACAAAAAATCCTGAAAAAAATGAAGGCTGAATAGACATACACACCCTCCCAAAATAATCCAAATGTCCACCGATATGAAAAACAGATGAATTACGGCTTCCATCGTGGAATATTCTTCAGCAGTGAAAACAAACTATAGCCACAGGTGCCAACTAGGATAAAGACAACCTTTTAAACACGCTTAAAGTGAACTGACTAGGCCGAATTCCTTGATTACAGGCATCTGCTCCAAAAGGGTACTGTTATTAATCCTGTGATGTACAATGATATTTAGCAACCCTGTTTCGGGGCACACCTAGAAAAAAGCAAAATAATGACTACACAATTTTAAATTCTTTGTAAATTATAACTATTACTATGAAAATTCTAAAAATGTGAAAATCTTCCCAACTGTTATTGGACACGCTTCAAAATAAATACCCTGGCATTGCTTGCCACACCCACAGTTGTGCCAAAATAAATGAAAATATAGCCCAAGGTAGTAGAACTGAAACCTGAAGATGTACGAGCCGTCCCTGCCTCGCTATCTATACATCGGGTAGAAATTTAAGAGCAGGTAGTGACACTGCAATGCAAGGCTCAAACCAACTGGGTATTTGGAAACTTCTATGCAAAGTGGCATTTTCGGTTTTTAAACACGGTGTTATTTGTACTTCAAACAGGTAACTGTTTGGTTCCCTTGGAAAAAATATAGCCATAAACTTGGTTTTTTAAAAAAAAAAATACGGGTGTGGGTATGAGAGAGAGTAGCTTAGAAATTTTAAAAGTATCAGCAGGGAGCAGTGGCTCATGCCTGTCATCCCAGCACTTTGAGAGGCAGGCCCAAGGGGCCTTTGAGGACACCGGTCTCCTCTGCTGCCTGCCTGCTGGACTGACCCCAGGACATTCACTGGGTTTCCACCCCGTCTCATTCAACATCCCAAGGGTGGTCTTCATCCTCGTCTGGGGCTCAGCTCTGCCCCAATTTCCTAAATCTCTGCCTTCAGAGCCTGAAAACACCCACGCCCAGGGTCACCCTAAGTCCACGTTTACCCCAGAGAGTCCCCATTTTATGTTTTCCAGGCATCGCCTTAGTGATAATTTATCCTGTAAATTCCAACTGCCTTCACACCTCACCCCTGCTGTCTCCCAGCAGAACCCACTCAGATGCACATGCCCCAGACCCACACCCAGGTCTGTACATGCTGCCCTGCTCTACCCATGTGGGGACCACCTCTCTTTCCTGAGGAATCAGCTGGCGATCATCTCCTTGTGGAGGGCTGCCCTGACTTCCAACTCTCTCCAGCAAAGGCAGAAGCCGTCCTCGGTACTTCCTCAAAACTCAGGCCAAGTATGAAGATGGCGCAGATGCTAGCTGTGCCTGGGATGCCATGGGCACGGTCCCCAGATGCTCTGCACATGGCCCGGGGCACCGCCTGAACATAGCAAGTGCTGAAGAAATAAAACTGACGTGCGCTGACCTCTGATAGGGCCTCCTTCACCATCCACATCTGTCTCCCCACTGGACAGTAAAATCCACAAGACACAGAGGGCTTGTCTCACTCATCTTCAAACTCCCAGGGTCACCCTGGTAGGTAAAGGGGACCCAAATGTCTTCTGAAGGAAGCGACTGGTTAGCTGCCAAGTTAAAGGGCCTCTGAAATTCAGAGCTCTGCATAGGAGTCCAGCACACTTTATTATGAATGACTCCAACCACGGCAGAAGTGGCCGTGGAACCAGTGCTAACCAATTCAGGGTTTGTTCACTGTTTCTCAGTTCATTATCACAACGCATTCTCACAGAGCAGCTGCGCACAGATCCTCAGACGTCTACACAGAGTGGGACCATGGCGCCAAGTCACGTGAACCTCCTGTTGCAGACTGGGAGACACCGGTCAGACACGGACCCAGGCAGAGCACAGACCTCGCGTTAAATCGGCTCCGTGTAAACAGCACTCCCTGCCAGGCCCTTTCCTATCTGCACAGCTTCTACAAATTCAACTCTCGCACCTGACACCTAAGAATACTGCACACCCCCATGTGAATCCCCTACTCACCTCCCAAAATGACCCGGCATGGCCGAGTACAAAACCTTTCAACATAAGGGAACTGGAGGGCATGTGGGGTTTTCTCGACTCCCTGCTGCCTCCTGATGGGAAGACCCAATGCTTCACACCCCTAGTGAAGGGTAGGTCTCTTCGGCCCCCAGGCTTTGACCTGGAGCTTAAATCAGCATTAACTAATTTCACTTTCCAGGACCAACTTCAAAGGCCTGCAAAGCCAGAGAAGGGAGAGGAGATGGAACACGCCCTCACCTCAGATCTGCCGCAAGCACACACTTCTCAGATGCGTCCCAAGGTGCACAGCGTGTCCGATGCCTGTTTCACATCCACCGACCTGCAGGTCTTCTATGTGGCATCAGCCTCCTGGGCACTGGAAACAAGAGGTATAATGGCAAGTCCCCTATGCAGCAAAGGTGAGGCAAAGGGACCCAATGCAATGGAACTGACCTTTTTCTGACAGTCTCAAAACAGAAGGAAAATACTGTACAGCCAACTTCCCCTCACGCAGGTTTATTTACCTGTGACTCAGAGGCCATGACAGACAACTTCAGGTTCTTACCGATTCCTATTTTCCCCATCCAGAAAGCCTTTGTTTTTAATATCGTACGAAGTTGCCATTTTGTAGGCCAAAAACAGCAAATATTGGCAGTTTCCTACAGTTCAACTGAATAAAATATGATCATGGCCTTTTGTGAAACCATGAAGAAAAGGTGGATATCTCAATATGTGTTTCCAGACTGGCTTTGTTCCTGAAGCGGTAACTCTGTTCACTCAGGATTTTAGACACTGAAGAATAAACATCAATATCCCACCAAGAAAACCAAAGGAATGAAATAATTTTGCATCCACCTTGGAGCCTTTTTAGGACAAGGCAGGACACAAACTTCTAAAAAGTTGCAGTTGTCCCTCTGTATACACAGGGTCATGGATTCCAGAACACGCCCCGAGTTTACCCAAATCTACGTATCCACAGGACTCCACAGCCACCCTATGTAACCACATGTAGGAAACGTCGGCCCTCCACAAAGCCAGGTTTTTTCAGTAAGGGTTTGGTTGGAAAAAAAATTAACATAAGTGATCCTTCGAAGCTCAAAATCCATGTTGTTCAGGGTCACCTGCATTTACTACTTGTGTCATATCTGAGGCCTGAAAGCCATCATTCTCGATACCTTAATGTGATGGTTAACAAACTAACTGTTCTGATTAGAAAGAGGAAAAAGCTTATTTTTAAGCTGACAATGAGAGTGGACGCGGCTACGGTGAACGGAGAACAGACCTAAGCAAGCACCAAGGCTGGGGTGACTGCGTGTGCTCAGACCCACCAGGGCCTGTTCCTCCATCTCCCTCTGCTGAAAGGGATAACCCCCTTCTCCCCCACGACTAAAGGGCCTTTTTTAAATACTCACACGAGAAGTGCTATGAAAAGCTGAAAGGTCACAGATAACATTTTTAAAAATAAACATTAACGTAAGCATTGAACAAGCCCATTATGATTTAAAGGGAAAAAAAAAAACGGTATTAGGTTCCTGGGTTCAGGGGCTCATGGCCATAATCCCAGCACTTTGGGTGGCCAAGGTGGGTGCATCACCTGAGATCAAGAGTTTAAGACCAGCCTGGCCAACATGGTGAAACCCTGTCTCTAATGAAAATACGAAAATTAGCCAGGCATGGTGGCAGACGCCTGTAACCCCAGTTACTTGGGAGGCTGAGGGAGGACAATCACTTGAACCCGGGAGGGAGAGTTTGCAATGAGCCGAGATCATGCTATTTCACTTCAGCCTGGGCGTTGAGTGTGAAACTCCATCCCAAAAAGAAAAAAAAAGTATAAAGTTTTCCTTCCAATGAACCTATCATTCAGCCATCGAGGTATCCTATAGCTACTTATTCAGCCATGAGATACACCACAGGAGACATAGGTGAACAGGACACAGTTCTTCCCTGAAAGAAGGCTGCACCCTCAACAGAAGGGAGGCACACACTCCAAATGGAATCGGCATAGGGAACAGATGCTGCTGCAGGTGGAAGTGGCTGCACAGAGCACCCGCTCAAGTGTCTGAGAATTAAGGAGCGGTTGGTGGCATCACCTTCCGTACCTGAGCTGGGGCGGTGGGGAGCCTGTCATCACCACCACTACCCGGGACAAAGACCCCCAGAACCACACAACGAACTTACAAACTCACTGAGGCGATGACCAAGCAATGTGCGTGGAGTGATGCGAACACGCAGACGTCAGGGCCATGCGCGGCATTGGTTTTGTGCATCGACTTGAGCATGCCCGGGATGCCCAGATGGCTGGTTCTGCATTATTTCTGTGTGAGAGGCATGTTTGCCTCTGGACTGAGTGGAGACCCATCCTCGCTGGTGTGGGGGGCACCACCCTATCCACCCAGGGCCCGAGTAAAACAGCAAGGCGGGGGAAACTGGGTTCACTCCACCTGTCTGGCTGATGGGCCAGTGACATCCGTCTTCTGCAGCCCGTGCTCCTGGGTCTCAGCTCCTCAGACCTGGGTGGGATCTGCACCCTCCGCTTCTCAAGTCTTCAAGCCACACCCTCCCAGGACTCTAGCTTGCAGACTGTGGGTCCTGTGGCTTCCTGGACTCTGTAGCCCCTGCAGCAAGCCTCGCCCTGGAGACACACGCACACCCGGCTGGCTGTCTCTCTGGAGAGCCCTGACTAAAAGCCGCCCCTGAAAGTGGTCTTCAGAATTTCTTTCTAGCCCTAAGATCCCAGCGCCCCTCCTACAATTCTAGGTGGAAAGGTGAACGGAGACCAATGGACAGAGTTGTGTGCGAGGACACGCCAGGCAGCGGCACTGGGCAGGAGGGCACTAACGCTCACTAAGCAAAGAATGTTGCTTGCCACAAAAATGAGGACAGTAAAGATTTCTTCAAACAGAAATGAGTTTGTTTCATGATTTGCTCTTAATACATAAGAAAGCATAAAAGTAGGCCTATTAACAATTACATAAGTCTTTAGAGGCCCTTGAACTACTTCTGTCCCTTTGTGTTTTTATACAAAATAAGCCTAAGGTTAAAGAGAGTAACGCCACTGGCCACAGCTGGGGCCACATGAGGACACAGCTTATACCCCTGAGGTCCCTGGGTGCCCCAAGTCCTTCCCTCGCTATTTATGGAAATATGGGAGAAACCAGGAGGTCTGAGGGTGGACCTGGCCGTGCTCCCGGGGGCCGAGGAAAGCACCTATCTGTCCAGTCTTCCCTCCACCCCGCGGTTCCCTCCTACCCAGACTCTTGGGCTGACGCGGCTCATGCACTCAGCAGCGCCATCATTAAACGTTTAGCTTCGCATCACGAGGGCCTCCTCTGGGCTCCTCTGACCACTCCTGAACCTGCAGTCAGCACTAGTCTGCAGGACACGCGTGGACAAAGTTGATGGATCACGGCTTCCAATGAGGAAGGTGCAGGCAAGGAGTCGGAGAGCCGGGGATGGAGCAGCCCTCCCCCAGGGAGGCGAAGGCCAGCAGCGGCCACCACCGAGGACCTCCCTTCCCACCCTGAGGGCAGCTCACCCAGGGAGGCGAAGGCCGACACCGGCCACCACTGAGGGCCTCGAGGGCTCTCCCCACCCTGAAGGCAGCTGCGATCACATTTTCCCATCGCACCAAGAGACCCCTGTATTGAGCACAAACCTTTCCAACCTTCGAATCAATAAGGAATCACAACACAGACATTCCCTCAATCCAAATGGCCAGCCCACAAAACAGACACGCAATCATACACATTTCCTGTGGGAAAATCAGTCAGTCCCTGGGGCCTCGCGCCAGGGGTGGGGGAGCATCATGGGGAGATGCCCCAGCCCCAGCCTGGCTCTTCTCTCTACAGCTCCTTTTCCCTCCTCTTCCCCCCGCCCCTTCCCACCCCCTCCTAGCCTCAGAGGCTCCTTCCTCAAATTCTTTCCCCTTGATGAAGTCATTCATGCCCAAAATACAAGGCAAAGTCATGGGGGCTCAAGAGAAAATCCATACCGTGGCTCGCGTTTTAGATTCTCATAAGTTTGAGAATAACCAAGCAAGAATCTTTGGCATGTGAATGTGGTCTGAAGGCATCTGAGCACAATGCCCGGCACTGGCCCGGAGTGCATCATGGGTGTCTCGGACATCTTCGCAACTCTACACCAGTTATTTTGAAACACACCAGCAGAATAGAACCATGTGAATAGCTGCTTCTCAGTTAAAAGTAGGAAAAGACTCCAAAAGCTGCCCTCAAGGAACATCCTTCCCACCAGGAGTTTTCTGCATCGGGCCCTTCAGGCACAGGCAAGGCCCCTGGGCCCAACTCCCTCATCCCTGCGTCATAAAGCAGCAAAGACGGTGGGGAATAAAGCAAGTGAAGGAGTCTGTCCCGCACAAAACGGGCTCCAGAAGCCACAGCCACTCTCCCAGTGTGGGAGCCAAGTTCAGAGACCTGGAAACACCAGCGTTCCCAGGGAGGAGGGCAGAACAATGCCATTTCCCCCTAGTTTAGGGAGACACCACCCCACGTCCTCTGGCCTTAAAAGAAGAGAGACTTCACATAAATGATTTCAATGACTCCACCACACACAGAAAGTGGGCTGAGGGCTAACACACCCATATAAATGCCTGGCAAAAACACATTAAATGAACACACAGATAAGCAAGGTTCTCCTGTTATCCACCAAATATTCAGAAACAAACCCAGTAAGCAATCTCTTTCCAATCAAAAGACCAATTCAGAGGTGCAGATTAAAAATAAACATACAACTGAACCCTTAATACACCAAGAACCAAATTCCACGGAAGTGTTATCACATCACCACCTCCCAGCTGAAGGAAGCAGCACTGGCCACTGACCAGCTGTTCACTCGTGGGTCAGTGAACGAAAGGCAGTGCTGTCCAGGACAATGATGAGATGTTAACCTGAAAGGGGCAAAACTGCAGAGGCTGGAGGGACCTTCCAGGTAACCCGGCCCCCTCAGTGGACAGAGGACCCCTGTGGGGCCACAGAGCCCAGAGCTCCAGTGTGTTTTGGCAAGGAATCAACTGCAACCCTGATGATGTCCGAACGCCTTCTGCCCTTCTGTGTCTCTGCCCCACTAACGGGGAATCCGTGAATGCTAAGGAAATGTAACGCATTTTACAATACATGTAGATTTTTAGCAAATTAAAGATAAACAGTGACAAACTTTGAGAATTAACCAAAATATAGTTCAGTGAATGCCCAAACTCAAAGCTAGTCTCCAAGAGGTGATAAGCTGTGTGTGGTGGTTAACGCCTGTAAATCCCAGCAGTTGGGGAGGCTGAGGCAAGAGAATCACTTGAGCCTTGGGGTTGCAGTGAGCTGTCATTGTACTACTGCACCCAGCCTGAGAAACAGAGTGAGACTGTCAAAAACAAACAAACAAAAACAAATTAAAGGAGTTCAAATGAACTCGCCCATACCCTTTAAATTTTCAGTTGGGTACATGGGGTGATCTAGTTCTTTTTTCCCTTGCAATACATGAATAATCTAATAATTAAATATAATCTAACAATTACATGGGAAAATTTAATTATTTTCCCATTTCATTATTCCCTGTCTCAGGGAAAAAGTTAAAAGTATTCCCTATTTCAGGGAAAAAGCTAAAAATCATTTTAAACCTTCCTTCCACAAAACAGTATACTCAGTCATCTCTATCTGCTTGATCATGTGGAATTCAGCTTCACATGTCTACAATACGGTTTTTGTTAAACAGCGTTTATGTAGACAGGCAAGAGAAAGAAATACTTGGTCTATGTAGAAGCAGCAGAAGACACGTTTTAACAGAAAAGGGAGAAGATACCACCGTGTGAATCTGGAAATTCTGTTCTCATCTTGTGCACACACACAGAAAACACCCAAGCACGTGCCTAGTGTCCAACAGGAGCATAGAAAGGACAGGGGTCCCTCCAGTTGTTTAATGACCAGCCCCACTTGTCACCGCCACATAACAAAATCCGCACGGCAACTTCAGCACGTTTCCTTCACGATTCCACGGAAATCAGGCTGAAGAACATACAGATGTTTTGCCCACATTTAAAAATCCAAGTGTGGGACTCATAGAAATAAAACACATTATGGGTTCACTTAACTTTTCCAAATTTTTACTTGGAGGAACCTATAAAGTTCTTGTCAGTTACATCCTTAAGTTTTTCAATAATTTTTAAATGCGAAGGTCAGGCAACACTTGTAAAGAGGTACACACATACGGCCCGGCGTGGTGGCTCACACCTATAATCCCAGCACTTTGGGAGGCCGAGGTGGGCAGATCACGAGGTCAGGAAACCGAGACCATCTGGCTAACACGGTGAAACCCCATCTCTACTAAAAATACAAACAATTAGCCAGGCGTGGTGGCGGGTGCCTGTAGTCCCAGCTACTTGGGAGGCTGAGGCTGGAGAATTGCATGAACCCGGGAGGCAGAGCTTGCAGTGACCTGAGATCGCACCACCGCACTCCAGCCTGGGTGACAGAGGGAAACTGTCTCAAAAAAAAAAAACAAAGGAGGTACACACATACGTGCCATGTTCTTCTCTCAAAGAGACTGGCTCTTTTTTAAAATTCCAGAAGTAAATGTGGTTATCACCCTGCTTTTGAGAGGATGGGCTGTGTTTTAAGCATGAACAGACTTTCCTCCATGCACCAAGGATGCACCATGGGGGCAGTGCTGCCGCCGCCTCCCCAGTCTCTGCTCAGGGTGCGGCAAGGGGAGCTCCGTTGTCTCCCGTATACACCGTCAACAGGCCAGGTGCTCAGAAGGAGGCTTCCAGGACTCGCTGTAGGCATTCGTCAGCAGGGCAGGCAGTGCCTCGTGCTGGTGGGCATCCAGCAGTAAGGGGGTCTTGCACTTCACTCCCTGGGCCCAGCCGCAGACAGAGGGGAAAGAGACACCTGTATCGTAACTCATGTGTATTTATAGACACACAGAGACTCTGCAGTGCAAGGTGCAGAACTAGAAGGAATCATGTAAATAAGAGGGAAGACATTTGGTTACGACTGGCAGAGTCACCTCAAGCCTCAGCACTTCCTGCCGGAGCCCTCACTGACCAGACTCCTCCAGGGTCACTGCCACTGCCTTGCCCAGCTCATGACAGGGCAGACAGTGACAGAGCCTCAGAACAACCTCCCACTCCTTCCTCACCAGCCCAGGGGATGAGCTGTTCATGAGTGTCCCAAAGCCTGAATGCGGGAACACAGAGGTGACTGAACAGAAAGGGGGACAGCCACAATGGCCGCGCGTGTGCAGATATTGCGGGGCACCCCAGCAGCCCTTTCCGTCTTAAAGAGGAAGGCCACGGGTGTGCTGATGCTCCCGCGTGACCCAGCCGTCCTTTCCACCTTATAGGGGAATGGCCACGGGTGTGCGGATATTCCCGGGTGCCCCAGAGCCCTTTTCACCTTAAGGAGATTTTCACAGTCTCATATCAGTCTCCAAACTATTCAGTGAGGTTGGAGGAGTATCACTGTGGACCAACACTGATTGGCACCAAGTAAGGGCAATTTTATAACCATGTCTCAACCATGAAACAATCAGGTCTTTGGCCATCTGGTCTAAGCTTTTTCTGTAACAAAGTTGGATAATTTAGTTGAACTTTGGTTTTCCAAAGCTTGTTACAGAAACCACATCTTCCTAGGTGTGGCTCTGTGGTGTCACGTGCACACATCAGTAGCCAGGCTTGCCAAGACTCACGGCACGTTACACGTTCACCTGAGAAGGCTGCTCAATCACTGAGGGCTCTGGCGTGCTCTGAAATGAATTTGCCACTTCAGCCTACACTCTACTCCCTTGTTTGGTTAAAGAAACCCAAAAAGCAGAATTTGTTTTGGCCAATCGCCTGCTGACCCAACTGCAGAGGTTTTAATTAGAGTACTTTCATTGCATCATAGAAAGCAAAGTCATATAGATCAACCCATTATTACCACTCCAAAGGTTTAGTAAATCTTCAGATAATCAGGCAAACATTTTAAGAAGCTACGTTAAGGCTTACAATACTCAAAATTTAAAACTACATCCATGCTTCAAAAAACCACCATTCCCATTTTAGATGGCCAAATGCATATGAGAAAGAAAGAAACGTGCTGAGCGCATTTTTTGGGTAATCTTATGGAGAAACTGCCACTTTAAAAGTGGCTCTAGTTCCTGGCTCCAGATGGGTGTCGTGGGTTGCCTCACTCAATTTCAACTCCACCTAAGCTGGGACACTAGAAATCCATTCCCACACTCCAGGGCACTAGAATTCCCACTTCTGGAAACAGCCAGGAATGCAGACCTGTAGCAGAGAATTCTTTCCTGCCCACCCTAACTGTCCTCTGTGGAAGGCGACAGTCAAAGACAAGTCCATCCCCCTAGGCGCAACTGCACCACGAAGAACCATTTCAAGGTGGGAAGTGATTGATCAGTGGGAACAGGCAGTTTAGCTAATCACTCATAAGGCAGAGAAGGGGGGTTTGAAGGCCTGTATCTGGTCTTGTCCTCGGTAAATGGTCATCCCGCCAGTCAGCCTAAGCCACATGGGAAGGGGCTTCTTGCAGTAAAAGTGGGGGCGCAGTTGTGGGGAGGGGGAATGTCTTAACCACCACTGTTTTACAGGATCACAGGGCTCAGGCAATGTTCAGTATTATCACACACCAAGGTTTTTACAGTCTGAAGAAAACTACAGTCCTAAGGTGTCAGTTCTCAAAGTCCTTAAGTTCCTCCTGCTAAGATTCCTAGAGGGTCTCCACTTCTTGCACCAAACCCCAACTTGCACAGGCACCTGCGTCTTTCTCCTGCAGCAAATGCAGATAAGAAGCTGTGGCTCTGCTGCAGTAATGACGCCATGCAGCCCTAACACCACAGCAGAGCAATGGCTCTGGCCTGAATGTCCCCAAAACCTCATGCTGAAACCATCTCTGACGGGATACATTAAGAGGTGGGGCCTTTGGGAAGTCCTGCTCTCAGGACTAGGGTTGGTGTCCTTGTTGGGAGGCCTGGAGGAGCCCTCCTGCTCCTCCACCATGTGAGTTCTGACGAGACGACCGCTGCCACGCAAGACCCGGCGAGATGCTGCCGTCTGTGAGCCACAGGTCCTGGGGCACCAGATCTGCAGGTGCCTTGACCTTGGACTGCCTTGACCTTGGACTTTCCAGCTTCCAGAGCTGTGAGCAATAAATGTCTCTTTACAAATCACCCAATCGACAGCAGCCGGACAGAGGCAGTAATGTCACAACATGAGTCACTTTCTCAGTGGGCCAGAGGACTCCCCATGAGCCACCACTGTAAAGCAAGAACTCCCTGGAGGATGGAAAGGGGTTCACAAGGAATTCTACCCAGCACCAGGGTGTCTGTCCTTTCTTGCAGGAAGACAGCTGAGCCATGGCAGGAAACTACAGGGTGGGTGGGGCTGGACAGTAATGTGTCACCTGCTCATCTAAGCCTCAGTCTCCTGCCTCTCATCACGACAGTGGGGGTAACACCCCCCTCACCTGAGCTGTTGGGGGAGGTAAGAGTGCTGGGTGATAACAATTGTTAGCTCCACAGAAGTTAGGCAAAGAATCTGCCCCATGTCTTATAAAACCAAACCAGCCCAGGAATTCCACATCACTACTAATTTGCATGGGAAAATGCTGGATTCTCAAAAGTTTTGGCATGTCATTTGTATTAATAAAGTTTGCAGAGTTTTCACATACTAAGTAAATAAAACAGGAAAATAAATCATGCAATTTGGAGGCTGAAGCAGGAGAATCACTTGAGCACAGGCGGCGGAGGTTGCAGTGAGCCGAGGCCTCGCCACTGTACTCCAGTCTGGGAGACAGAACGAGACTCCATCTCAAAAAAAAAAAAATTTGCTGCTTCATACTAGTAAAGTGGGCAGATTCTACATGCCAACTCTTATTCAAAGGTCGCCTAACACTGACTCAGGAACTCTGGCCCTGATGTGCTTGGAGTTTTAATCCTAACGGTGTTAAAGGCCACTCCCCATGGAGCTCTGAACAAGTACTCCAGGTATACGCTGAACAAGACCACACACTCTGACCGAAATCTAACTTCCCAGACCCAAACTACAGAACCACAGAAGACACTGCTTCTGTCCAACTTTTTGGTCTGCCATCGTTTGTGTCCATTATTTCCTACAAACCTTATCTCATTAGAATTTAGGGCACACAAAAGGCCAATACAACAGGGTTACTTTCCAAAGGTTTGGAGGTGAAGAACAGATACAATGCATTAGCTTCCTATTGCTGCTGCAACAAATTACCACATTTGCAAACCTCCTCTCAGCCCTGGAAGTCAGGAGTCCCAGGGCTGAAGCCAAGGGGTCAGTAGCTTGTATTCCTGCCTGGAGTCTCCCAATTCATAGAGGCCACCATGCAGCTTGACTCACAGTCCCACACCCCTCCTACCACTGCCCCGGCCTCAGCCCTGCACCCCTCCGGACCCTGCCCCTGCCCCACACTCGCCCTCAGCCCCACAGCCCTCTGGCCTCTATCTCGTCCTCAGGTCTCCTCCTCTGAGGCAGACCCTCATACTCCCTCTCATCAAGGCACATGTGAAAACACTGCGCCCACCTGGACAACCCAGGGTCCTCTCCCATCTCACTGTCCGTTACACTCACATCTGCAAAGCCTCTTTTGCCATGGAAACTTCATTAGACTAACAATCATTTAACAAGTCCATTATAATGATGTGAAACTTGGCATTGTTTTCCTCCTAATGAACAGATCAGTCACCCATGTAACCTATAAATATTTGACTATTAAATATACAATACTGTAGGAGACAGAGATGAGGAAGACGGTTCCTCCCTGAAAGACGACTGGACCCTAGACGGAGGGATAAACATTCTGAACAGAATCAACATAACTCAACATTTGAGTCGGAGAGGTCAAGCAATGAGACTTTCAAAAAAGCAACCAGAAAGTATGTACTGTGCCCGTAGTTCACATCTGCGCCTGGCGTCATGAGCACGAGCATGCGGACACGCACACAGGGCCCAAGTGTAAGATCAAATATAAGGAGCTTTCCACTGTAGTGTTTAACTAGATCTTATTACAAAATAGCCTCCTGATTTTTATCCAAAAAGTTCTCTGTAATTAAGGAAATTAATTTTCCCCTAAAAGACATTTCTCTATCTCTCATCCCATATAAGCTAAATGGGCATATTAAAGAAAAAAGACAAATGTTTGACTTCGGGGGTTTGCCTACGACTTGGATAAGCATGATTTTCTTCTGGCCAAGCAGGGAGCAGCTGGACCAGACTGGAGGGAAGGAAGAACAAATTTCCACTCTGACCTCAGTTGGGCACCAGAGTCTTCCCTGTCAGAATGTGGGTGTGGTGCTTCCCACACACCAGCCTCTGACGAAACTCAGCCCAAGGGTGTGGGAAAAGGCTGTCTACTTCTGAAAAATCTATAAAGTGCAGACACATCAAAAGCTTCAGAAGACTGTAAAGGGCCAAGGAGACCACTACACCCTTGGAATTTACAGAAAATGGTCAGCATCACACGTGCCTGAGGTCCAGGGTCAGCTCCCAGCTGCCGTGACGCCGTGAGTGCAGCCCTGGCTTCCCCTCTGATGCAGAGAGCTGGTCACTCTGCCGGCAGCACTCAGAGCTCAGAACATTCCAGATGAAAGCAACGTGTTCCTTTTAAAATGTGGAACCAGAGCAGCACAACTGAAGCTCTATGACTGTCTCAACTACTGGGTTTCGGGGTAGCATTAGGAAATCGTGAGAATCCAAATCTCAGTTTCATACAGATTCCAGATTCACTGCAGCTTCCAGAATTTCCTGAAACATTCTTCCAATTTATCACTCATGATTCCCTTGCCAAAGCTAATAAAGTCTACATTCCTTATGGAAAACCCACCATAAGCACCACCACAAATAAGATCAACTGACGCCCGCCCTTCGCACCAAACATAGAAACTGTTACTCACACAAGACTGTGCTGGAGGCAGCTCTCAGCTGAAGCCGAATCCGTGAGAATTCATTATCCCCATTTTGGATTGAGTGTGAAGACTGTCAGCAAACCAGGGCCCCAGTGTGAAGCAGAGAACAGATCCTCTGATGCCTGCCTGAACATTTCCTACCCACCTCTGTCTTGCATATTGAACACCCTCAGAGCTACTGAGTCACCCACATTTGCAGGTCATTTATCCAGCCACCAGGATAACACAATTATGCGATAAAAAAGGTTCTCAGGGCTTTGTCATACTCAACAAGGCAGCTCAGAAGGCTAGGTAAGCGCAAGAAAGGGGGAAGCGTCCTCCAAACAGACAAAAACCAAGGAAAACCGTGCAGAGACTCGAGAGAGAGAGCAGAAACACAGCCCGCTGTAGCCTTTCAGGTCCTGCTAGCCACAGCCCTGCGTTAAGTGGCACCATTTCCACGGATGCATCCTGCTGGGCCCATTTGAAAGGTCCCACTTGCGAGACATTCACCCCCACTTCCAGCTCCTGCAAGACCCGCTGCAGCCCCACTCCATCCTGGGGGCCAACTGTGCAAGTCTTCCCAGCGAGACCCCTCAGAGCCTGCTCAGTGTCTGAGACTGGGAAGCACCAACGATCCAGAAAGGCACAATCCCGTTCTCCTCGTGCTGCTTTCTGGGTTCCAAGTTGTCTAACGAGTCCTGCATAAACCCCGGGCTGTGGAGCCAGCCAGGGCCCAGCAGCACCCAGCTCATGCGCTCCACTCACCCCACAGAGGACCACGGAGGCCCCAGCACGCTCTGTCCGCGGGGCAAGACACCAGAAACAGCCACAGTTCAGGGTTCTGCCACCCGCCCCTCTGCCGTCATTACCTGCTGGGATCTGAATTCTCACTGGTTGGAAAGGTGATCCCACAGCTCCGCTGCCTTAATTACCTGCTGGGATCTGAAATTGCATTGGTTGGAAAGGGGATCTCACTGCTCAAGCACTCCCTGCTGCCTCCTTGCAAACAACATAAAAAAGCCAAACCCCTCGTAAAGAACGTTTACTATAACCTCAAAACAAGACCCATCCCGAGACCAAGGAAGATACACACGCACATCTGACACCTGGTGGACGTCAGTGACCGACGCCACGGCTTCCGTGTGGCGTGTGAAGCAGGAGGCCTGTCACGGTGACTCAGGCTGGGGTCTGAATAGGGGTCTTCCAAGCAACTAGGCAACCAGGACGCACACCCCAAAACCCAAGTCCCCGCACTGATGTACCTGGCAGAAATGCTCCGTGGCCATCGACACCAGTTGTGAACCAAGACCGATCTGTGTCCTGTGGCCCTCACAACGTCCGTACATGCCTGGACCCAGCACAGGCCCGCACGGCACCCTGCTCGCCTCCAGTGGGGCTCTCTCCTGCCAAGGGGGATGGCCCTGAAGTCTGTTGAGATTTCCAAAGCTCTACAAACTCGCCCTTCCTCCTGCTTGTTCAGAAGGCCTAAAGCCCTGAAGACACCAGTGAGTATTGACCTAGCCTCTTAAGGAAGCTCAAAAACACCTAAACACAGGAACGCTGGACCTCTCTGCCCTCGAGAGCAGCCGATAACACACTGGGCTAAGCAGAAGGCACAGATGTCACATCCAGAAGCCAGTGGAGCTCAGGATTGCATTCCAGGAGCCGCCCATGTGAGTCCCTCCAAGGCTTCCAAGTCCCACTTGATTTTTTCATCGTATCTCTGTAACATCAGAGACATTATATCTCACGGTATCTATGAGATCGTCTCTACTTTTATGAGCACATATGCTCCCCGACTTACCACGGGATGAAACTGTTCCAATAAACCCAGCGTAAGCTGAAAATATCCTAAATAGAAAGTACATTTGACATCATAGTTTCAACTTACAACGGGTTCATCCAGAGGCAGCGCATCTTGGGCCAAACAATGCACTGAGTGTGACTAGTTCACACCATCACAAGGTTGAAAAAAAAATTACAAACGTAACCATTGGGAGCCAGGGACCATCTGTATTGGGGCTCCCATCTTCAGAGACAACAGAAACCTCTTCTTAGACAAGAATCACAATTTATAATCCTCAAAATGTTAAACTTAGTTTAACAATCTAGAGGTTCAAACAAAGCCAAAGTAGGCCCCACAAGGCCTTTTGTGCCATTCACTAAGACACACGACTCTGTAATAACCCTCACCACAGCCCCTCAGGGTGGGTCCCAGAGGCGGCTGAGGCTTCTGGCTACGGACACTAATGAAACCAAAATCAGAGTACGCAGGTGCAGTCAAGTCATATGACTTCTCCACTAGCATATGCACAAATGTTCATCAGCAAATCTCATCTTCGCTTTACCTCCCTCCCATGACCTAAAAAGGAGTCCACCACACACACCCACACCACTTCAAAAACATAATTAGTACTTGCATTCAATTCTGGGCATTTGGAATAGACCTAATGGGTGATTAAATCTCTCCTCCAACCCATTGCTTAGTCTTTTTAGAGGATGAAGGATTTTGCATAACACAAGTCAACATATAAAAGATCTGCTATAGAAACAGACTTTCAAGTGGTCCTCATTACAGTGATTCAACTAATATACAAAGGACCCAACACACAGCACAGTGTATATTAGAAGAATGATTAATTTGTTCCCCTAAAAATCCTAATATCTACACAGAAAAAATACCCAATACACATTTTATCATTCTTTACCAGTATAGTCATACAAAGGAGTATCACAAAAGCAAAAGAACACATTTGGTTTGACTCACAGTTCTAAGTTTAATATAAAATTGCTAAAACCACCAAGACAAACATGACTATGAAATATTTAACGATCTTCACCTAAATTCAAGTCACCATTCAACCACCAATACCTCTGCTCTACTTACGGGAACTTTCCAAAAGTAAATTCTGGAATTAACAGGACAAAATTTTCTGGTGATAGAAATTAGGAAGAAATTGGTTGAAGGCCGTTCCTTGGCTGTCAAACTTTTTCTCAATAATATTTTGTAAAATAAAAGCGTCAAACAGATCTTTACATTAACTTACAATCTATCAAGCAATACAGGAGCAAGCTTTAAATATTAGCCACATTCTGTCAGGGCTGACTAACATTAAATCAGTATCAGTCTCATGTCTTGCAGCATCCACAGCTCATCTTCTTAAAACCACTTAAGATTTCATAATTAACTCAATTAAACAATGTAAGTCATCTCCTTGATCTTTGACATGAAGGGGTCATTTTCCCCCAAAATAGTACCTCTTTCCTTGACTTGATTTAATCTGTGGTTAGAGTATTTAACAGGATTTCTTTCCTTCTTAGAAAATAAAATATACACCTTTCCAATATGAAAAACTCTAACTGATAATGCCATAGCTTAACCAGGTCAAAAGCATTTTTTTTTTAAGTTAAATAAAGAACCTAACTGCATCTTTGGACCTTATGTGAGGTAGTGTCCAGGGTCACTGGGACCCCTGCTTGGCCAGTGTAGCTGGGTACCAATTAAAGACAGAAACCCAAGCATTCACTCAAAGCCCCTTCCCAGCTGTTCATCCTAGTGGAAGAAGCCATGGGTACAAACGAATGCGGCATTCTACGGAGGGCTTTGGGGATAGGCTGCTTGAGAACATCAAAGTGGCTCATGTCCCCCGAGTATAAAGCCAGTGACTACTCTCAGCTTCCATCCACAGTAGCCAAGGTCTGGAATCACCTGAGTGCCCGTCAACAGGGGATGAAGGGAACGTGGCCCGAACACACACAGGAGCAATACTCCACCACACAGCGGAGAGCCCTGTCATCCGCGGCAGCATGGATGGAGTTGGAGGACATTACGTTAAGCAAACGAGTCAAGCAAGGAAATGGCGCATGTTCTCACTCATAAGCAGGAGCTGAGAGCAGATCTCATGGAGGCCAAAAGTAGGTGGTCAACAGGGCCCAGCAGAGCCCACTCATAAGCAGGATGGGCAGAGGCTGGTCATGTGCACAAACACACAGCCTAATGGGAACACGAGACCTACCATTGATAAATCAGCAGGGGGATGGCAGTGGGTCATCTACTGTGTATTTCAAAACAGCTAGGAGAGAATAACTTAACATAACCAGCACAAGGAAAAGAAACTATTTAAAGTGAAAGACACCCCAAGTACACAGATTTCATCAATATAGGGGTGAATCAAGGTATCACATGCACTCTGAAAATATGTACATATATTATGTATCAACAGAAACAAAAACCAATGACAGAACCATTTGCGAAACACGTGCAGGAGAAGAATGGGAAGCCTGACATGGTGTGGCTGTGTGTCCCCACCCAAATCTCATGCTGAACTCTAACCCTATGTTGGAGGTGAGCCCTGGTGGGAGGTGATTGACTCATGGGGGTGGTTTCTAATGGTTTAGCAGAATCCCCCGAGTGCTGTCCTCATGACAGTTCTCCTGAGATCTGGTTGTTTGGAGGTGCATGGCACCTTCCCCTTCACTCTCTCTCCCCTTCCAGCCATGTGAAGACATGCCGGCCTCCCCTTCACCTTCCACTCTGATTGTAAGTTTCCCCAGAGGTAGAAGCCTGTACAACCCACAGAACTGTATGCCGATTAAATATTTTTTCCCTTATTACCCAGCCTCAGATAGTTCTTTATAGCAGTGGAACAACAGTACAGTCCTCAGGACCAGCAATGTTTCCCTTCTACCCAGCGGCCAACAAGGTCCTACACCGTAGCTGGTTTTCCAAAGCTTTGCCAGAATGCTGAAGCTGTTTTGGGGATACTAACTTTCCCCATCTCTGGCAAACCAGATGGGGTATCCTATTTGCCTCTTACCACTTTTCTCAGAGAAACCCCACCTCTGAAACAGCCTCCACCAGGGGCCTCCTTCAGCAGCAGAAAAGCTGAGTGTTCCTTGCACTTCCCTTCTTTCTGAACAAGTAAACATCTTAAGCTTGTTTTTCCATCTTCCCAGCTCATTGAAAAAAATATCTTATGCTTTCTATTTTCCTAACACACACACATGGAAGAGAATTGCCGTGAGGGCAGGGGCTCTTGTTTTCCCGGATCTGAGCCTGGCCCTCAAACACTAGCCGAATACTAACACGATATCCAGAGGCAGAAATGCAAATATCCATATGACTTCAAATACCCTAAGGACCTAACAGGCCGAGTGGCCCACGTAACTATGGTGTGCTGGGCCATTCAACTGGTGTCCAAATCCCTCTCCAAGTGAGCTCTTTAATTTCGAGACTTTTGAGATAGCTGTTTTGTTGTTGTTCTGTTTTGTTTTTATTAAAGGGATATGTTACAGTTATAATCAAGAATATCCCAGGCCGAGTGTGGTGGCTCGAGCCTGTAATCCCAGCACTTTGGGAGGCCAAGGTGAGCGAATCACCCGAGGTCAGGAGTTCAAGACCAGCCTGGCCAACATGTTGAAACCCCGTCTCTACTAATACAAAAATGAACCAGCCATGGTGGCAGGCACTTATAATCCCAGCTACTCAGGAGGCTGAGGCAGGAGAATGGCGTGAACCAAGAGGTGAGGCTGCAGTGAGCCAAGATCGTGCCACTGCATTCCAGCCTGGGCAACACAGCAAGACTGTCTCAAAAAAATAAAAATAAACCAATACTCCCAGTTAGTTCTTCACCAATGTCAGATACATCAGTTTAAAGAAAAATATGAAAGCATGTTTTTATATTTCAGTGTTGAATTTAACCATATCTTTTAAGAAGATATGAAGATAGAACTTCCTCAAGGATTGGGGGAGAAAAAAGCAGTTAAGAAAATCTTAAAACCTCAGGAGAAAAACAAGTATGGGTTAAGACCTCAAGGCAAAACTTTTTCTTTGCACTTTGATTTCAAAAGAACAGAGATGCCCAAATTATGAACTCTCTCATCTGCATTTTATATTCGTCTGTGTCCTTTGAAAGGCTGGAGATGGGATCCCAGGTTCCAAAGTGCCTGGCCATGGCTCACATCAGGCAGCATCTTTCACAGCCGTTTACTCCCCTGACTGTGCCTAGAGAGCTCTGTGGTCCAATTTACAAAAAAAAAAAAGGTCCTAATTTACTCACGTTCATCACTTTGAGCAGCGTCTCAAGAAATGAGACAAATATTGAGACTCCACAGAAGGACTCTCTTCCAAAAAGTCAAGTGCCAGGTTCCCATGAGCCAGGCAGCTTGCTTACAGAAAGCACTGGCTGACTTGTTGGTTTAATGTTAAATGCATTTAAAATGTTAAGTGACCAAACCCCCCTCCCAGTGGGTGTGCGAGTTGAGCTGGCTGCAGTAGTGATGCAGACCACGTTCTTTCCTTTGGTTTTGCTTCAAGCAGAGCACCCCACACCCAGGAAGAGGCCGAAGGACAGCATCGAGGTCTAGGACAGATCTAAGGAGAGCTGCAGGCTGACTGCCTCATCTGCAAATAGTCGCTCATTTCAGAGAAAATCACTGAACAGAGTTCATAACACGTGAATTTTTAAAATTCGTATTTCTAATTTCATCCCATTAGAACTTTTGAACCTCCACCTCCCACCTAGAGAACGTCGGCTCAAGCCGATCACAGCGCAGTGCGATTTTCTATAAATAATGTGCACGCCTGCATCTGAGCTGAGATGTGAATGTCTGGAATGTGCCTGCCAGGCCCAGGAGGAACTGCAGCAAGTGTGGGGACACAAACCGCTAAGGAATCTGATTTGGAGGGAACTGGAGGCAACTAAAACTAGGTCCACTGGTTTTTCTTGGTAAGGTTTGACCAGGCAAACTGTTATCACTGTTGCTAATTTATGGTAATTGGGATGGGGACTTAACAGTAAGTAATTAGAGCAATTACAGAATTTGCTACTCAATTACAATGGCACAGATTACTGAGAATGGAAGAACTGTTGCCCAGGAATAGAGTTCAAGAGGTCCTCCCCATGCTCCGAGGAACATGGCATTTCCACGCACCCCTGCTTTGGTCCCTGGCCACCACCATCCTGATCTCGGCCATCTGATGGCATCAGTCCCCAAAGCTGGAAACACCTGACACCTCTTGTCACCCTCCCATCTGCCCTGCCTTCCTCCAGTCCGGGATATTCAGGGATGCCCACATACAGGACCAGGAAACCAGGGTTATCCCCAACCAGTGCCTGCATTCAAAGTCCTCCACGGCAGCACAATCACCAATGGCCAATACTCCCAGAACCTTCCACCTCAAAACGGGAGCACATCTGGATTCAAGCTGACAATGCTGCATTCTCTTTGCCATGTACACATGGAGGCATGTCAGGTTCCACCTAAAGGTATCAGGTTCCACGCTGGTCAGGAGCCCAAACCTAGTCACTCTGCATGATCTCAATTCACCATCCACAGAGAAGCCTGCAGTTTTCCTCTGGTGCACGGTGTGGATGGTGGATGGTGGATGCATTTCCCCTGAAGACTCGGAAACAGAAGCCTGGCCAAGGAGACCAGTCGCCCCATCCCCTGCAAGGCCCGGACTTGACCCTCTGCTGTCTGCACACAGTACCCAAGTCTAGCAGTGCTGGCTCTGTGGTGGGATCCATCTGGGCCTGCAGAGGACCCGGGGCACAGGAACCGTGCAGCCTGGCTGCAGCCGGAGGCCTAAGGGATCCCCACGAGGCTCTCCAGCCAAGGTGCCCTCACCACAGGCAGAGCCATGCAAGACAGTTGCCTGCTGAACTGGAAACGCCCCAATCTGCTCAGCCAACACAGAAAGACAACAGCCACCTACAGCTGCTGAGCCCCGAAACGTGGCCACTGGGCCTGAAGGGTTGAATCGGGAATTTAATCTGTGAAGTTCTTTTCAAATGTGTTTAGCTATGTAATCAAATCTTTATTCTAATTCAATTTAAAGGAGCCTCTGGCTATGGGCTCCCTTGTCGGGCATCACAGCTCCAGGGAGTAAGAATGGGAGAGAGAGGCCCAGAGCCTCTCTGCATTCTCCACGTTAATTCAACAAGTCATCATAAGGAAAGGCACTCCAGCAGGAGAGGTGTACACGGGAAGAACTGGGTTGGCCCTGACAAGCATGACCCCCATGGCATCACAGTTGCCTCAGGCAACAGGCAAAAGACAATGATGCCCACCTGGACAGGCCACCGGATGTGATGATGCACCCCCAAGCCCTAGTCCCACAGCAGCCAGAGACCACCCGCTGCTCATCCCGGCTGAAACAGGCAGAGCTACCCGAGCTATCAAAAGCAGGAAGAATTAAGGAAGCGATTCCCACGACACACGTGACACTCCTTGGAGACAGACACAGGCTTTGCTGTGAAAGTGCAGAGGACAGTGGAGTCCCTAGGCAGGCTGCTTCTTCCAACGATCGGGAAGAAACCAGATCCATTTCCTTGTAGGAGAATCATTTGTACCGTGATTAGACAGAAGACAGTAGGTGGCTGATGTTACCAAATCATCAAGCACCTCACGGCTGCTTCTCCAAGGAAGGCCTGGAAACTTGCAGCCACCCGCGTAGGGGCCGCAGTGTTTACAATGGAGATACGGGTGACCGAGGTCTGGCTTCCTCAGGGAAGCTACATTTGAACTTTCACCACTGAGGAATCGGTCATTTACAGTCACTCACCCTCAATGCAGAAGAGGGCTCAAGACACTGCACCAGACTTCAACACTCAGGGTTGGGGTTAAGGTCAGGGTCAAATTCACAAGTTTTACAAGATGTATTTCCTTGGGATGCCAGAAGAGATGCAGCTTCACACCCCCGACCTCTATGGTTTGCTTAGCCCCTTCACCAGTGGATCTCACCAACAGATGACACATCCACGCCTCATCCATGGCAGCACAGAAAACCACTTGGAAGACAGCCACTCCCACCAAGCTTCCTGACTTTGGTGTTTAAAATCTGCATCATTTAAAATCTGCATCTCATACGTGAGATTACACTCCTCCGAACAACGACATTGCCACTGTCATTTCACCCAAAAGGGCTTTAGGAAATGACACGCGGTCCAGACGCCAGAGGTCGCCGGCCGCCTTACTCTAGCCTAATTCCTTTGTGCCTGTATGGAGGCTTCACAGATACAGCCCATTAATGACTGTATGAGAAGCTCAGGGCATAGACGAACTCAGTGCTGAATTTCTTCCATTTATCACCCTTTGTTTTGTCCAGAAGACAGCTGAGAAAGGCGGGGGCAGATCATCTCCTCGAGTGTAATGACTCTAGCCACTTCTCTTCACCCCAGGTCACCACTCAGTCAACACCCTTTTGAGAAACCAAAGCAATTCTGTTCCCTTCACTCTGGGTTCCAAGCACTAAATTCCTCCGTTTTATCAATTAGATTATCAAGCAGCCGTTTGTAATCTGGACTGCAATCTGATACGAAATTTAAAGCTAATTTAAGTTGCGGTAATAGCTCCTATTTACATTATAGATAAGGCATGAATGAAAACTTTAATCTGTTCATAGGACCAACTTTGTAAACAAACCAATTATTCAAGCAATGATTGTCTTCAGTTAGGTGCAAATTACTTTGCTCATAAAAGATTTTCCAGTAGGAATTTTTAAATCCATGGTCTGTCTTTTCTGAGCCTGTCTCTGCACCTTCCCCTGAGTGCACAGCAGGACTTCTCAGGGCATCCCATCAGCAGACCCACTGAAGAGAATAAGCCCGCAGCCCCCAGCCCCCAGCTCAGGAATCAAGTCCGAGCCCCAGCAGCCCCTCGTCCAGCCGGGGCTTCCTCACCAGCACAGCACCCAGAGGTCTTCCAGGTTTGATGCCACGTGTGCATGGAAAGTAGAGTGCTGGAAGGAACACAATAGACATTCAACAATGCAAATTCCCCCCTGGAACAGCCCAGCAACCCTCTGTACCTTCCCCAAAGTACCCATGCCAGGCAGGCGTAGAGTCCAATGGGGGTGCCTAGGAATCAGCATTTAACACTATTCTGATGAATAAAAGTTTGAGAGGTCGGTCAGCGAGAGGCTGTCGTGGCCTCCACTCATTTGCAGGCTCTGAAGAGACACAGATTCAGGTAACAGGCCAGACAGGACAGGACAAGGATGAGGAGGTGGAGGGCAAATTCCATGGACCACCAACCACCCTGCCATCCCCACTGAGATGCCGTGATTTAAAGAGGGGCAAAGCCAGGGAGAAAAGATGCCCGCACCACACGAGCGACTGAGATTTCACCTAAAGCACGCAGCACGTGGCTGAGGGCCAAGGTTGGGCAAGCCAGGAGCACAGAACGGGGTTCACAGGCCCAGAGGTGTCTCCCACACCCACACCCCGTGCAGACCTCCCAAGCACTGCCCGTGTCTCCTGCGTGGTTTATTTCCTCCCCCCCTTCTACTGTGTTGGTTTCTCAGCCGCCACCCACCACCACACAACCCTCTCTACAAGCTGGGTGGACTGAAAAGAGCGGGGGCGGGTAAGATCTGGGCTCTGGGGCCAACGTCCTGCCGGAGACATTAGTTCCAACCCACCTAGCTGTGATGTGAGCCCCCGAGATTTCTCAAATGTGAGATGGGAAGGTAACTGAACCCACTCACCAGGACGGCTGTGCAGACTGAGATTACATATAGCCACACCTCGGCATCCACCACACGTGGGACCCCAGTCGTGTTGCCCCTGATGGGAATCCCTCTATCTATGCCCCTTCTGCTACCAGAGCCAACTCCCAGCAGCAGCTGTGGAGGGTGCATCCTCTATTCCCACTCCACTCCCCTCCCATCGCTCCACGCAGTGACCTGCCACGCAGCGGCCACCAGCAAATCCGGCCCCACTGGATAACCGACCACCAGCCCCCCCTCACTTTGGGGCGTCTTCCACTTGCAGTTCCAAAGGAGGCCCAGAAACCGCCCTCAAGGGCAGTCACCTGTTCCTTAGTGCATGTAATGACCTGCCACGCAGGACCACCAGCAAACCCAGCTCCACCATCCAGGCTCCTGTGGATAACCGAACCCCCACCCCCCACCTTGGAGCGTCTTCCACTTGCGGTTCTGAAGGGGGCCGAGAAACCGCTCTCAAGGGCACTCACCTGTTTCTTATTGCACGTAATGACCTGCCAAGCAGGGCCACCAGCAAACCCAGCTTCACCGTCCAGGTTCTGGTGGGTAACTGCCCCCGTCCCCCGCTTCCTCCTGGGGTGTCTGGGAGGCTCAGAAACTGCCCTCCAAGGGCACTCATCTGTTCCTTATTGCACGAATACCTCATTTACAGAAATCCACTTTGACTTTCCAGCACTGCAGTTGTGACAATTTAGCAATCCTGCTTGCAAGCTACAAGAGCTTGAGGTCACGTCCACCTCACCAGTATCCCAGAGACCCAGCACTATCCCACTGTGTTTAAAATTCCAAAATACTCCTTCAAAATGCTACTGGCATTTGCTTTGCACATAAAATGCTAACAACCTTCAAGTGAAACAAATATCTTCAACAGTTTGATACAACGACATGTGAGTTACACATCTGCCAAGTTGTAAAGCCTCATGCATTTATAACATTTTATGTACGGTGAAATGGTTCATTAATATAAATTATGAGAATCTCTAAGAAACAGGTTTTTTCTGGCATTAGATGACCAAAGGAAAACTGGGTTCTGGCTGGCTTGCGGGCCTGTAGAGACAGACATATCTGCTGACACAACCAAGCTCCTTCCCACTGATGTGGCCTCATCCCAGGCCCCTCACCCGGATGCCTGCAGGCCCCTGGAGGAGCAAGCTGACCTGTCCACATTTCTCAAATGCACAGCTGTTGCTCACACTGCAGATAGAGTTCAAGGCACGAGCAGGCCACCACGCTAAAAATACCACGCAGCGTCCACGCCAGGTGACGGTGGTTTTCACTCCATCCCAAAGCCCCAGGTATGAGTTTACAGCCATGATTACCACATGGATTTTTAGACCCTCAAGACATACTTTGTTTCCTTTTATGCAACAAAGTTAAAAGACTATCACTCAGGCCGGGCGCGGTGGCTCAAGCCTGTAATCCCAGCACTTTGGGAGGCCGAGACGGGCGGATCACGAGGTCAGGAGATCGAGACCATCCTGGCTAACACAGTGAAACCCCGTCTCTACTAAAAATACAAAAACTTAGCCGGGCGAGGTGGTAGGCGCCTGTAGTCCCAGCTACTCGGGAGGCTGAGGCAGGAGAATGGCGTGAACCCGGGAGGCGGAGCTTGCAGTGAGCTGAGATCCGGCCACTGCACTCCAGCCTGGGTGACACAGCGAGACTCCGTCTCAAAAAAAAAAAAAAAAAAAAAAAAGACTATCACTCAGATATAGGCTCTGAAACTGCGGAATAATTATTTGGGAACAGAGCCTCTGCCAGATCAGGATTAGCACTTGGGACAACACCCCGTGACCTCGGTCCACACAAACCCATCCAGACCAGAAGCCTCCCGCACTGTAATTTCTGTGGATTTCTGTAAACGAGGTATTACTGCAATAAGGAATAGATGAGTGCCCTTGGAGGGCAGTTTCTGAGCCTCCCAACCACACGGCCACGTTCAGGTTGAAGCCGCACCACCTCCAGAAACACCGTCCCTCGCCGAGGTGTGCCTGGCTTCTCCCTTTTTCCAAAACTTAACAAAACCTGAAAAGGACAGGTCTGTGTAGAAAAACACAAACTACTTGCGATTCCTCTTCCCAGTTCAGGCTGTAGGAAGCTCGTCTCGGCCCTCACCGTGTTCTGACTGTGGCTTGGTTCCCATAAGAAATAAAGTCAGAATTCTAGTCCCTGTCTCCTGGGCAGTGTGGCAGGCATACATACCTTCAGTTATATGAGGAAAGGCGTGGCGAGCCCCCTTCCTTCAGTAAAACTGCAGTTCCCAGAACCCTGATGCCATCCCCCTCACACCACTGTGAACACCTGGACAGAGCACATTTCAATGCGTGCACCTTTGTGGGCTAGTTTTCTATTTCTCCACTAAATCACCCCAAATTTAGCGCCCTAAACACTGACTTATTTTCTCATATTTCTGGAAGCTGGAGTCCAAAACAGGTCCCCACCAGCTAACGTCAAAGTGTCGGCAGGGCTGGCTCTGGGGAAGCGACCGTCTCCTTGCCTCCCACAGCCTCTAGAGGCTTCTGCATCCCCTGGTCCATATGGCACCCACTGTCTTCAGGACCCACAGCGGCTCTGACGGCCCCGCAACTGGAAGACGCAGAAATGTCAGGAGACCGGGATCTAGTGCTAGGGCCAAGCCTCCCCACCCTCCCAGCTCCTCACACACTCCCGTGTGAGCTAATATAGATTCCACTTTAACTAGTGTCACCTGTGTAAGGGGTAAGTGCCCAGCTGTGAACTGGTTAACCTCGCCTACACAAACCCCTAGAATAAACTCACAGGCCATGGACCACTCCACAAGCAATAAGTGACCACCTGCTCAGGGACCTCCATGCCCCAGCAGAACCCTCCGGTACCTCCTTGTGAGCTCAGACTGGCGGCAAGGGTCTGCAGCGCCAGAGGGCCCTGGATAAAAAAGACAGCTCCCATGTCGGGAGGCACCCGCCCGCGGTTGGGTTCCCAGTACTTTAATAGCCCAGGTGGACAAGCCGCGCCGCATGCAATCCCATCACCAGAATAACGGCTGCACGTGGAGAGTGCACGGGTGGCCACCACTCAGCCCAGCTGGCCGCGCTAAGCACATCACCACCGTGACGCCCAATCAGACTCAACTGCTGGAACAGTCCCAGCATCGGCCCCCAACAACATTCTGGATCACAATTCAGAGTAGTGATTGCGATCAGGGCCACATGTGGCTGAATGTTTTTACAGGAGGACACCACAGCTGGACTGACGCCACAGCTGGATCTGGCTGGACTGAGAGCATTTCCCACTGTACATTCTTACAACACCATTTTATTTGCGCTTTATTAAACTTCTATGGCTTTTTTCTGCTTATCTACTTTATGGGAGTGTTTCTTGTTCTTATGACTGCGGTGATACTTCAAGCTACAACTATCAATGTGTAAAATTAGTTTGGAAGTCGCCTTATCATTAAACATTTCACAAGCAAGCAGTCAGAGGCACCTAACCCGGAGGCCTCTTTTCTTTTCTGAGCCAAAGCTACCTTGGACTCAAAGAAAACGGCACATGGAGAGGGGCTGGATCTCCAGCACCCATTCCTAGGGAGCCTCCTGGGGAGAAGATATGGAGGGAGAAGCCCTGGGTTATGGCACTGTCGTACTAAAGAAAAGTCTATTTGGGTAATGTAAGCACCAGACTTAAGAGATTAAGCAAACCATGAAAAGAAACCACTAACCACAGCTTCTCCAAAACAGAACTAAACTCCCTTTAGTTTGAATTGGAAAAGCAGAAGTGATGATCAGGATACCAAAAAAAAAAAAAAAAAAAAAAATGACACAGTATCTGAACACAGGAGAATAATCAAGGGCCACTGTCTCTTCCTGTGTCAGTGGGAGCCTCGCATCTAAGCTGGATTTAGAAGGTTGCTACTTTGGACTGAAAGGTATCCCCAACCCTAGTTTGTAAGCAAGTGGAGCAGAATGCTTCAATTATTTCAAGGTTTATCGGTAAAGCTCTGCAACTCTCACAACCATTTTAATTGGTGTGAATTTTAAAGTGACTCAATCTGTTGGCTGGAGTATCTAACGGCTTAACCACGGGGTCACGTTGGAAAATTTTTCCAATTGCTTTTGTTTTTCCTACTGAAGATGCATTTGAACGTTCTTGTAGTTTGCAGTTGGCTGGTTCTGATGTTTGGTCCTGAGGAGGCCCAAGTATCCGTAGAGGAAGAATCTGAAACGTCAAGCCACTCGAGTGCTGTCTGGGCAGATGGAGACCCCAACCCGAGGGCCACTGACGGACTCAGCATGGGCACAGGGCCACCCGACGCAATGGGCCACGTATTTGCCGGTTACAAAACAACATAAGCACACATCCCCAGGTGTGCACACACGCTCTGTACACGCTCACGTCTGTCCATGCCAACAACAGCACACACCCCGAGGTGTGCACACACGCTCTGTACACATCTGTCCCTGCCAATGCCAGCACACATCCCCAAGGTGTGCACACACATTCCATACGCGCTCACATCTGTCCCTGCCAACGCCAGCATACACCGCCAAGGTGTGCACACACGCTCTGTACACACTCACATCCCTCCCTGCCAATATGAGCACACATTCCCAGGGGTGCACACAGGCTCTGCGCATACTCATGTCTGTCCCTGCAGCCTGAGTCAAACAGTCACAGAGAGGCAGAGGAGGAGGAAGAAGGATGCGATGGGTACTAAGGTCCTGGGCCGGTTCCGCTCCCTACCTCGGGAGAGACCCCTCATGTGATCCTGCCATCACTCACCCTTCCGCCTCCATCCTCCATCCTCCCACAGGGATCAGGAGGATGCCCACTGCACAGAGCTGTGAAGAGCATGAACAGAAGATGGCAGGAGCTCACGCCAAGGTGCTGAGCACGGGGCCTACGGAGTGTTTCTTTCTGCTGTGACTGACATCATCAAAGAAGAGACTGACACAGCTTCTGCAGAGAATGTCACTTGCTGAGAAACTGAAACGTGTGACCTAGGAGCCTGTGAAGGTCTAAGAACAAACCAACAAACCAAACGGTTTTGTTTGTTTTTCAAACACCATAGCCTGTTTTTTCTTTTTTTTCATGCTCTACCTTGGGTATCATTTAGTTAAATTTCAAAGTAAGTCCAGTAAATACACAAAATCACAGGACTGAGCATGGAGCATTGTTTCACTTCATGTCCTCCAGCCTTTAGGACACATTAAGGAAAGACATGATTCCAGGATTCCCATTAGAAAGGCTGCCCTGAGGCACCTGCTGGGGCAGCCAAATTGCAGCTGTTGATGCTGCCCCCAAGCTGCTAGGATGAAGCAGAAGATTCCGGAGGTCTCCTCTCTTCTGCCCCTTGTCCAGGAGAGAAGGTGGGGGGAGAAAAGTTAGAGAAGATAGGAAGAAGGAGGGGGGAAGGAGGGAGAGAGGAGGGGGGAAGGAGGGAGAGAGGAGGGGGGAGGGAGGGATGGTGGAGGGAGGGAGGAGGGGCATGTTCCATCCACCAAGGCAGCTACACTGCAGAGAGAATGGAGGGTGTGTTGCCTCTCAGGACAGCAAGTTCAAGCTGTTTATAATTGTTAGCGTAAACAGTGACCAGCTGAGGACAGGGCTGTCATTGGAGTTGACATTTTATTTTCATAGTTGATATTGGGGACCTGGACCTAAAGCACCGTGCCTTGCCCTTTTGCCAGATGGGTCTATGCTTCTCTATACTTGAGTCTATTTGACTAAATACCCGATATTGACTAGGAATTATGACGTGTAGGATACCCCTTACCACAGTAACGTCAAACTCATGTTCTAAATGCAATTTGTTCAGGGACTGGCTTCTAACTCTGGGTGGGAACGTTAAGCTCAGTCCAGTTCAATTCAGTAAGCATTTATCAAGAAACTCCTAGACCAAGAGCTCTGTTAGACACTGGGTATGGGGTGATAGGTATACGAAGATGTGGAATTAGAACTCGAGAAGCTCAAATGCTTCCATTTAATTCCCTAATGCAATTACTAAGCTTCAACCTGATGGCTGTAATGTCTAAATTCACTTTTTCTTTATTCCAGTTCTACATAACAAAGCGTAAATAATCACAGAGGAATGATTCTGTGTTGGACTATTCAGTGGACAGAGAAGAGCATTCTGACCAGCGTGAGACACTGTCTTCCTTCCCAGGGAGCCCGTGAGGTGGCTGCACGGAGCACACCCGTGAAGATTCAGGAGCACGAGCGTCAGGTGGTGGGAGGGGCACGGAGACAGCACCAGAAAGATGCCTGCCCAGGGGCCGCTGCAGCCGGGCTGGCCGGGAAGGTCACGGGAGTGGGCACAGGCATCTCCCTCCAGCCACACTTGGTTTTCAAGAGGACACATGCAGGGAAGGGGATGACACCGAAATGCTGTGGCGCTGAGGGAAGGAGAGGAGGGACACAGGGCCAAGGGCTGGCCACCATCCCTTGCGTCCCTGCCCCTATGAACGCTGCCAAAATCAGCCCCAACGGGAAGAAGTGAGATGGGTGAAAGAGGTGGACAGACTTGGCTTCCATGGAATTCACAGATTCCAGTCATTAAAAATCCCTTCTGAGTTTTCATCTGGAAAACTTTGCAAATGTATTTAGCGACAAGAGGCAGAAGATGAAGCAAACACAGTTGGGCTCAAACCGCCGCCCTTCTCCTCTCTGCATCCAGGACTCGCCCTGAGCCCCTGAGTGCCAGGACCCGGAGCTGCCCAGCCCAAGGGAGCGGCCCCTGACCAGAAGAGGGAGACGCACAGCGGGGCCCCCAGCACGTGGATGGCAGGATCTGTGCTATGTCAGTCCCAGGGCCCCAAGCAGAGAAGGCCTGGGGCTCCCAGCTGAAGTTTTGCTGTCTCCTCTGTCACCAAAGTCGAGAAGGACTGAGTGAGACCAACGTCGGACCTGCTGGCTCCTCGGTGGCTGCCGATGTGGCCCTCAGGCTGCGGGTGAAACCCTCTAGGGAAGCCGAGACTGTGGCTAGAATCACAGCCACGAGTGTTCCAGGGGCCCTAAAACACAAGCGCAGCCTGAGGAAGGCAGCGCCTGCTCAGATCCCCGTCCAGGCTTGTGTGCCACACTCGAGAGGCACACGGCACCAGAACATGGCGCTTTAAGTGACTTTGTGGGGTGTAGGAACACAAAGTGGGGCCTCGAGTGGCTCAGAAGTCACTCCCACCAGCCCACGGGGACCCGGGCGGCCCCTCTGGATGTGGCTGGCGTCTCTCCAGGACGGGCTCCAAAGTCCTATGGAGGAGGTGAGTGTCGGTCTTGCTCTGAGGAAGGCCCCTGACAAGTATCCTGAACATGCAGGCACACAGCTGGCTGACTCATCTGAAGGAACCTGTTGAGCCACTAGCCAGGGAAGGCTGGAAAGAACTCGACTAACACACGATCCCTGCCCAGGCGCCCACCTGAGCCGCCCACGAGAAAACTAGGGAAGCTGTGAAGACGGAGGTGTGCACGGGGCTGGGAGAACCCTGGGAGAAGCCGCACTGGGGACAGGGAGGGACGGAGGGCTGGGCCCCACAAGCAAACGAGGGAGGCGCTCAGTGCCATGAAGACCCTGCTGCACCCACAGCTGCAGGCCTGGCTGGCAGCACGACCGTGGCTTCAGGCGCCGGCCCAGGAGCACGTGTGTTTGGCAGGAGCTGCCCTCCTGGAGCCGCACTACGGGTACCGTCATTTTAGAGGCAGGTACCTGATATCAAGGATGACAATCCACCATGCCACCCTGAATTACAGCCATGTCCTCAGCGGGTCACTATTTACGCTGACAATTACAAAGAGTTTGAACTCGCTGTCCCAAGAGGCAACAAGCCCTTCATTATCACGGCCGCAAGCCTCTGTGCGGCCCTCCTCCCCCTCCGCTTCCCGTCGGGGCAACCTGAAGTCCCATGACAGTGACTCAGAGCCAGCCCAGTAGCTTCAGTGCAGGAAAAATCACAAAAACTCAAACACATCCTAAACATGGGCAGTTGGTAGGAGCTGATTCCTAAATTAAACCTGTTCGGAGGCTTTCTGGGCTAGCACAGCTCTGATAACAAGCTTGCGCTTTTTGCTCCCCTTGAAGGGCGGCGAGGAGGCCGGACTCTGCCATTCTGCAGGCTCCGATACGTGGAGTCTGCCCTGTGGCATCGGTGGCCTGTGCCAGACAGTGTGACCGTCGCCCGCAGTGAACACTCGGCACAGCAGAGCAGGCTTGGGGAAGAACAGAAAGTGACCTCTAAGCCTGCAGAAGACACTAAGCCACACATGGCCTCACGCGCACTGCGTGTCAATCACAGCCGAAGCAGGAATGAGCTCTTAATAGTTCCACTAAATGCAAAGGTCGCCCTGGAAAACCGTGTGAACCTTTCTGACTACTCACAGGTAGGGAGCCACTGCCTGAGACATGAAAGTAAAGAATTCACCTGAAACTGCATATTATAAAACTTATCTTTAAATGATGGCGCTTAATTTGAAAGACTCCCAAAGAATACTGCATTAGAAAGTGACAGAGTGAAACCGTGAGGCTGACCACAGGAGTCTCTGGAAATTTCACCAAATGTTGTGTCAAAACTGGGAAACAGAAGAACCGCACCTGATGAAACATTCGATTAATCACTCGAGTCCTCCCCACATACGAAGCTATGTTAAAAAGTGTTCCAAAGGTGGAGAGGATGTTATTTCTTCCGATTTCGCAGGGGATGTACACCACCCCTGCAATATGGTTCCTAACATCTGGGGGCGAGAGGATGATATTAGTCTCAATATTGCAGGAGGTGTACACTCCCTAGTGACATTGTTCCTAATATCCAGGGAAGTAGAGGAAGATATCACTCCCAATAGAGCAGGGAGTGTACACCCCTTCTGTGACATTGCTCCTAACAGCCAGCGGGGGAGAGGAAGATATTACTCCCAGTATTGCAGGGGATGTACACCCCCTTGTGATATTGTTCCCTATATCCTGGGAGACGATGATACTCGTGGCAATATCGCAGGGGGTGTACATATCCACTGTGATATTGTTCTGAATATCCAGAGGGAGAGAAAATGACGTGACTCCCAATATCACAGGGTATGTACATCCTCCTGTGATATTGTTTCTTATATTCAGGGAGAGAGGATGATATTACTCCCAATATCGCAGTGGTTATACACAACTCCTGCGATATTGTTCCTAATATCCCGAAAGGGAGAGCAACATATTTCTCTCAATATGGCAGGGGGTGTACACCTCCTTTGTAATATTGTTATTAATATCCATGATGGGAGAGGATGATATGACTCCCAATATCGCAAGAAATGTACAGTAGCCTGTGATACAGTTCCTAACATCTAGGTGGGGAGAGGATGATATTACTGCTCATATCGCATGAGTTGTAAATCTCCTTTGATATTTTGCCTACAATCCTGAGGGGAGAGGGTGATATTGCTCCCAATATCGAAGAAGGCATACACCCCCCTGTGACACTACACCCAATATCCACGTTGGAAAACGAAGACATTATGCCCAATATCGCAGGGGATGTACACCCACCCTGGGATATTGTTCCTTATATTGAGAGGGGGAGAAGATGCTATTGCTCCCAATAACGCAGGGGCTGTGGCGGTACACCCCTCCTGTGATATTGTTCTTAATATCCTAGGGAAGCAAGGATGATACTACACCCAATATCACAGGGGGTGTACACCCACCCAGTGATATTGTTCTTAATGTACTCCACCTCCCACCACCAGGGATATCGGTCCTAATATCCAGGGGAAGAGAGGATAACGTTATGCCCTATATCAGAGGGGAGTGTACACACCCTCTGTGATGTTGTTCCTAGTATCCAAAGGTAGAGACGATGATATTACTGGCCATATCGCAGGGGGTGTACACCCTTCTGTGATACTGTTTTTGACATTCAGTAGGGGAGAGGACAACATTAATCCTAATATCACAGAAGGTGTACAGACCCCTGTGATGTAGACCCTAATGTACAGGGGAAAGACAAGACTATTGCTCTCAATATCGCAGGGGCTGTAACCACTCTGCCCCCGGTATATTGTTCCTAATATGCAGCGGGGAGGAGGCTCATAGTACTCCCAATACCCGAGAAGATGCACACACACCTGTGATAGAGTTCCTAATATCCAGCGGGAAAGAGGCTGATTTTACTTTCGATATTGCAGTAGGTGTACACAGCCCCCAACCCTAGGATATCGTTCCTAATATCCAGGCGGGAAGAAGATGACATGGCTGACAATATCGAAGTGGGTGGACACTTCTTCAGTGATATGGTTCCTCTTATTCAGGGGGTGAGTGGATGATACTACTGCCAATAAAGTAGGAATCATACAGCCACCTTGGGATTTTGTCCTTAATAACCACAGGGGAGAGGTGATATTACTACCAGTATTGCAAGGGGTGTACACCCCTCCTGTGATATTGTTTCTTATATCCAGGAAAGGAGAAGATGGTGTTAGTACCAATATTGAAGGGATGGACAGCTGCCATGGGATATTGTTCTAAAGATACAGATTGAAAGAAAATGAGATTCTATCCAATATAACAAGGGGTGTACACCCCGCCTGTGATATGAATCCTAAAACCTAAAAGAAGAGAGAATGACATTGCTTCCAAAAACACACAGGGTGTACACCCACCCTGTGATATTGTTCCTGTCATCTAAAGGAAGAGATGATGATACTACTCCCACTACCGCCAACCAACTACCACTTCTTTAAGCATCTTGACAACTTTTTGCAGGGAAAACAAGTACACAACCAGCAGGATGCAGAAAATGCTTTTCAAGAGTTCATCCAACCCTGAAAGCACAGAATAAACAAGTTTATTTCTCATTGGCAAAAATGTATTCATTGTAATGGTTTCTTTTCTTTTTCTTTGTTTTTTTTTTGTTTTTTTTGTTTTTTTTGTTTTTTTTTTTTTTTTTGACAGAGTCTCACTCTGTCATCCAGGCCAGAGTGCAAAGGTGCAATCTCGGCTCACCGCAACCTCTGCCTCCTGGGTCCAAGAGATTCTCCTGCCTCAGCCTCTTGAGCAGCTGAGATTACAGACACATGCCACCACTCCCGGCTACTTTTTGTCTTTTTAGTAGAGACGGGATTTCACCATGTTGGTCAGGCTAGTCTCAAACTCCTGACCTCCTGATCCGCCTGCCTCAGCCTCCCAAAGTGCTGGGATTACAGGCGTGAGCCACTGTGCCCAGCCCATTGTAATGGGTTCTATTTTGATTAATAAAGATGTGTTGCAACCTAGTTATACAAATTTAAAATTCATGGTCCAAAACCACAATTACTTTTGCACCAACCTAATACTTTAAGAATTAAAAGAAGCCTTTATATCAGAGAGCCCATGGATGATAAAATCATAAAGAATATTACAATCTCCATAACCCACAAACTTGGTAACTTAAGTTACCAATATGATTTTCTAAGTTACCAAGTTTAATTCAACTGGATGAATTAAAAGACACAATCTATTAATACTAAAACACAGGAGAAATAGGTAATCTATACATATTGATATCTATTAATAAAATGGAATCAATACCTAATAACCTTACAGAAAACTTATATATTCCACAAATATGACATTCTGTCATGTTATTCTAACTGGTGGGATTCAGGAATTTCCATTTTGATAAGAACATAGGTGAGTCTCACACACTTAATTTTAGTGCTCATTGGTCAGAAAAGCCATGTCCACTATAGGATACTGCAGAGCGATGCGTTATGGAGAATTTAGGCAAGATAATATGATTTTCAGAGTTAAAGGAAGACAACCTGATTTATGTACAGTAATTCCTCATAATATCATAGGGGATACCATATTTAAACTTTGGGGTATCCCCAGGTATAATTCTTATTTGAGCCACCTGTGAATTTCAGACACGGAGGCTTCCCAACTTTGGTGGCTTTCAATAAATGTGGAAGTTAACTCACAACCTATTTTGTGGAGGCATAAAATTCAATGAGCACTCATTTAACCTTTTATTTTAAATATTATTTTTGTAAACTTGCATTTCCAATTAGTTGAAATTTTAAACCTGTTTCAGTTCTTATCCACTTCCCCCCCCCCCCCGAGACGGAGTCTTGCCCTGTCACCTAGGCTGAAGTGCAGTGGCATTGTCTCAACTCACTGTAACCTCTGCCTCCCAGGTTCAAGCGATTCTCCTGCCTCAGCCTCCCGAGTAGCTGGGATTACAGGTGCCTGCCACCACGCCCAGCTAATTTTTGTATTTTTAGTAGAGATGGGGCTTCCCCATGTTAGTCAGGCTGGTCTTGAACCCCTGACCTTGTGATCTGCCCACCTCGGCCTCCCAAAGTGCTCGGATTACAGGCCTGAGCCACCGCACCCGGCCTCTCCACTCTTTTTAGGTAGAGAGGAGTAAGGGTTTCTTGGAATTAGGAGGAACTCCCATGTACCCAACCCATTTGGGTAAATTTCTTCCTTCAGAGTTTTTCAAATCAGCATCACCATTGTTAAAGGCCTCCCACATGGTAATAATTGTGCTACAGGGTTTTATAAACATGAAGTTTATGTTTGGCTGAATGAACCTCCTTGCTGTGGCACAAGGGGGCCATAGGTGTTTTCACCAATTATGAAGCGGGTTCACTGTGCAATGGCTACCAACTTTTCTGAGTACAATGAGGCCAAATACATTCATAGATAAATTCCATGAAGTGAATTTATTACTTACAAATAGCAAACAAAAGACAACAGAAGTTTAGGATTCAACATGAACCACTACCACAAGATCAGGAAGGCTACCCAGAGCAGATGGATGGAGTTTTGACTATAAATGCTTCACTCGCACTACAACTGAGGGACCCCAGAAAGCAGCCCACATTGGGTTTTCTCCCAGGATGTGATTGCTGGACACAAACATTAAAGGCCATTCTGTTTCGAGCAGGGACTATAACAGAGCCTGGGCTGTTCTGACCAATGTCACTTGATTATCAGGATATTGCCTTCCCAGCATATCATACAGTAATCTTGAGAACTACCAGTAAGAAAGGGAGGAAAATGGCCCTGCACCCTTAAAACTGAAGGATCAGGATATTTGCTGTGACAGAGGCACAGACAGTAGCGACAGAGTGTTCTTGTGAGCCATCTACTAGTTCTCTTAACTGGAGCGTGGCACCAGACCGCTTTTCTATTTCCTTTCAATGGAAACTATTTCAGAATATTTTGAATTTCTACATCTATAGAGTTGTGGCACATGATCACTGGCAGTGTACACTCTCTGCATGGTTAAAGGAAAGAGTTCAGAAGCCCATCAACCCACATTCGAGGAGACCACCTAATCCTCCAGAGAGTGTCACTCCATCTTCCTGGGGTTAGCTCCACATGCAGTAAGGCCACTATAACTAAGGCCGTCAGGACTTGCAGTCCGAAGATGAGACTTTTGACATGCTGATAAGCAGCAGTTATAAGAAAAGCCCACACACTGGTCAGGAATTTTTCAATGAAAGCAGCTGAGACGCTTCTTCATATGCTTCGGTAGGGGCTAATATCAAACTATTTCTTCCCATTTTCTTTACTCAGCAGTGCCTGAACCATGAGGCACCATAGATGTACACCTCATCAGGAGGGTGTATGGTACAGCAGCAAGGGGAACAGCAGCACAAGAAGCAAACAAGGCCACTACTTCTGCTTACATAATAACTATTGTCTTGGAGTGTAAAATAATTAATAATGTTCACATGGCTGCCCTAAGCACACAGAGATGGTGACCAGAGCAGATGCAGGGACTACAGAGATACAGCCTGATTCTTGCTAATTAGGACTTAAGTGTTGGCTTATGTGCTATGCTTTTGTGCATTCATAAGCCAGGGCCTCAAAACTGCCTGCTAAGCACAGGCCAAAGGTCATGCTGGGGTGCAGTTAAACACTGATGTCTAGGAGATGAGAGCATTTTAGTGTGGAAGAAGATGACAACACCTGAAGACCACAAAACACTGTGCAGACCAAAAGGAACGCCCATCGTCAGCTCACGGTTCTGACCCAGGTGACTGCTGATGTGCTACGGAACAGTCAGCCCACAGCAGGTAGGTCAAGTTGAGCTGGTGCCCTGCATGAGGGCTGATCCATTCCATTCGTGTTGCCAATTGTTTCAATAGCGTCTCATGCACCCCACTGGTGAGGAAGGAATTAGCACCCTATGTTTACTGGTACCGTTAAACACATAACATCTATTACTAAACAGATAAGCCAGACATCCGTTATTAATTACATACAGGAGGATGGTGTAAGCTCCCACAGGCCCAAACAGGGATTAACTTGAGCGCAGAGAGTGGTATAACATTAAAAAAGTGAGGTTATTCCTTTTTTTTTTTTTTTTTTTTGACACAGAATCTCGCTCTCTCACCCTTGCTGGAGTGCAGTGGTGTGATCTCAGCGCACTGCAAGCTCCGTCTCCCGGGTAAACTGTATGTACTTAGGAATTAATACCAACTCATTATTAGCAAAAAATAAATATCTTTACATCAAGAGTAGTTTTTCATTTAAGAAAAATAGGTGGGATATGTATAATGGACAAGGGATAATCAAAATTTGCCAAATGAGGCTAGTAAGACAATCCCAAGAATTCACAATCATTATTCACTGGTCCATTAATCACAGGACAACACATACAAATGAAACTTACCTGACCGGGTGCAGTGGCTCATGCCTGTAATCCCAGCACTTTGAGAGGCCGAGGCAGGCAAATCATGAGGTCAGGAGTTCAAGACCAGCCTAGCCAACATGGTGAAACCCTGTCTCTACTAAAAATACAAAGAATTAGCTGGATGTAGTGGCGTTTACCTGTAGTCCCAGCTACTCGGAAGGCTGAGGCAGGAGAATCGCTTAAACCCAGGGGGCGGAGGTTGCAGTGAGCCGAGATCGCACCACTGCACTCCAGCCTGGGCAACAGAGTGAGACTCCATCTCAAAAAGAAATAATAATGAAATAAAAAAATTAAACTTACCTACATATTAGAAAAACGTCCAAATTCAACCATGAATCCAGCACATTATCAAATGAATAGACAAAAATTCTACCAACAGACTTAAGAAAATATCATTATCTATGAAATTCAAGTACTACTGCTTAAAGAACATTTACAGAACTCTCACCTCAAGGTTTCCCTGCAAAACAAGGTGAAATGCATACTCAAGACTCTTTAAGAATGGGCCACTGATAAAAACAATATACTTGTAACTTGTGTAACATTTCAGAGATTTTTTTCAAGCACTGCGCGATAATTAATTTGCATCAGGCTTTCCAAATTAGAAAAGCTTCACTTATAGAACTTCTTTCCAGTGGGAGTTTTCACACGGCTTTTCAAGTAAATGTTAAAACTGAAACTATTCTTGAAGTTTCTAAACTGTTAGTTTTAATCCTGTGTATGTTCTTGTATTTACAAGGTCCAGCCAGCTACAGCGTGCATTTTCAGATGTCCTGGAGTGGGTATGAAAGAAATGAAACACTCAAACATTTTGGACATTCATAGGGTTTTTCTCAGGAATGAACTGATGTCTTCAAATGGAACTAATACAACCGAAGACCTTACCATAAATTTACATTCAAAAGCCTTTTCTACACTCTGAGCCCTCCCAAATCTTCAGGAAAATCTGAAGTCTTGACCACATTTCCTACATTCTTAAGGTTTCTCTGCAGTGTGAGCTCTTTCATGTTTATGAGGGAATGGGAAAGAGTAAATGTTTTACCACATTTCTTACATTCAAGGGGCTTTATTTATTTCTTTATTTTTGAGATGGAGTCTCACTCTGTCGCCAGGCTGGAGTGCAGTGGCACAATCTCGGCTCCCTGCAACCTCCGCCTCCTGGGTTCAAGTGATTCTCCTGCCTCAGCCTCCTGAGTAGCTGGGATTACAAGCATATGCTACCACACCCAGCTATTTTTGTATTTTTAGTAGAGACGAGGTTTCACCATGTTGGCCAGGATGGTCTCGATCTCCTGACCTCATGATCCGCATGCACAGGACTTCCCCCCAACCCCCCGTGGTCTTTTATGTCCTTGAAAAAGAACTAAGACAACTGAAATGTGCCACCATGCCCAGCTAATTATTTTCTGTTTTTGTTTTGAGACGGAGTCTGCCTCTGTCGCCCAAGCTGGAGCGCAGTGGTGCGATCTCGGCTCACTGCAAGCTCCGCCTCCCGGGTTCACGCCATTCTCCTGCCTCAGCCTCCCGAGTAGCTGGCGTAAGCCACCGAGCCCGACATTATTTTATTTTTTGTAGAGACGGTTTCACCACGATGCCCAGGTTGTTTCACATTGTTTTAATCCAGGCTGGTTATGAACTCCTGGGCTCAAGCAATACACACACCTTGGCCTCCCAAAGTGCTGGGATTATAGGCTGAGTCACTGCACCCAGCCTCTATATCATGACTTCTTTAGTGGCGCATAAGGTAACTGGAACGAGTGTGTAGGCTTTACCGCATCTCTTACATTCATAGGGTTTTTCTCCAGTATGAATTCTTTCGTGGAGGTGAAGGGAACTGAGGCGACTGAAGGCTTGGTCACATTGTTTACATTCATAGGGTTTCTCTCCAGTATATGAGTACTTCTATGGTTACAAAGGGAACTCAAATGACTAAAGGCTTTGCCACATTGTTTACATTCATAGGGTCTCTCTCCAGTATGAATGCTTCCATGGTCATGAAGGGAAGTGGAACAGCTGAAGGCTTTATCACATTTGGTACATCTCTCTCCAGTGTGAGTCCTTTCATGCATCTTAAAACAAGAAAATCTCTGTGTTTTCCCACATTCCTTACATTCGTAGGGTTTCTCTCCAGTGTGAGTTCGTCCATGTATTAGACAAGAACCGGAAACAGTGAACGCTTTACCACATTGTTTACATTTATAGGGTTTTTCTCCTGTGTGAGTTCTCTGATGTCTTTCAACTGAATTGAGAAAATGAAAAGCTTTCCCACATATCGTACATTTATAAGCTGGATTTCCACTGTGCATTATCCTGTGTCTTCTAACACCTGGAACAGAAACAGAGTTTCCCACACTGTTCACATTTATATTGCTTCTCTCCATATGGTTTGTATCCTGAGTGAGCTAGGATGTGCCTATTAAGGAGGAAATGATGTACAAAGACTTTTCCACAAATACTGCATTCACATTGTTTTAATCCAGTAGAAATGTTCTCATTCAGATCAAGATTTGGAATGTGGCTGACAACTTGTCCACACTGACTACCTTCTTTGCTTTCACGCAGTCTCTGTGCCATATGATTTATGTAAAAAAAAATGACAAGCACATTATTATTGGTTGGTGTAATAACTTTCTACTCATTCATAGGTCTTCGACTTACACTGCTACCAATACTAGGGAAAATGCATTTTTGTTTTGTTTTGTTTTTGTTTTTGTGCCATGACTGAATTATTTGAAAGTAAATGGGCTACTACTGAAAACACAGCTACCACCTGCATAGCTATGACCAAAATAGTAACATTCATATACACAATTTTGTAATACTATTTTCAAGTAAACTCTTTTCCAAACACTGACTGCTACACTGATGCACGTTACATTTTGGGTGAAATTTTTCTAAAAGGAAATGAATTTCAAGTGACTTTTATTTGCTTTGATTGCTTGTTTTTAAATTCATTACATGCTAAGATTCCATCAGAGGACTTTATTCCCTCTTCTCGGTGCAAATTATCTTGTATCTTTCCCAAGTTCTTTGAAGTGATCTTCAATATTCTGGTCTTTCCATTTTTTCCTAAAATGCAGATGCACAAAATTATCATGAATTATTTCAAACTATAGAAACATTACTAGATTTCATGTTCATTGTACACAGTGCCCGTGCCTGATTTATTCACCAAATCATTCCCTTGCCCCATTCCAAATCACAAATAGCACTGATGATAGGGAAATACTTCTGTAATTAAGTAAAATGTGTTGTCATTCTTACCTACAGAAGCCAGGTTCCTGTAGGTTTCCTGCATCACTTCTCTGTAGAGATTCTTCTGAGAAGAATCTAGCAAAGCCCATTCCTGCTGGGTAAAGTTCACAGCCACATCCTCAAAAGCCACAGAGTCCTAGAACATTCCACACATGTGGATAGAAGGATGAGTGAGACTGAGAGCACTGGGAATGTATACTCAATTCATAAGCTGTTTACATGATTCTAAAATTTCCAAGCATTTATTCTATGACTTGATTGTCACAACTCTTTCTCTGTTCACACATACTCCCTCCCACACAGCAGTACTAACGCTAGAATTGAACTATTCAAAAAGGCAACAGCAAAGTAGAAACACCCATCTCATTAGAGAATCCAGGGAATAAGATTACGATATGCTGCTAGGAGTTACCTTTTAACTTCACTTTGTACATTTCTAGTATCTGTCATACTAAAGTCCTACCTGATGTGCATAAGGTAGTTAATATAATCAGTCCTGAGACTACTTATTCTTAAAAATGCCTGCTCGCAAATTTCAATCTTTGTTTGTATTAGGAACTTACATTTTGAAAGGGATTCCACTAACCCAAGTAATAAGAATGACTCCCTGCATCTAAATGGCTTATGCAGTATATTTTCCAAAACTTCTTCTGCTGAAAGTCTATTATTTTGTGTCACTGCAGTGGTGCTTAGGGAACCAGACACAAAAACACAGTCTGAACACTAAGTGTTCAATGAATTTCCCTGGTAGACAATATTTTACATGTGCTGTCACTTGTTAACTGTGAAAGTGAACCCATTCCACGTGATTACACCAAGAGAGAATAGGCTTATTAAATTTAATTGAGTAGTAAATAAAACCAATAATTGATATTTAACAATACTAATACAACAATTTTTCAAATTTCTATTGCACAATATCAAGGCAGAAAGGAATAAGAGGAAATAGGACACATGCTTTTTAAAATGACATTAATGTCACCACTTCCAGATGCTATTCCTATGAAACCACATAAATTCCCAAATCAGGTGGTTTTTAGGCAAGAAAAGCTACTCTTTCATATGTAGTAAAAATGACCAATGTCTAATCATTTTTAGTCATCTAAAAAAAGAGTGATGGCTTGTCTAATATACTTCTAAGATTTTCAAACAAAAATATTCAGGACAGCACAGTGTTAGCAGAGAGATGAGCAAGCAGACCAAAGGAAAAAAAGTCTTAATGACCCAGCATCTATATGGAAAGTTGAGGAATGATAGAGTAGGCACTATAGAATAGAAAAAGAAATTACATGCACTTTAAAATATGAGGCAAACCAGGCTGGCATCTACTTGGGAAAATGCATTGCATTCTTCTCTATTCCATGAACAATAATCATCTTATTATATATTCAAATACAAAAGATAAAACCAGAATACTTTCAGAAGTCACAGGAAGATTTTTTTTTTTAACGAAGGATTAGGCAGAATTTTTTTTATGTAAGAAAAAAGAGATAAAGGAACAGACAAACTCAAACATATTAAAATTTAGGGAATAAAAAGAAAATAGAGTGGGCCAGGCGTCGTGGCTCACGCCTGTAATCCCAGCACCTTGGGAGGCTGAGGCAGGGGATCACCTGAGGTCAGGAGGTTGAGACCAGCCTGGCCAACATGGCAAAAATCCCGTCTTTTTGTTGTTTGTTTGTTTGTTTATTTGTTTTTGAGACGGAGTCTCGCATTGTCCCTTGGGCTGGGGTGCAGTGGCAAGATCTTGGCTCACTGCAACCTCCACCTCCCGGGTTCAAGCAATTCTCTTGCCTCAGCCTCCCGAGTAGCTGGGATTACAGGTGCCTGCCACCATGCTCAGCTAATTTTTTCGTATTTTTAGTAGAGACAGGGTTTCACCATGTTGGCCAGGCTGCTCTGGAACTCCTGACCTCATGATCCGACCACCTTGGCCTCCCAAAGGGCTGGGATTACAGGCATAAGCCACCGTGCCAGGCCTAAAACCCTGTGTTTACTAAAAATATGAAAATTAGCTGGGTGTGGTGGTGGGTGCCTATAATCCCAGTTACTCAAGAGGCTGACACAGGAGAATCACTTGAACTCGGGAGGCGGAGGTTGCAGTAAGCAGAGATGGCGCCACTGCACTCCAGCCGGGCTACAGAGCAAGACAGCATCTCCAAAAAACAAAAAACAACACTCAGACACCCAGATAAGAGGATACACATGTGGCCACTGTCATAAATTCTTCACCAAGCTACAAGAGGGGAACTGACATTTTGGTGAATCTTTATAAATCATCAATTTATCTATCACACTTTTATTTCACCAGTAGCATTTACAAAGCTAAGTCCTACAATTCCATTTGAAATTACCCTTAAAAAGAACAGAACTTTAAAACTTACTACACTCACTCTGGGGAAGAAATAAATATGAATTTTTAGCAAACGAAATACATCATTTTACCTAGCCTCTTTGGAAATAGTATTTTTATCTTTCAAGCTGTACTGACAAAATGTATCTTACAGTCAGTGAAAACCTGAAACTCAAATAAGCGGACAAGCCTTTTCAAGGTAACAAACTCAGGGAGAGGCAGTGCTGACTCCAACGCAGACCTTTCTAAGTGTCACGGCAGGCCATTCTATCCCTTAGGACACCCATCTTGTTCAGTAAAGTACTCAATGACCACCTAGGAGGCACTGGCACTGCTCTTTGTCCTCCTGTGTGCCTTAAGTGCATTTTAATATTCAGGTTCTTGCACATCCTCTCTGGGGTGGGTTTTCCTTGTCCTTTGGGACGGCTTTTCTCTCTTCACAAGTCTAAGACAAGCTAGAGAGCAGAAATCATTTCTGCCTTTTCCTCTCAATATCAGCATCCAATTGGCAAACCATCAATGTGTCTTCGAGGAATAAAAACTCAGGCTGGAGGAATAATTTTAATGACCTAACATTGTAGGTCATGACATTACATTGTATTGTCCATTAATTTTAACGTCCTAAAATTTTAATGACCCTAAGGGGTCACCATTTTAGATGAAACTATACCAGGAGATTCCTCTAAGGCCAAGAGCATCCAGCTGCTCCCCTGAGAGACTCTACCCCCTACCTCAGGCTGTCCCTGGGGATGAGATGACCCCGGGGCTGATACTCACTAGACCCTCCAATAGACATGGCCACTGTGGGTATCCTGGGTCATCCCCAGACAGTTCTAAAATGCCAGGACTAGGAAAAGACAGGAGAGTGGCTGAGGACACAACACCCTGTCAGGTTTTCACGGGGGGACCTCAACCTAAAGACATTTTGGTAATATGTACACTTAGGAAAGATGAAAAGAAGAGAGGCACAAAGATTTTTTTTACAGTAGAGTGTCAGATGATTTATTCTCCGCTTTCCTCTCATGTAAAATGTTTGGAAACAGAAAAATATTTTGGCCAAGGTGCCTCACGCCTCTAATCCCGGCGCTTTAGGAGGCCGAGGAGGGTGATCAATTAAGGTCAGGAGTTCGAAACCAACCTAGCCAACATGGCAAAACCCTGTCTCTACTAAACATACAAAAATTAGCTGGACCTGGTGGTGGCGCCTATAAGCCCAGCTACTTGGGAGGCTGAGGCAGGAGAATCGCTTGAACCCGGGAGTCAGAGGTTGCAGTGAGCTGAGACTGCACCATTGCACTCCAGCCTGGCGACAGGGTGAGACTCTGTCTCAAAAAAAAAGGAAAAAAAAAAAAAAATATATATATATATATATATGTGTGTATATATATATGTATGGTTTGCTTCCTCATTCACCTTATCAAAGCCTCTCATTTACGCCCCTCCCGTGGACCCCAAACCACAAACCATGACTGCGGTACCCGTTTATGAATCGCGTTTGCTCAAACACGCCGTTTAACGTTTTAACAAAGCCTCAGGTTAATTTTAGGGGGAGAAAGGTGGGACTGGAAGCTCCATGAACCACAGCTTCTCCCACGATGGAAACCCGCTCACCGAGTCGGGGCTCTCCCGGATCACCCTCCCGTGGTCACCGCACTACCTGGGTGGGGGAGGCGCGGGGTTCCGGAGAGGGCTCCGGCCGGCGGAAGTGGCGCCCGCAGGTACAGACAGGACGCGGGGGTCCCGCTGCCCGCGCGGCCCGGCCCTGCACCGAAGGGGACTGAGGCCCGGCTGCGCCCGGCGACTCGGTCCGCAGGTTCCGCAGCCGATGGCTGGCTCCAGCAGGTTTCAACCAGCCCTCTTCCCCACTTCCGGAAGCCAGGCGCAGTCCACTCACCGTTCCTCGGCTTCCCGGGTGTCCCGGCGTCAGCTAGGGATGTCCCAATACCCGCAGGTCACAGGGTGGCCGAGGCTGCTGCAGAGCCACTGGGCCTCCCAGAGCCAGGAAGTAGCAGCGGAGACTCACAGGAAGAGCCTACGGTGGCGAAGGCGAAACAAAGCGCCCGCCAGCCGGATCCCGGAAGCCGCCCTCTCCTTTCCGGCGGCGCGCCTGATTGACGGGTCCCCACCCCAGCTTCCCTGATTGTATGGGGCTTCAGGCCCCGCCTCCTCAGGCCCTGAGTGACAGGAGATTGCGATCTCACGTGAGGCTGGATGTGGCCAGAATGACCGTTTTGGCCTAGCGGTTTATAGGGGGTGCGTCCTTCCTGCGCTGGGATCTGACCACGCAAGGAGCACATTCGCATTTAACCTTGTATACAAGATTATAGCTATTTTGAATAATAAGATATAAAATTGCAAGCAATATAATGGCAATTCTGTAACTGCCCAGTGGGTTCACCTTGCCCGCTACCTCGACGGAGCCGGTTTCTCAAGACGGGGGGAATAGCAATAGAGAAGGAGTAATTCACGCAGAGTCGGCTGTGCGGGAGACCAGAGATTTGATTTTTAATTTATTTTATTTTATTTTATTTTATTTTATTTTATTTTATTTTATTTCTGAAACAGAGTCTTGCTCTGTCGCCCAGGCTGGAGTGCAGCCTCGGAGTTCTATGATTATTCAAATCAGTCTCCCTGAGCATTTGGGGATAAGAGTATTTAGAAAGTCTATTTTGCCAAGGTTGGGGATGCTTGTGCATGACACAGCCTCAGGATGTCCTGATGACAGTTGCCCAAGGTGGTCAGAGCACAGCTTGGTTTTGTTGGAGATAAATGCTCGGTGACGCAAAGTGAAACCAGCACTTAAGCAAAAGTTTTCTCAGCAACGCAATTTACCTCTGCGGAAGCGTGCTGCTCGCATCAATCACAATCGCAAGAGCACACGGAACAAAGGAAAGCAGGGGTTTTTATTCCTAATGCAATCCCTACCTCTGGCATGGGCTGGCGCCAGATCTCAAGATCTAAACTGACCCCGTTGGCTATTTGTGAATACTTTCCCAAATAAGGAAGGGGGAAGGGAGTCGTGAGTTACAACCGTGGGACGTGTGGTTTGGAAGGGAGAAATGGGTGCAGAGCAGGTAACCAAGGGAACAGATGTGAGTTATTGATTAGAACTGACGGGGGGAAGGTTGTTTACAGTAACTAAGGGCAAGGAGGCATGGAGAACAAGAAAGTTGAGTTCGAGAACAAAACACAAGAACGTTAACATGCCAAACCTTGGAAGAGAAACTGTATCTGACAGTTTTACACATTTTAGGGAGACAGGAGACATCAATCAACATATGTAAGATGAACACTGATTTGATCCGGTACAACCTGAAGCAAAAGTGGGTCAACTCGAAGCCAGGAGGGGGCTTCCAGGTCACAGGTAGGTGAGAGAGGAACGGTTGCATTCTTCTGAGTTTCTGATGACCCTTTCCAAAGGAGGCAATAAGATATGCATTCTTCTCAGCGAGCAGCGGATGACTTTGAATAGAATGGGAGGCAGGTTTGCCCTAAGCAGTTCCCAGATTGATTTTTCCCTTTATCTTAGTGATTTGCGGGGCCCAAAATATTTTCCTTTCCAATTTCCCCCTTTCGTTTTAAAAATATTTTGGAGAAAGCATTTTAGAAGAAAATCAGTCTCTGGTGGCAGGTTTTGTCTGACTTCTCATGGAGTAGCTGAGATTACAAGCGAGCGACACCACACCTAGCTAATTTTTTTTTTTTTTTTTTTTGGTAGAAACGGGGGTCTCCCTCGGTTGCCCAGGCTGTCTCTGGTGCCCAACGCAGGGCTCCCCGTAATCTCTACAAATAATCCAGTGAAGGAACACCAGAGCGTGGAAAGTTGAGGACGACCAACAAAGGACTCCCGAGTAGGTTTTCACTTCAAGCTCTAGGGTAAGGAGGGCGCTCGGGGAATTCCAGGGAAACCTCGGGAAAATGTGGGTCGAGCTGAGAGTAAGTTCGCTAATTACTTAGGCCTTGTGCAGCAGTTACTGCGCCGCGGAGGGGTAATTGTCAGTACCCAAAATCTCACATCTTTGTTCCGCCTGGTAGACAAGTATTCTCCTTGGTTCCCGGAATATGGAACCATGAATGTAGAAGATTGGGACAAGGTCGGATCAGACTTAAAACAAGCACAACAAGAGGGCCGCGATATTCCCGTCTCTGCTTGGCCTGTGTGGTCTGCAATTAAAACAGCCCTGGAGCCCTTCCACACTGAGGAGGAGAGGGAGGATTTTCAGGATGACATAGGAAAGTTGAATAATCAGGAGTCTAATTATCAGCTAAGTGAACCATGACAGTCTCGTTTAAAAAAGGGCGAGAAACGGGAAGGTATGTATGTTCATCTCCAGAGACTTATAAAAGAAACTGTGCCACCTACTGCGCCTTTAGGGGAAGGTCTGGAATGGCCACCCCCAGGCCAGCCTCATGAATATTTGGAAGGGGAGCCTGAGACCCGCGCCTTGCGGCTCCCATTGTTGCAGGCCCCGCCAGTAACTATGGCGAAGGGAAGCTTTAGGCTTGTCCAACAGCCAATTAGGATGAGGGAATGATCTAGGCTTGCCCACCTGTTAATTACGGTAGAGGAGTGCTGCGAGCGGGTCCAAATACAAATTATGGCACAGGGGCAATCCAGGCATCCATTCGCCAGGCACAAGAAATGGGGGATTTGAATGCTTGGCAGTTTCTGGTAATTATTTCACCAGCTGAGGAGGCTAGAGAACTTGTTCAAGCATGCTGGGAGCCATTTCCTTTTAAAATATTAAAAGACTTAAAGCAAGCAATTGGACAATATGGGCCAAATTCCCCTTATGTTCATTCCTTGTTACAATGTGTGGCTTATAACAGACGTTGAATACGTGTGGATTGGGAGGCATTAGCCCGATCCACCCAGTCCCCCTCTGAATTTCCCCAATTGAAAACCTGGTGGACGGATGAAGCAACAAATCAGGCAGAAATGCTCAAGCCCAACGTCCTGTTAATATCACACCTGATCAATTGCTTGGAATCGGACAGGCATGGGGTACTCTAAATCAACAGATGGTAATGGGTGATGAGGCTGTTGATCAGCTCAAAACTATATGCCTAAGAGCCTGGGAAAAACTTCACGACCCTGCTACTGCTTATCCTTCTTCTCACACATTTCAACAGGGTCCAAGGGAGCCTTATCCTGATTCTATCGCCCGTTTGCAGGATGTGGCTCAAAAGGCTATTTCCAATTCTCATGCCAAGAAAGTGATCGTTCAGCTGCTTGCTCATGAAAATGCTAATACAGAATATCAGGCAACAATTAGACCTATTAAGGGAATGGCAGATCTAAATGAGGAAAAAACTTTAAGTGAATACATTAAAGCCAGTGATGGCATTGGGGGGCACTTATATAAGGCCAGCCTCCTTATATAAGGCCAGGGGGAGAGAGGGGGATGCTATTATTCCCCATATCGTGGGGGGTTTCTCACCCCCTGCGATGTGGATTGTAACAGTGAGGGGGAGAGAGAGGATCGCTATTACTCCCCTTTACGATGTGGATCTTAATAATTATTCCCCCCTGAAATATGTGTTCATTATTAGCAGTCTCTTTTGTTCACGATATTAGGAACAATTTCACAGGTTATGTGTACACAGCCTGCAATGGGAGAAAGATTACCATCCTCTGCACCTCCCGATATTAGGAACCATATCACACAATAAGTGTACACTTTTTCGGAGATTTGGGGTAATGTCTTCCTATTTTTCCCTGAATATTCGGAGACATATCACAGGGTGGCTGTACACCCACTACTCTCTTGGCAGGAACATCATACTTTACCTACTGGAAATTAGGAGCAATAGCACAGACTGGGTGTGAAGCCACTGTCATACTGGAAGTAATATCATTCTCTTCCCCCAAGTTATGAGGAACAATATCACAGGGGGGTGTGTACCTTCTCCGGTAGGGGTAGTAGTATCATCATCTCTTCCTTTAGATGACAGGAACAATATCACAGGGTGGGTGTACACCCCGTGTGTTTTTGGAAGCAATGTCATTCTCACTTCTTTTAGGTTTTCGGATTCATATCACAGGCAGGGTGTACACCCCTTGTTGTATTGGAGGGAGTCTCATCCTCTTTCAACCTGCATCTTTAGAACAATATCCCATGGGGGCTGTCCATCCCTTCAATATTGGTACTAATACAATCTTCTCCTTTCCTGGATATAAGAAACAATATCACAGGAGGGGTGTACACCCCTTGCAATATTGGTAGTAATATCACCTCTCCCTTGTGGTTATTAAGGACAAAATCCTAGGGTGACTGAACGGTTCTTACTTTATTGGGAATAATATCCACTCACCTCCTGGATATCAGGAACCATATCACTGAAGAAGTGTCCACCCACTTCGATATTGTCAGCCATGTCATCTTCTTCCCGCCTGGATATTAGGAACGATACCCCAGGTTTGGGGGCGCTGTACACCCACTGCGATATCGAAAGTAAAATCAGCCTCTTTCTCGCTGGATATTAGGAACTCTATCACAGGTGTGTGTGCACCTTCTGGGATATTGGGAGTACTATGAGCCTCCACCCCGCTGCATATTAGGAACAATATACAGGGGGGCAGGGTGGTTACAGCCCCTGCGATATTGAGAGCAATATTCTTCTCTTTCCCCTGTACATTAGGGTCTACATCACAGGGGTCTGTATACCTGCGATATTGGGATTAATGTTGTCCTCTCCCCTATTGAATGTCAAAAACAGTATCATAGAAGGGTGTACACCCCCTGCGATATGGCCAGTAATATCATCGTCTCTACCTTTGGATACTAGGAACAACATCACAGAGGGTGTGTACACTCCCCTGCGATATTGGGCATAATGTTATCCTCTCTTCCCCTGGATATTAGGACTGATATCCCTGGTGGTGGGAGGTGGAGTACATTAAGAACAATATCACTGGGTGGGTGTACACCCTGAGATATTGGGTGTAGTATCCTCCTCTCTTCCCTAGGATATTAAGAACAATATCACTGGAGGGGTGTACCTCTGCAGCCCCTGTGTTATTGGGAGCAATAGCATCTTCTCCCCCTCTCAATATAAGGAACAATATCCCAGGGTGGGTGTACATCCCCTGCGATATTGGGCGTAATGTCTTCGTCTTCCAACGTGGATATTGGGCATAGTGTCACAGGGGGGTGTAAGCTTTCTTCGATATTGGGAGCAGTATCACCCTCTCCCCTCAGGATTGTAGGCAAAATATTGAAGTGGTTTTACAACTCGTGTGATATGGGCAGTAATATCCTCTCCCCACCTAGATGTTAGGAACTATATCACAGGCAGCTGTACACTTCTTTTTTTTTTTTTTTTTTTTTTTGAGATGGAGTCTAGCTCTGTCGCCGGGGCTGGAGTGCAGTGGCCGGATCTCAGCTCACTGCAATCTCCGCCTCCCGGGTTTACGCCATTCTCCTGCCTCATCCTCCCGAGTAGCTGGGACTACAGGCGCCCACCACCTCGCCCAGCTAGTTTTTTGTATTTTTAGTAGAGATGGGGTTTCACCGTGTTAGCCAGGATGGTCTCAATCTCCTGACCTCGTGATCCGCCCGTCTTGGCCTCCCAAAGTGCTAGGATGACAGGCATGAGCAACCGCGCCCAGCCTCGACTGTACACTTCTTGTGATATTGGGAGTCATATCATCCTCTCCCATCATGGATATTCAGAACAATATTACAAAGGAAGTGTACACCCCCTGCCATATTGAGAGTAATATTATGCTCTCCCCTTCGGGATACTAAGAACAATACCGCAGGAGGTGTGTACAACCCCCGTGATATTGAGAGTAATATCATCCTCTCCCCCTGAATATAAGAAACAATATCACAGGAGGATGTACACCTCCTGTGATATTGGGAGTCATATCATTTTCTCTTTCTCTGGATATTCGGAACAATATCACAGTGGGTGTGTACACCCCCTGCGATATTGCCAGTAGTATCATCATCTCCCTTCCAGGACATCTCCCTTGTGATATTGGGGGTAATATCTTCCTCTCCCCCGCTGGCTATTAGGAACAATGTCACAGAAGGGGTGTACACCCCCTGCTCTATTGGGAGTGATATAGTCCTTTCTGTCCCTGGATATTAAGAACAATATCACTAGGGAGTGTACACCTCCTGTAATATTGAAACTAATATCATCCTCTCGCCTCCTGGATATTAGGAACCATATCACAGGGGTGGTGTACACCCCCTGTGAAATCAGAAGAAATGTCATCCTTTCGACTTTTGGATGTTAGGGACAATATCACGGGGGAGGTCTACGCCCTCTGCGATATTTGGAGTCCTATCATCCTCTCCCACCCAGGATATAAGGAACGAGATGACCGAAGGGTTGTACACCCACTGCGATAGTTTCAATAATGTCATCCTCTACCACCTGGCTATTAGGAATAACATCATAGAGGGGTGTATACTTTCTTTGATATTGGGAGTAATATCCTCTCCCCGCCGGATATCAGGAACAAGTCTATTAATTATTAATATTAATAAATATAAGAAAAATTAAGAGTAATCATCGATGTTCATAATCACAATAAAGATAGTAAAAATTAATACTGGTTAAAAATGTTAATGATTAGTATTAATAATTAATAGTAATATCACTGTTAATAATAAAATAATGATATCAGCAATAATGTTAAATCAATACTAAGTGATGCTGGTAATAAAATAATAATTAATATTAAGAACTAATAATATTGTTAAACGTGATTAATGTTAATAATTAATTTTAAGTATGCATAATCATATATTTAAAATAATTATCCATAATTAATAAATGGATTCCTATTAATCAATAGTATCATTGATAATTATTAAAATCGATCATTGATGTTTAATAATTAATTATATTATTACTCCTAATACCACAGGGGGGGTACACCTACCTGTGATGCTGTTCCTAATATCCAGGGACGGAGAGCATGATTTTAGTTTTAATACCACAGTACGTGTACACTCACCGCGTGACACTGATCCTAATATAAACGGGGGTAGAGTATGACATGACTCCAAACATAGCAATGAATGGACAGCTACCCGGTAATATTGCTCCTAATATTCATGGAAAGTGTGTATTATATTACTCCCAATATCACAGGGAGGGTACAGCTCTTCTGCGATATTGTTCCTGGTATACGGAGGGGGAGAGGATGATAATAATTCGTAGGCTGTGTTCACCCGCCCAGTGATATTGTAATTAATATCCTGGGAGGGAGAGGATGATATTACTCCCCGTGGAGCAGGAGGTGTACACCCAGCCTGGGATATTGTTCCAAATATCCATGGAGGGGAGCGGTTGATATTACTCCAAATATGGCAGGGGATGTACATCCACCCTGTGACATTCTTCTCAATATCTCAAGGCCGAGAGGCTGATATTACTCCCAGTATCGCAGACACTGTACATCCCTGTGTGATAGTCTTCCTGATATCCTGAAGGGGAGAAGACGGTATTAATCCCCATATTGCAGGAGGTGAACACCCACTCTGTGATATCTTTCCGAATTTGCAGGGGTAGAGAGGATAATATTCCCAATATTGCAGAAGATGTACACGCCCCCTCCCCCTGTGATATTATCCTGAATATTCCAAGGCACAGAAGACGATGTTACTCCCAATATCGCAGAAAGTGTACACCCCCCAGGGATGTTGTTCCCATGATCCAAGAGGGGAGAGGATGATACGACTTTCAATATCGCAGGGGTGTACACGCCCCCAGTGATACTGTTCCTAATTTCCACCTGGGAGAGGATGATATTACTCCCAATATCGCAGGGGTCATAAACACTCCTTTGATATTGTTCCTAATATTCAGGCAGGGAGAGGATGATATTCCTCCCTATATTGCAGAGGGTGTACACCCGTCTTTGATACTGTTCGTAATGTCTAGACGGGGAGATGATATTACTCTCAGAATCGTAAACACACTGTGTGTCCACCGTGGATCCTAATATCCAGGGAGGGAAATTACTCCCCAAGACGTGGGTGGTGTCCACCCCGCCTGTCACATTGTTTCCTATACCCAGGGAGGAGAGGATGATATTGCTACCAATATCGAAGAAGTGTACACGCCCCCTGTGATATGGTCCCTAATATCGTCGTTGGGAGAGGATGATATTACTCTCAGTATCACAGGGGTTGTCCATCCCGCCTGAGATATTTTTCCTACTATCCAGAATAAGAGAGAATGATATTACTCCCAGTAGTGCAGGGGGTGTCCCCCCGCCATGTGATATTGTTCTCAAGAGCTAAAGGAAGAGAAGAGAATATTATTCTTTGTACTGCAGGGAGTGTACAACCAACTGCGATATTGTGAGGCACCCCTTGTGAAAACAAGAAAGACTGGAATTTGATGAGACTCCAGTACCACCTGGGCAGCTCTGCCTTCCCCCAGTCTCTCCAGCTCCCTTTTCTGTCCCGTGGGTGTAGGAGAACAGCTCTCCGCAGCAAGGTCCCACCCAGGGCTTCAGAGGACTTGATGGATTCACTATTTCCTTCTGTTAGCAACACCAGGCATGGCTCTCTGCTGCGGATACTAACAGAACATTTTCTCTGTTTAATTTCTGAAAGGAATTTCTCTGGGATTTCCTGAACCATCAGGAGGGTCCCCGCATAAGAGATCATTTAAGCCACGGGGAGATCAACTTACATGAATTTTCAAAAGAAACAACTAATCAGTTGCTTGCATTTTCTGTTGTACTCTTACTCAGATCTGTTGATGAAGGTCTACTATCAGTTTTTAAGGTAATTTACAGGGAAGAAAATCATTAATTAGATTAACTCATTCAGCTATGAAAGGATATAGTTTATTTTTCAAATGTAATTAACTATTAATCATCTTTTAGTATATCTGAGTTACAGTATCCTCCATCAGAAAAAAAGTGACTGGATTACACATAAGTTTATATTCTCTATCACAGATCAATCAATATTAATCTTAGCTAAAATAATTTAACTTTTTTCTTAAAAACACATTTGCTTTTGTATGTAACAGCAGCTAAGTATTAGAAATCAAAGAGCAAATTATAAAACAGGATTAACCAAATATTAGGAAATTTTTACAGATGTTTGCTGCATCGATGGGGTAGGATATTTGCATCATCAATAAACTAATTCTTTTATTATTTCAAAGTAAATAATTTAGGTTAGAATATTTGTTATTGACATTTTAATTTTTTCAAATTATACATTTGACAGTTATTTTTAAAATGTTTAAATGTTCAAAGAAAAATTACTAGAAATAGAAAAACTAATGTGAAAAGTAACAGCCCTCAAGAATTCCATCTCCCAGAAATAACTACCGTTAATAATTAGGTAGTGTTGCTACCACATTTTTGCTATGAGTGTACCAAAGTGAGTTCATTGGAAGGTACGTTGTGTTTTATAGCTAGCATTTTTCATTAACAGTGTGTTTTTGGCATCTTTGTTCTGCCTTATTCTTTTTGTCAGCTGTTTGATATTCCATTTTATCAATATGTTATTATTTACCTAAGCAGTCCTTCATTGATGGATGAGTTGTAATGTTCCTGATGTAGAAAATTCCTAATTATGCTGAAATGAACATCTTTGTTCATTTGGGCACTTATGTAAATACTCTTAAATAAAAGTAAAGTTCTAAGACAAAAGATATCAATAAGGTTTTTTAAATTCTTTTATTTATTTATTTATTTATTATGAGACAGGGTCTCGCTCTGTCGCCCAGGCTAGAGTACAGTGGTGCAGTCATGGCTTATGATAGCCTCGACCTCCTGGGCTCAAGCCATCCTCTTGCCTCAGCCTCCCGAGTAGCTGGGACCACAGGCGCAAGATTATCCAGCCAAGATTATGTTTTTATTTTCATTCTTTTTTTATGTTTACTAGATGTTTATAATTATTTCATTGCCTATTAATGTATTTTCTCCATTTATTTCAGTTTCATTTTTCCCACTGGTTCATTAGCCTTATTTGTGTACATATTGCTTTGTTATTTGTTCATAGGTTTTGATTTTTTTTCCTTTGGTTTCACGTTTGGAGTCATTCTGAAAAGAATCTTTGCTTTTCAAAATTAAAAATATAGGTATACATTTTCTCTGGTACTTCTATTTTTTCTTTTTCTTTTCTTTTTTTTTTTTTTTTTTTTTTTTTTTTTTTTTTTTTTTTTTTTGAGACAAAGTCTCACTCTGTCACCCAGGCTGGAGTGCAGTAGCACAATCTCAGCTCACTGCAACCTCTGCCTCCTGGGTTCGAGCAGTTCTCTGCCTCAGCCTCCCGAGTAGCTGGGATTACAGGTGTCTGCCACCACGCCCGGCTAGTTTTTTTGTATTTTTAATAGAGGCGGGGTATCATCATGTTGGTCAGACTGGTCTTGAACTCCTGACCTTATGTTCCACCCGCCTCAGCCTCCCAAAGTGTTGGGATTACAGGCATGAGCCAACGTGCCCTACCTATTTTTTCTTTATTTTCCATTTACGTCTTTGGATCCAACTGGAATTTATTTCATCTTGAGAGTAAGGTACAGAGTCTAGCTTTACTTTAAAAAAAATTAATAGTTATTATTCTGTGTAAACTTGGACAAACATAAAACCCCAAAAACAAATAAGAACACCTCATGGGTTGAGTTAGGGATAATTGACATTTTTCACAATATTGAAGCTTATTCAGGGACACAGTGTCTCCCTATCTTCATTCCTCAAGTCCTCCCATCTACGTGGCACCTCCAGCCTCCCAGGTGGCTGCTCAGGTTGGAAGCCTCAGATTCCTCTCCTCTCTTCATACTCCGTCCTTGGAACAGGTTTTAGAAATATGTTCCACAGTCCGGGCACGGTGGCTCATGCCTGTAATCCCAGCACTTTGAGAGGTCAAGGCAGGTGGATCACCTGAGGTCAGAAGTTCGAAACCAGCCTGGCCAACATGGTGAAACCATGTCTCTAATAAAAATACAAAAACTAGCTGGGCATGGTGGTGGGTGCCTGTAGTCCTGAGAATAGCTTGAACACGGAAGGCAGATGTTATAGTGAACCGAGATTGTGCCACTGCTTTCCAGCCTGAATGACAGAGCAAGACTCCATCTCAAAAAAAAGAAAAAGAAAAAAAAAAGAAATATGTTCCACATCTGCTTCTTCCTGTCCCTCCTGTGCCACCACCTGGCCATACCGCCTTGGTCCCTCCCTGGAATGTCGCTGGTACTGACTGGTCTGCCCACCGACTTCTGCGAGCCCTTCCCCTTGTCATAACACAGCAGCCAGACTGATCCTTCCCCAACATGTCTTCCTCTACTCAGAAGCCCACAGATGGGTTCATGTCTTGGAACAGAAACCAGGTGCTCTGCAGTGGCACACATACACTGCTCTGCAGTGGGATATATATGCTGCTCTGCAGTGGCACACATACACTGCTCTGCAGTGGGATATATACGTGGCTCTGCAGTGGCACACATACACTGCTCTGCAGTGGGATATATACGCTGCTCTGCAGTGACACATACACTGCTCTGCAGTGGGATATGTAGGCTGCTCTACAGTGGCACACATACGCCGCTCTGCAGTGGGATACATACGCTGCTCTGCAGTGGCACACATATGCTTCGTGTGGGTCTGCCCTGTGGGGACATCACCCGTGCAGGCACATGTGTGTGCCTCCCGTGTTCTGCCCAGCACACTCCCTAGTGCACTCCAGGCTCTCACACATCTGAGTGAAGGGAAGGCCAGCACATTTCTTCCATAGTTAACATCTAGCTACTTGAGTTGTTTGTTTTGTGCTTTTAAGAATTGTAAGTAGCGGGCCGGGTGCAGTGGCTAACACCTGTAATCCCAGCACTTTGGGAGGCCAAGGCAGGTGGTTCACCTGAGGTCAGGAGTTCAAGACCAGTGTGGCCAAACGTGGTGAAACCCCGTCTCTAATAAAAATACAAAAAAATTAGCCAGACGTGGTGGTGGGTGCCTGTAATCCCAGCTACTCAGGAGGCTGAAGCTGGAGAATCACTTGAACCTGGGAGGCAGAGGTTGCAGTGAGCTGAGATCACACCAGTGCACTCCAGCCTGGGCAAAAAGAGTAAGACTGTGTCTCAAAAACAAAAAGAAAAAAGAAAAGAAAAAAGAATTGTAGGTAGTTACAGATTTTTTAATTTGTCAACTATCAATTCACTGACTTTGTTTCTCATAGGTTTCAGTTGACTGACTTGGATTTTTAAGTTATGTGGTTATATCAGCTTCAAATGATGTAATTTTTATGCTTGTAAAAATATGTATGTGCTTAGCAATTAAATGATTATGTGATTTTTTTTTTTAGTTGTATTGTTTTTTAGTGTTTAAGTAACTATTTCCTAGTTAAATTTCCAATTGTTTGGAATCCTTTTTTTCTTATTCATCTCCAGTTTTGTGCACAGAGGGTGGGTGTGGCATTTGTGATCTATTATTGTTAATGGCCTCCATTTAAAATCATTTTATTGGCTGTGATTTCCTTGCCATGTGAAACTATTTTAGTGAAGCGTTTGCTTTTCTAGCTGCAAAAAATTGTTTGAAGAAAGATAATGAGAAATGGGGACTCTAATTGGCCTACAGTTCAATAGAAGAAAACTAAGTCTACCCAAACACGATAGTAGCCACTGTTTTCTCTAAACTAGGAAAAAGCAGCAGTAGAATTGTTGATTAGTCTTGAAGAAGGCTATAGTTCTCGCTGCCATCCGGTTTTTCAGCCTAAAAAACAGGTATGCCGAATGCAGGGTGCTGGGAGGGGTGTGTACGTCTCTGAAACCACCTGTCTTTTGCAGAGATGCTGGAAGGGTGCAGTCTGCCTGCTGAGTCAGACTTTGAGTTGGGCAGATCCAGCTTTCTAGCCAGCGTGGTGCTTGCTGTGGCCCTGGCCTGGTTGCTTAGTCTTCTGAGCCTCAAGTTCCGTGTCTCGCTTTTGAAAGTAATGCAGTGCTGATGGCACTGAGGTTTTTAGTGTTAAATGGATGAGCACTGGGAAGTGTTTTTGCTGAATCCCCTGCCAGGCTCTTATTGCTGTAGGCAGTAACGCAGAGCTGGGAGCAGTTTTTATTTGTCAGTGGTAAGTAATGTCAGTTTTTCTTCTCCTACACGGACTAGCTTTTGTTAACTTACTGAAACAAACAATTTTTTAAGCATTTCTGCCAGGAAGTTCCAATTTGGCAATCAGTGAAGGTGTTTTATTCTACATACGGGAGGATACAAGGGTAGTGCAAGGGGATGAAAAAGACAGTCCCCAAGAATATAAGCATCGTGACAGCTGTGCAGCTGAAAATTCATAAATGAGACTACCTCTAAAAGGAAGCTGTAAAATCAACATACAGCGGGTCAGGAGAGATTTGCAAAGGCGCTTTAAAGAAATGGTGCCTTGAGAAGTCGGAGGCCTCCTTGAGAATGCCTTAAGGAAAATACTGTTAGAAGGGGGTTGTCAGCAGTGAAGTTGGGAAAACAGCCTCCTGGAGGTGTGGCTTGGAGGCAGAACATTGGGCTGCACTGGTCGGATGCCATTCCCCGTTGGCACCGCAGACCAGCTTTACCAGTAGGGATTGCCATGCTTTCCAAGCGCAAGCCCTTAGGAAGGTAGAGGTGGGCAGGTAGGGAGGAGGGAAGATTTAGGAAGGAAGAGGAGCTTCAAGAAGGCAGCCTTTGTCTTCCAACCAGAGCTGCTGAGGCTCCAGACCATCCTCTCCTGCGCCCCACGGTGGCTATTTGGGTCCTTACCACTTCCTGTCCCCCTCCTGGCATCTCACAGGTATTCAGGCAGCTTTGCATCCTGGGCTTCGGTTATTCCTGCTGTTGAGACCACTCACGCTCCGTGGTGTCAGCAGCCACCGTTTGACTTGCTCATGTGCTAGTGGGTTAGAAATGGGGAGCATCTGCCGAGGGATCTGTCCTGTGGCCTGGCCTGGGTGTGGACGGCTGTGGTCCCCCAGGGCTTCGTGGATGTTGCGTCTGAGAAGACTGGAAGTTGGCCGGAGGCCTCATGGGGGTCCTGCAGGGACAGTCTCAAGGTGACAGCGGCTGCACCCCGAGCACGGCCTGAACTGGAGAGGCACCTGCGCCTCTGACATGGCTTTGCATAACACGCAGCATCTTCATACCTGCTGTGTTCTGCTGGTTCCAGGCCAGTCATCAGAGCTCGTGCAGATTTGGTGGGGTCCTCCCTCTCAATGGCAGGTGTCGAAAGAACCTCTGGACATGGTCATAGCCATCCCAGACGTTCACTCCCTACCAATCCCCTGGTGGTTTCCCCAGCCTTCCCCCACCTGTACTGAAGAACTGACACCCGCCCTCTGGTTTTAAAATGTTTAGAATTTGTAATAATTTTATAGATATGTATTTTCTAGAGAGTGATGTAACATCCATAACAATCTAAAAATAGATTTTCTAGGAAATTACCGTGAAATCTACAAAGTCAATAAAACATTTCATCCCAGGTGCTGAGCTGTGAGGAGAGTATCAGGGTTTGGGCTCTGCTGCCTTTCCCCGAAGAACTCACTTGGGAAGCAGTCAGGTACGTGGCATCCTGGGGCCTGGCTGACCTCAAGCTTGTCTGGTACTGTTAGTGTCAGCAGCATTTCTTCTTTAGCGAGGCTGTTGGAAGATAAAAGGGGAAGGAGGAATTTCTGGGCCTTGGTGGCTGTGAGGAGCTGCAAGTGATGCTGAACGCGATCTTCCAGCTGGCCTGGGGCCCTGGTGGAGACTGAACATGGAACGAGGGGCAGGTTTTGTGGGTAGACAATGGCGTCCATGAGAACTACTGAGTAGGCAGAAAGAAAGATGGGTCTGAAGCTCAGGAGAGAAGTGGGGATGGAGGCATGCATTCTGGAATCATAGACAACAGCAGACATACTTGTTCAGCAGGAGGAATACGCAGGTTGTTCATCGTCTCGTCATCAGTCATCATTGGACTTTGCTTTTCGCATGGGGCATCGTTTCTTTCTCCACTGTCCCATGATGGTGGCTTTTTACATTTTATATTTGGGGAAACTAAGATTCACAGTCAGGTTGCTGCTCAGTGAACCATTAACCATTATTGTGCATGGGCACTAATGTGGGCATTTTAATTGTCATGTATCTTTAAATATTTTCTATGTTTCAGATTAGAAGATAATTCTGAAACAAATGCCAGCCACTCTTTAATTACAAAAGTGACGGATGAGCTGTATCAACATGTGCCTGAGAATCATTGTGTTTTAAAGGAATTGGATCATCTTCCTACTGAGATGTAAGTTCCAGGACATCCTGACAACTGTTAAAACATTGATTCTGCAGATTAGCATAGCAAACTTAGACATTTTCTATGTTTTAGATTTTATAAAGTAGTCTTAGAATCTCACTGTTACTACTCCAAGAGGAATTATGAGATCAGTTTTGATAATCTCTGTGCAAGCGTGGCATATCTGATGAGGCTGTGAATATCAGATTCTGTTTGCCACAATTCAGTGTATTTAATTAACACTTGCCGCATGTCACAGTTGTCCCTGCAGACCCACCAGTGATACGCAGCTAGCCCTGGCTCCCAGAAAGCCGCAGCCTTGCAGGTACAGGAGAGTGAGGTACAGTTGAGGATCACAATGCCTGCTCCAAGTCTGGCTCTGTTTGCAGGTGGCCCCAGCTGCTCCGTGAGCTCTGCAGCACACCCTTTCCTACCCTCTTCTGCCCCAGGATTGTGCTGAAAGTGCTGGTTGTGCTCCAAAGCATCGGCAAGCAGTGTCACCACGTGTCTGGCCAGGTCACCATTGCCTCGGAGTTGAGACACAGGCAGTGGGTGGAGAGGATGCTGCGGTCTCGCCAGCGGCAGAACTACCTGCGTATATGGAGTAGGTGTGCCCTCACTTTCCTGTTTTGGAGGGGCACTGTGGGGCAGGAAGTTGTCACAGATGCAGTTCCAGTCCCCACTGAAGACACACACAGTAGGCCCCTCACTGAACCCATCGACAGGTGTTGATATACTTGGAGTTCACAACTGAGAGTATGAACCCAACGTATCTGAGACAGGTCTCAATCCTTTTAGAAAGTTTACTTTCCCAGGGTTAAGGACGTGCTGTGACAGCCTCAGGAGATCCTGACAGCATGTGCCCCAGGTACTTGGGGCGCAGCTTGCTTTTATACATTTTTATACATTTTAAGGAGACATAAGACATCAGTCAGTAGGTGTAAGGTGTACATTGGTTCCATCTGGAAAGGCAGGAAAACACAAAGGTGGGGGCCTTCCAGGTTATAGGTGGACAAGAGACAAAGGATTGCATTGTTTTGAGTCTTTCATAGGCCTTTCGGTGAATACACAATTGACTTGTGAGTGGGGGTAGAGGAATAGTGACTTACACCTTAGTGTGGCTCAGTGAAGCTGCATTTTACACAGGGTAGAGGAAGCAATCATATAGGTATTTGTCTCAGGTGAGCTGAGGGATGACGCCCTGTCCCACCCCTGGGAAGATCAGCTGGCAACTGCATTGCCAGGGTGAAATTCAGCAGAAGTCTTTCTGAGGGAGGTCTGTCTTTGTGAGGGAGGTCTGTATGTAGCTTTTTTCTCTTGTAGCCACATTATTTAGGAATAAAATGGGAGGCAGGTTTGCCTGAGGCAGTTCCCAGCTTGACTTTTCCCTTTGGCTTAGTGAGTTTGGGGTACTGAGATTTATTTTCCTTGCATGGTGGAAACAAAAGTTAAGTTCCCACAGCATGTTTCTGGTCATAAAAATATTGCCAAACTTCTTAAAAAAGACCCAAAACACTTACAGTGTTAAACACTGAGGCACATATGAGCTCTATGGACATTTAAGAAAGATGAATAAAAACAAGTGAGAACTACTCACTGTTTGGCGAGGCAGTGAATGACGGCAGTCCGGCAGTCCTGTGGTGGTTAAATGAGGCAGTAAATGTTTGCAGAGCGAGACCTCCCCAGGCCCGCCCCTTTCCCCCCACCCACAGCTCCAGCACCAACAGGAACAAATGTGTGGGTCACTGAGCACTTTTGTACCGACATGCACTGTCGAGCACTTGCATGATGATGGTAGACTTTACAAGTTCTTATAATTTGTATTCATTCATTCATTCATTCATTCATTTTCCAACCTGTTCATTCCAGTTCAGAGTTGTGGGTGGCTGGAGCCTATCCAAGCAGCTCTGGGTACAAGGCAGGACCCACCCCGGACAGGACGTGGTTCCTTCGCAGGGCCAGTCACACACCCACACTCACTCTGGGACCATGGAGATACGCCAGTTCACCTAATGTGCACGGCTCTGGGATGTGGGAGGTAACTGGGGGATGGGAGAAAACCCATGCAGAACATGCTTCTCCACACAGACCATGGCCCTCACGGTGTATCGATTTCTTTTCTCACTGATGTTGTGATGAAACGGTGTTGAATGAAATGATGTTATCTGAGGACTGTGAGGACTCCCCATGCTGATTTTCATAGAAAGTTATAGTACATACTATTTTAAATAGTGTTTGTAATTTGGCCTATGGAAATGTGGGTTCTATCTACCTAAATGAATATTTGGATTTAAAGTATAACAGCGGATTAACTGGATTTGGATTTAAAATATAACAACAGATTAACTTAATAGCAGATTAACAGCATTATGGTTCCTTCGCTTACAGTGTATATTTTAGAATGTGCTACATCCTTAAGAAATGACCATTTTGGATACATTTCTAGAACTTTTGGGTTGAGTGGTATCTGTGTTTTTAAAGCTTTAAATAGATATCACTGGATTCCCCTCCAGAAGGGTGCTACTCAATTTACACTCTTACCAGCAGTTTATAAGACAAGGTCATTCTGTTATTACCACTCTCCAAAACCAGAATATTTTTAAATGTCTCAACTAGTTTCACAGGAAAAATAAGATCTTACTTTAGTTGGGATTTCTTTAATCTGGTGGCATTGAGCCTGCTTTTGTATTGAGGCCATTTGTTTTCCTCTAGTGAGAGTCCCTCCCTAGATGTCAGAGGGCAGGGCGCAGGGGGGCTGCTGGGCGCAGACTGGGCCTGCCTGGTGCTCCGTGAGTGTGCAGAGCCCCTGGCAGCCCTGACATAGACCGTCAGATGTCTGAGAGTCTCAGATGATGACTGATGAGCAAGGAATGCGGATGTGCAGGATGGGCCAGGAGCAAGGGCTACACTGGGCACTCCCGCCAGCCACGGGCCTGGGGGCTGGAAGCAGGCATTGGGCTCTGAGGATTAGGAAAATTATTTTTTGAGAAGTTGGGACTTAAGGATGTTGATGAAGTGAAACATCTTTTTCCTGATGAAGGTGGAAAATACCAACATTCCTCACGTTTGAATTTACTTTCATCTGTTTTTAGTATCAGACTACTGTCCCCTGTGCTCAGCCTGATCTGGTTCCTCATTACGCTGGAGTTGGTCAATGGGAAGAATTCTGTTCATGGGAAGAATGCGCGTGAGTATCAGCAGTACCTAAAGTGAGTATGTTCCACTTCTCTGTAGTCGCATTGCATCGTGGGCCAGATTGGGGGTGAGCCTGTAGGAGTGAGACTGGGGCAGCATGAGGGCCACCATCTCCTTGGTGGCCCCACCGCCATCTCAGGCAAGGGTCTGACATCTGGCCTGCAAGAAGAACTCCCACATCCAAATGTCTCAAAACCACATTTTGTTTGTTTGTTTGTTTCTCGAAGACAGAGTTCCATCTGGAAAGGCAGGAAAACACAAAGGTGGGGGCCTTCCAGCATATAGGCGGACAAGAGACAAAAGATTGCATTGTTTTGAGTCTTTCATAAGCGTTTCAGTGAATACACAACTGACTTGTGAGTGGGGGTAGAGGAATAGTGACTTAGACCTTAGTGTGGCTCAGTGAAGCTGCATTTTACACAGGGCAGAGGAAGCAATCATATAGGTATATGTCTCAGGTGAGCTGAGGGACGAAGCCCTGTCCCACCCCTAACACTAACCATAACCCTAACCCTAACCCAAACCCTAACACAAACCCTAACCCTAACCCTAAAATCCTAACCCTAACCCTAAAACCCTAACTCTAACCCCTAACCCTAACCCCTAACCCAAACCCCAACCCCTAACCCCTGACCCTCACTCTCACCCTGACCCTGACCAAGACCCTAACGCCTAACCCCTAACCCAGACCCTAACCCTAACCCCTAACTTTAAACCCTAACCCTGACCCTAACCCCTAACTCTAACCCTAACCCAACCATAACTCTAACCCCTAACCCTAACCCTAAAACCCTTAACCCTTAAACCCAACCCTAACCCTTAACCCTAACCTTAACCCTGTAACCCTAACCACCCTAACCCTATAACCGTAACCCTAACCCTAAAACCTAACCCTAACCCTAAACCCTAACATTAACCCCTAACCCGAACTCGAACTCTAACCCGAACCCAAACTGTAACCCTAACCCTAAGACTTAACTCTAACCCTAACCCTAACCCTACCCCTACCCCAACCCCAACCCAAACCCAAACCCTAGCCCTAGCCCTAACCCCTAACCCTAAAACCCCTAACCCTAACCACTAACCCTAACCCCTAACCCTCACCCTCACCCCTAACCCTAACCCCTAACCCTAACCCAAACCCCTAAGCCCTAACCCTTAACCCTAACCCCAACCCCTAATCCCTAACCCTAACCCCAACCCTAAACCCTAACTCTAACCCTAAACCCTAACTCTAAACCTAACCCAACCCCTAACCCTAACCCCAACCCCTAACCCTACCCCTAAACCCTGACACCTAACCCCTAACCCTAACCCTAGCCCTAAAACCCTAACAATAACCCTAAGCCTAACCCTTAACCCTAACCCTAGCCCTAACCCTAACCCCCAGCCCTAACCCTAACACTAACCCGAACCCCTAACCGTAACCCTAACCCCCTAGCCCTAACCCTAACCCCTAACCCGAACCCTAACCCTAAAACCCTAACCCTAAAACTCTAGCCCTAGCCCTAAACCATAACCCCTATCTCCAACCCCTAACTCTAACCCTAACCCTAACCCTATTGCTACGTTCGCATTGACTATGTCAGTGTTATTATGATCGCTGTCTTAGCACTCCAGGGCAACGTGGGGAATGCAGATCTTGCATTAACTTTTCTATTGAGGCAGTGCATTAGCATTAGAGGTACTTGTTCCGTGAGCACTGGGGGTGTCGTCTTTGGGGTGTCATGTCTGCGTATGCTGCATTTGTGTTCCGGGCCACGGTGTGGACCTCGCACTGAGGCCGCCTAGCCCTGGGTGGGGAGAACCTCGGTGCGCAAGATTGAGAGCGGCTTTTGGTTTCCCGTTTTCCACACTGAACCATTCTAACTAGTCTCTGACCTTCATTACTCAAGGCTACAAACAGAAAGGAGTTTATTCGCCGTGGATACGGCTCCGCGTTGCCCCAAAGCGAGGCTGAGAACGCAGCCCCGCCCTCGCGGTGCACCCCACGTGCTGACCTGGGCTGAGAAGAACGCTGCTCCCCCTTCGCGGTACCCCCGAGGTCTGCGCAAAGGAGAACACAGTTCCGCCCTCGTGATGCTTTCTGGATCTGTGATGAGGACAATACAACTCCGCCCTCGCAGAGGCACAGCGCCGGCGCGGCGCAGGCGCAGAGTCGCGCGCCGGCGCAGCGCAGGCGCACAGTAGCAGGCTGCGGCGGAGAAGGCACAGAGTCGCAGGCCGGCGTGGCGCAGACCCAGAGTTGCAGGCCGGCGCGGCGCAGGCCAGCGCAGGCGCAGAGTCGTAGGCCTGCGCGGCGCAGGCCCAGAGACGCAGGCCAGCGCGGCGCGGGCGCAAAGTCGCAGGCCAGGGCGGGCGCAGAGTCGCGCCCCGGCCCAGAGTCGCAGGCCGGAGCGACGCAGGAGCAGAGTCGCGCGCCGGCGCGGCGCAGGCGAAGACTCGCAGGCGAATAGTCGCGCGCCGCCGTGGTGCACGCCAGCGCGGCGCAGGCCTAGAGTCGCGCGCAGGCGCGGCGCAGGCCGGCACAGACCGGCGCAGTCGCAGAGTCGCGGGCCGGCGCGGCGCATGACAGCACAGGTGCAGAGCCGCGGGCCGGCGCGGCGCAGGCCGGGGGCAGGCGCAGAGTCGCAGGAGAATAGTCGCGGGCCGGCGCAGGCGCAGTGTCGCAGGCGGGCGCGACGCCGGCGCAGAGTCTCGCGCTGGCGCGGCACAGACCCAGAGTCGCGGGCCGGCGCGGCGGAGGCACACAGTCGCGCTTCGGCCCGGTGCAGGCGCAGGCCGGCGCAGGCGCAGAGTTGCAAGCGCAGAGTGGCGCGCCGGCGCCGCGCAGGCCAAGAGTCGCAGGCGCAGAGACGCGCGCCGGCGCGGCGCAGGCCGGCCCAGGCGCAGAGTAGGACGCCCGCGAGTCGGGGCGGTGGGGCGGGGCGGCGCAGGCGCGGAGACGCACGCTGCGTGGGCCTGAGGGGGCGCGGTGCAGGCGCACAGACGCACGCCGCCGGGGGAGCGGCGCAGAGACGGGGGAACATCAGTAATCTGAAAAGCTGGGCTCGGGTGCCCCCTGCTTGCAGCCGCGCACTACAGGGCTGTCTTGCTCACGGTGCTGTGCCACTGCGCCGCCTGCTGGCGTCTAGAGCAACTGCAAGGCCCTCTTTCTTATAGTGGTGGTCAGCGCCCCCTGCTGGCGCTGGGGCACTGCCGGGCCCTCTTGCTCGCAGTATAGTGACGGCGCGCCGCCTGCTGGCAGTTGGGGACGTTGCAGGGCTCTCTTGCTCACAGTGTAGTAGCAGCACTCCCGATGCTGGCAGCTGGGGACACTGCCGGGCCCTCTTGCTTGCCTTGTAGTGGGGGCACGCCCCCTTCTGGCCGCTGGGGGCACTACGGGATCCTCTTGCTCAGTGTGGTGGCAGCACGCCCCCTGCTGCCGACCAGGACACTGCAGGGTCCTCTTGCTCATAGTGTGGTGCCCGTGCGCCACCTGCTGGCAGCTAAGGACACTGCAGGATCCTCTTGCTCACAGTATAGTCGTGGTACGCCCCCTGCTGGAAGCTGGGGACACTGCGGGCCCTCTTGCTGGCAGTGTCGTCGCAGCACAACACCTGCAGGCACATGGGGACTGTGCAGGGCCCTCTTGCTCCAGGTGTGACGGCTGGCGCCCCCTAAAGGCCGCCTCCTGCACCGCTTAAAGTCGGAGCGCCAGTTATTAAGCGCCATCGGTTCTGGAAATTAATGTCCCGGTTCTTGTCTAACTTGGAAGAAAGATTTTCACCAAGAGGCAATGCAAAGAGGGCAGGTAACTTCATTGAAAAAAATACAGTGTGAAGAGCTTACTGTAGAAAAATAGGAGTAGGCTGATCGTGCAGGAAAGCAGCCTGAGAGTCCTGTGCAGGGAATTTTATTTTGGATTTCTTCACATTCCTGCCTCTGTCTCAAGTCTCCGCCTGTTTTCTTTGTCTGCTTTTCCTGCTACTGCCTTAAGTCCCCGACTTGCCCCAGTTAGGCTTGTGGGACCTCCTCACTGCTGGATGAGGCACGTGTGTGGTGATCGATCTGAACTCACTCTGGCACCAGGCTCCTTCCCGCCATCCCAGGCAGGCTGACAGCGGTCACATTTGGACCTACTGCGTCTATCTCTTTTCAATGTGCTTCTCTGCCCTAATCTGTACTTATGGTGCCAGGTTTCTTTGAAGAATGTCCCCTTTGTCCTTATCAGCATGTAGCTAGCAATATTGTGACATTATTACTGCAGAGTGAATGATGACTGGGGCATCTTAAGAGGATTTCTAGGGTGTTTCTTTCTGCTTCTCCCTCCTACCCGCAATTCACAAGTGCCCATCCACTCCAGCATTACGGATGCCACTAAATGTGAATTTTTCGTGGTCCCTCCAGGTGAGCCTTCCCAGACTTTCCCTTTTTCAGGAGCTCCCCCTCCTGTTCATGTCTAGCTATCTATGTGCTCTAACAGAGCCCACTACCCTGTGTCTTTCCCAAAAATAGTGAGGGAACGATTATTGGAAACCATAGGAAATGATATGCGTATAGATGAAAAGTTTACAATGTACACAAATAATCACTCAAAATCATCCTTACACTAAAAATGCAAAACTATACAATTTCTAGAAGAAACTATGGAAGAAAAGCTATGTGCCTTTGGGTTTGGTCATGAATTTTAACAAATGACACACAAGGTTGATACATGCAGAAGAAATGACAATGTGGATTTCTTAATATTTACAGTTTATACTCTGGAAAAGACCTTGTTAAGGAAACAAAAAGACAAGCCACATATTGAAAAAAAATTGGCAAAATACAGATCTGAGAATCTGTATTCAAAATATAGACAAAATTCCTGAAACTAAACAATAAGTTAAACATCTCAATTAAAAATGCACACAGTTCTGAACAGACACCTCACCAAAGACGATCTACGGATGGCAAGTAAACATACAAAAAGATGCTCAACGTACTACAGAACTGAAAACCACAATGAGATAGCACGGCTGGTCTATATCTGTTAGAACTGCTAAACTCTAAAAAAATCACAAATTGCTGGAGGAAAAACAAGAACTCTTTTCATTGCTGGTGGAAGACAGTGTGTAACACCAGAATATGCCACCCCAAAATATGATGGTAAGAAACCAGAATATGCCACCCCAAAATATGTCCCTTTGGCATAAGAATTATTCTGAGCTGATTACTTTGAAAGAAATGCTAAAAAAGGAAGTTCTGCAAACAGAGTAGAAGTTACCCTTGTGTAAGGAAAATTTACATCTATAAAAGAAATCCCCATTTAAAAGATCTCTCTCTCTCTCTCTCTCTCGACACCAACCAAGAAGAGAAGGATGACTAAATCACTAAAGAGTCTTACCAACAGAGAACGCATGGAGTTAAGTCTGTATAAGAAAACTTACCCTTGTCTACTGTGCTTTTGCTTGTTACCTCCCCACTACTGAGCCTCAAATCTTCTTTCTTTAAGTTGAAGATAGCATTTACACTTCATTGAAAGCCACCTGCTGGGGATTTACTCATTTTTCCCTGAGTATCTCCCATGTATCCATAAGGTATACATGTTTTTAAACTTGTCTACTTTTTTCTCATTTTAATCTGTCATTTGTTACAGAGGGTCCCATCTAAGAATTCCATAAAGGTAGAGAGAAAATTATTTTTCCTCCCCTATTACAAGTTGGGCAGTTTTTCCCAAAGTTAAACAAGTCTCACCTTACAATCCAAAAATCACATTCATAAGTATTTTGACAGCTACTTTGATATTATTTCCAAACAAAAGCTACCATGCAATTATGTACAGAAGCCCTATTCATAATGACCAAAGGAAAAAAAGGAATCAGAAAGTCTTATAACAGTTGACTGTGTGGGAACCCACTCAGACATCAAGAGTTGTCATAGGGACCGGGCACGGTGGCTCATGCCTGTAATCCCAGCACTTTGGGAGGCTGAGGCAGGTGGATCACGAGGTCAGGAGATCGAGACCATACTGGCTAACGTGGTGAAACCTCGTCTCTACTAAAAAAAAAAAATACAAAAAAAATTAGCCGGGTGTGGTGGTGAGCACCTGTAGTCCCAGCTACTCAGGAGGCTGAGGCAGGAGAATGGCATAAACCTGGGAGGTGGAGCTTGCAGTGAGCCAAGATCATGCCACTGCACTCCAGCCTGGGCAACAGAGCAAGACTCTGTCTCAAAAAAAAAAAAAAAAAAGTTGTTATAAAGATTATTTAAATGAAAACATTTGAGATACCGAAGATAAAGAAAGAAATCTTACCAGAACTTACTTTGTCTAATTATAGCAGAGCTCCCAGAAAATACAGCTGCCATTAACCCCATCCAAGGAGTTTCTTTCAAATTCAGCTGCCAGGAAGACAGCCTACTCATTCCCATTAGCACTGATAAATGAAAATGAAATCGTCAGCTCCCAACTGACTGAACAGACCCACTCTTGGCTGAACTCAAAACTGAGTTCTCGGATTTACAGAGGATCCCATCTTAGAATTCCGTAAAGGTAGAGAGAAAATTATTTTTCCTCCCCTATTACAAGTTGGGCAGGATGGGATGACAGGGGTCAGATACACCTCGTTGTACCCCCTCCTTTGCTAACCATGGTGAGGCTTTCTTCCCTAAGGCTTTAACGGAAACAAGCCTTTCAAAAGACTCCACTACTGATTTCAACCAACTGCCTGAAGCTGCCTCTCCTCTCTTGCCTGATAAGAGACCACCCATGACGGAGAGGTTCTGGACAGCATACACAGGATGCGCAGAGCGAGTTTTCATATCCTCTGCTTCAACTTTTAATGTTAGAGGGCTGAAAACTCCACCCTGGCATCACACTAACACTGCCGTTTTTTTGTACATTGGACCCATGAAGGAGCAAGAAACTCAATTGCACATGCACGCATTTCTCCTTTCAGAAATATGCATCACTCCTCCTAGAGCTTATTAGATATGTGTATTTGGCCACGCCACTCAGTATAAATTACTATTTCCTTTATCTCTCCCTTGAAGTGTCTGTTTCTGACTTCTGGCTGGAGGCTATGCTTCCTAGCCTGTCAGGACTATCCTGCAGGCTGCAACCCTTTATAGGAAATAAATCTCTCACTGGGTGCAGTGGCTCATGCCTGTAATCAAAGCACTTTGGGAAGCAGGATCACCTGAGACCAAGAGATCGAGACCGTCCTGGCCAACATGGTGAAACCCCGTCTCTACTAAAAATACAAAAATTAGCTGGGCATGGTGGCGCATGCCTGTAGTCCCAGCTACTAGGGAGGATGAGGCGGGATAATCGCTTGAACCTGGGATGTGCAGCCTGCAGTGAGCCAAGATCACTCCACTGCACTCCAGCCTTGGCAACAAGAGTGAAACTCTGACTCAAAAAAAATAATAATAATGAAATCTCTCCTTTCCGAATTTATGAAGCTCATCATTCTTCATTTGACAGCATTAAAAAGTTCAAAAAACCTTCCATACTCTCCCACAGAAGCCCTAGAAATCTTCATTTTGTTAATCATTTTGGATGCCTGAGAACTTGTAATCCAATGAGTAGAAATGTCGGTACCCCATTTATTGCTGTCATCCTGCCAGTTCTCAGGAGTTTGTATAAGTCTAAATCTGCAAGGGTCTCATCCCATAAGGACCCTTGTCTCTTTCTCTGTTGCCTTTGCCCACTGGCTCTGGCAACAGGGGTCTTTCTTTCTCCTTGGCTATCTTTGGATATGGGGACTCCATCTTCTGTGCCACCTTAGGGAATGCCTTTTGCATGCATGGCTAAGTCATTAAAAAGCCTACAGTTTGAGTAACACTTTGAGTGAGTACTCTCTGAAGCTGGGTTGGAATCTCAGGCTTCTTTGTCTGAAAGATAACTCTTGGGCTAGAAGTTTCTTATCCTAGCTTTGGTTTTGAGGCCTCTCTGTTCTCCTCGGGTTGGAAGTTATTCCTGGCTTTTTGTTTCATGGTGTCTCTGTGATCTTGCTCTTGCTCCTTTCATGGGAACTTCTCAGTTGACTAAATTCTCCCTTCTCAAACCTCTGCTGACTGTGTGTTCCACCAATGTGGAACTAATTCTGGCCATCACGAGCATGTCACAGTGCTGCAGAGATTTTGTTTATGGCCAGTTTTGGGGCTAGTTTATGGCCAGATTTGGGGGCTTGTTCCCAACAATTTGGGAAAACAAAGAGTGTGAGAAACGGGTAAAATTTAGATTTTAAAAAATGTTCAGGGCCAGGCATGGTGGCTCATGCCTGTGATCCCAGCACATTGGGAGGCTGAGGCAGGAGGATCAGAAGGTCAGAAGTTCGAGAACAGCCTGGCCAACATGGTGAAACCCTGTCTCTACTAAAAATACAAAATTAGCAGGGTGCGGTGGCAGGTGCCTGTAGTCCCAGCTACTCGGGAGGCTGAGGCAGGAGAATCACTTGAAACCAGGAGGCGGAGGTTGCAGTGAGCCGACATCATATCACTACACTCCAGCCTGGGCAACAAGAGCAAAACTCCATCTAAATAAAAATTCTTCATTCACCATAATAGGAAGTCATTAGATAATATCTGAAAACTCATAAATTTAAAAATTGCATGGGGCAGGGCATGGTGACTCACACCTGTAATCCCAGCACTTTGGAAGGTTGAGGTAGGCAGGTTGCTTGAGTGCAGTAATTCGAGAGCAGCCTGGGCAACATGGTGAAACGCTGTCTCCATTAAAAGAAAAAAATACAAAAAAATTGGCCAGGTATGGTGGCGTGTGACTGTAGTCCCAGCTACTCAGGAGGCTGAGGAGGTAGAATCACCTGAGCCTGGGAGGTGGAGGCTGCAGTAAGCCAAGATTGTGTCACTGCACTTCAGTCTGGGAAACCCCAGTGTCTGGAGACCCTGTCTCAAAAATAAATACATTAAGTAAGTAAGTAAATATTGTATAGTAAGATGTCAATAGACGATGGACTAGAAAGCTACAGCCCCTTCTTTCCTCACAGAGACACCAAGTTAACAACAATATACTGACCAGAATACCTCTGTGAGAATCCTATAAACAAGCTGAGAAATTAGAGTACCTAGGCCATTGTAAAACCAAGAAGGGATTTCAGTGAAAAGGGAAGGACAATTCGTAGCATTTGGTGTGTCCATCAGTGCTGCTCCCCTATGCCGTACAGTACACAGCAATCAGGAGAAAATTCTTCACACTCAAGCTCTCCCCTTGGAACAGAAACAAAAGAGCTGATCTTTCACCAAACATTTGGACTCGTGTGGGGGCTGCCCAGGGGGCTGCTTTCTGTTTCACCTGACTCAAAGCACTGATGGTATTAGCGCCGGAATTTTGGAAGCCACTAAAAACAGAGGGAAGAAGCACACTAGAGCTGCAGTTCTGCAGCCAGATGCCAGGAAGAGCAAGAGATCAAAACAGGTTCAAGAAGTTTTAGAACTCCAGCCAGGCGATTGGTGAAGGTCTTCCTCTGCATAAAGCCAGTATGCAAACACTGTAAGAGGTATTCGTTTTTTAGATATTCAAATCTCGGTTAAAAAAAAAAGTTACAAGGCACACAAACAAACAGAGAAACAAGGCCCAATAAAAGAACAAGATAAAACTCCAAAACTTGACCTCAGCCGGGCGTGGTGGCTCACGCCTGTAATCCCAGCACTTTGGAAGGCCAAGGCGGGTAAATCTCTTGAGGCCAGGAGTTTGAGGCCAGCCAGGCCAACATGGTGAAAGCCCATCTCTACTAAAAATACAAAAGTTAGCTGGGGACTGCATAAAGAAAATGTGGCACATATACACCATGGAATACTATGGAGCGATAGAAAACAATGAGTTCATGTCCTTTGTAGGCAAATGGATGAGGCTGGAAACCATCATCCTCAGCAAACCAACACAGGAACAGAAAACCAAACACCACACGTTCTTACTTATAAGTGGAAGTTGAATAATGAGAACAAATGGACACAGGGAGGGGAACATCACACACCAGGGCCTGTTGTGGGGTTGGGGGCTAGGGGAAGGATAGCATTAGGAGAAATACCTAATTTAGATGATGGGCTGATGGGTGCAACAAACCACCATGGCACGTGTATACCTATGTAACAAACCTGCACATTCTGCACATGTATCCCAGAACTTGAAGTATTTTAAAACATACATATAAAAGTCACAGGATGTTTGTGACAGTATCTATTACACTGATGTTGCCATCACATAGTTGACTATGTGCAGACTCCAAGTGAAATTTCTTGCAGTTGTTAGAGACATGGAAAATCTGTATTTCCAGATAAAAACTCAAAAATTTTAGAAAAACATTCAGGATTTACAGTCTAGAGCTCTGACACTGGAATCTTTTCCAACTTTAAAGTTTAATGATTTACTTAAATCTAAAAATAGTAGGTTGCAGATATATTTAAGCAGTGTGCCTAGGTAGTATGTTTATATATTAAGATTAAAATGGTCTTCTAAAGTTTACTAATTCTAATATAACCTTTATTGTTTCATGTAGACATATCTTTCCGATTCCCAGGATAATTTAAACAATTCAAAGCAACTATTGACTTAGTTCTAGATTGGGATAGCTATTTATGCATTCAAAGCTTTAGATATGTATTTCAAATTAGAAATGTGTGCTGGTTGTGGAAAGTTGACTTAGAGCCTCAGGTAAGTTTTGTTTTTGTTTTTGTTTTATTGAGATGGAGTTTCACTCTTGTTGCCCAGGCTGGAGTGCAGTGGCACAATCTCGGCTCACTGCAATCTCCTCCTCTCAAGTTCAAGCAATTCTCCTGCCTCAGCCTCCTGAGTAGCTGGGATTACAGGTATGCACCACCACGCCCAGCTAATTTTGTATTTTTAGTAGAGATGGAGTTTCTCCATGTTGGTCAGGCTGGTCTCAAACTCCCGATCTCAGGTGATCCACCCGCCTCAGCCTCCCAAAGTGCTGGGATTACAGGCATGAGCCACTGTGCCCAGCCACCTCAGGTAAGTTTTTTTTTCCATGTGAACACGTTGCTTTCAATTGATGTTATGCCCAGAGCAGACAATTAATAAATACCCTTTGAATTAAATGAGTGATTAACTGTAAATATCACAATACATCTTGCTGGGCATAATTAGATATATCTAGTCCTTGCTGTGACCTAAGAAAGGAATTCTTTTCATTAAATATTTAATGTCTCACCCTGTTCATACGGCTGGAGTTACTGATTCAGTTTGATGTGAATTCAGTCTTATAAAAGACCCATCATTATAACCTGCTCTTATGCTTCCTGTAGTATTGGAACTTCCAACTTGTAGGCAAAATAGATATGCTTCATAGTCTTAAAAACCACAAGAGGCCGGGCTCAGTGGCTCACGCCTGTAATCCCAGCACTTTGGGAGGCCAGGGGGGGCGGATCATGATGTCAGGAGATCGAGACCATCTTGGCTAACATGGTGAAACCCATCTCTACTAAAAATACAAAAAAGCCGGGCATGGTGGCAGGCGCCTGTATTCCCAGCTGCTCGGGAGGCTGAGGCAGGAGAATGGCGTGAACCCGGGAGGTGGAGCTTGCCGTAAGCGAGATTGCGCCACTGCACTCCAGCCTGGGCAACAGAGCAAGACTCCGTCTCAAAAAAAAAAAAAAAAAAACCCACAAGAAATCTCCCTTTATTCATAATAAACATAGAATTAGGTATTCTATTAAACTGAACAACAGAACTAACTGGGAGTGACCGCATACGCTCTATCACAAATTGCCTGGATATCTGAAAAGGTCAGTGGGCCATTTCACTCCGTGCTGTGCCACAGGCCAACCACGAGGGCTGTCAGTGACTCACTGCGTGGGTCACCCAAGGCATGTGGTGTTGAGGCTGTCAAAGAGCAAGACGGGGCTGCATCTAAACTCAGGCCTCTGCTAAGTGTGCGAACTCGGGCAAGATGCTAAAGACTTTAGAGACGTTTCCTTTTCTACAGATGGGGTTATAACACTCACCCTGTCAGGTTCTCGTGTGTGTTGACAAGGCCGGCACGTGACACACCAGGGGCAGAGTTGGATGGGAACCATCTTCCTCAGACAACATGGTCCTCATAAGCATCAACAAAATAAGGAGAGCAGGAGAGCAGGGTGTCTCCAGCTGTGTCAGGACTGCAGCAGGGACTCAGCAACAGTCAGTCTCTTTCTCTTGTTTCATCCAAATCATACATTCAAAAAAAAAGGTGGGGTTATCATGGATGTTTATATGGATTCCTGGGATCAGGCAAATACACCTTTCCTTGTCATTCCTTCAAGAGTTATGTCGACACAGAAACTTGCACACAAATGTTCAGAGCTTTACTCGGGATTACCAGAAACTGGAGGCAACCAACATGTCCTTCAGTAGGTGAATGGATAAATAAATTCTGGTACCTACAGACAATGGAATATCATTCAGTGAGAAAATAAATGAGCTATCTAATCACGAAAAGGCACACAGGGACCCAAAATGCATACCACTAAGTGAAAGAAGCCAAAAAGGCTACATACTGTATGATTCCACTTACATGACATTTTGGAAAAGGGAAAATTACAAAGATAGTAAAACAATCAATGGTTGACAGGGGTTGGGGAGAGGAAAGGATGGATAGGCAGAGAGCCCTGGCTGCTTAGGGCAGTGAGACCACTGTGTGCGATTTCACCACAACGGTGGACCCATGACAGCGTGCAGATGCCCACACCCATTGAATTAAGACCACAAAAAGGTATTAATTACATCAACTATGAACTTTCATAATGAAATAAATCATGTTTTTTAAAAGTGGACAGTTTTGTTCAGTTACTGTCTACTTTCTGAAACGGAGACGGTGGAGTGCTTCCATGGTTGTGAGGATAAAAATAGCTTAGAGAATGTAATAACTAAAATAGGTGCGTAAACATTGTTAAACTATTTTATTCTCATTAAAAAGCGTTGCTTACGTATATTTATATTTAAAAATTGAGCAAGGAGTGCAAACACGTTAACATCATTCTCCTCTAGCTCCACTCAGAAGTCAGGACTGCACAGCTCCGCTTGCACCTGCGAAACACAACAACCTTTTTCAGCGTCATTAAAATATTTCAATGGGAGGATTGACTTTAGACTCAACCTGTGTTTTCTCCCCTGGAAAACAAAGGTTTTGTGAAACAAACAAAGCCTTTACCTTCCTCAACCGAAACACTCAGACATCTGTGATGTCTGCTGTAAGTGCCGCCACCAGGCTCTCCTCTGAAATCTCATAATGGGAAAATAGAGACTGTAGATTCTTTTAGAAAGGGGAGAATCAGAACTAATGTTGAAAGGCCACGTCCTCATTCATAAACACCTTCTTTTACAAATTCCACAGGTTTAGTTACTTTGAGATTAATATGGGCCTATTTTAAAGTGCATTTATTAATTTAGCATGAATTGTTCAAATTCATTCTGGATCCTGAGCCGATATCCAGCAATGCCGGGTGTGCGCCTGTGTAAGTCACCAGCCCTGATGAGCCTCAGGTTATTGTATTCATAAAATGAAGGTTAGGCTTGCTCCAATTTTTTTTTTTTTTTTTTTTTTTTTTTTTTTGAGACGGAGTCTTGCTCTGTCGCCCAGGCTGGGGTGCAGTGGCCGGATCTCAGCTCACTGCAAGCTCCGCCTCCCGGGTTCACGCCATTCTCCTGTCTCAGCCTCCCGAGTAGCTGGGACTACAGGCGCCCGCCACCTCGCCCGGCTAGTTTTTTTTTTTTTTTTTGTATTTTTTTTTTTAGTAGAGATGGGGTTTCACCGTGTTAGCCAGGATGGTCTCGATCTCCTGACCTCGTGATCCACCCGTCTCGGCCTCCCAAAGTGCTGGGATTACAGGCTTGAGCCACCGCGCCCGGCCCAATTTTTTTAAAAACATTTTTAATAGTAAAAACTTTTTTTGTTGTTATATAAAAATGTACAAGAAAAACTCCAACATTACCAATGATAATCATTTTATTAATACAAACATTTTTGTGAGCTCAATTTATGACTTAATTATAGAAGAAATAAGCAACATGAGGTGCCATTATAAAATATGGTAACCATACTTTCCTACTTTGTCTATATGTTATTGATAAATCTTGATGTATACATAAAAGGAGTTTCAAAGAATAATAATTTAAAATAATATCTTGACTTGTAATTTCAGGGACTTTAAAAAAATTCCTGCAACTGCTTTTTAAAGGTTCTAGAACAGTTTTCTATGTCTTCCAGCTAAATAACTACAAAGAGCTAACTCTTCTCACATTCTGTATTATAAATATAAGTCAAAAAAGGAACAAAATCATAAAAACACATGCATGAACAAATGGGCCTTGGCTCACATTTAATTGCATCTGCCAATGCACATAGGTTATAGCAGACTTTTTGTGTGTAATTTTACTAGTGGATTGCTGTCAAAATAAAAATTGTCTACTATCTCTATTCAGTGGTATATTTGCACAAATGGTAAACAAATTCATAGAGATAGTGGGAGAAATTAATTTCATGGCTTACAAGAAGACAGGTTAAGTTGGGACACTTAATTGTTTCATTAATGCTACATTTTATAAAGCGCTTATATGGGCAAGGTATTTAAATGTATTATAACAACTTTTAAATGCTCAATGTTACAGATGGAATTACTAGAGAAACTACTAACTGATATTTTCTTTGTGTGTGCTTTGAAGGCACAAGGAAATAATAAAGCAGCCCTTTTCCCTTTTCCCGTCTATTTCCTGAAGGCCAAGCTGTGCTTTTGCAGATTAGGCCTCTCTGTAACACACACACACACACACACACACACATGCATATGGCCTTTATGGTTTTAAAGGAGGAAAAGAAAATTTGCCTGGATAACTGTCACCTAGGTATTTTCAGGGGAGATCTAGAATCATCTAAGGGGTTAAGCTGGACTAGCCAATGGGAAAACAAAATGAAGATACCGGGGAGATATTTCCAGAAGAGAAGCATTCCTAATGGGCTAGGCCCTAGTCACATGCGGTTCCCCAGATGTGGTTGGTGTGGCCAAGGTTCCGGCTTGTGACGGCTGCCTTCCTGGCACTTCCCGTGCTGTGAGGAGCATCCCCTCCCCAGTGCCAGGGGCAGTGGTCCTCTCACCCCCTTCAGAGTAAAGGGCCAGCAGTCAGCAGTCTCAGGAAAAGTAGTGAGACAGGAAGGTGAGGAGCATGAAGTGCCACCATCCCAGCCTCCAGTGTCTGGCACAGAATATGACGAGAAACTTCCGTGAATTGGAATCTTCCATATCTTCACACATGTGAGTTTCTGCTAGGTATAATTTGACTTATAAAAAGAAAGAAATATTGTCTTCTTGTATGTAAATATTGTAGAAGAGTTAATGATTGTAACCTGGATGTTTTACATTCTGAGATGCTATTAAATCAATAATCATCACAAATGTATTGATAATTTTTTAGAATAACAGAAGAGATCTCATCATATTTAATGCAGTGTATCAATTGTAAGATGCATGCTAATTCCAGAAAAAGTAAAGCATAAAAAAAAATCTGTCTTAGAATGGAAAAATACAGTAAACTATTTTTAACTAGAATTTAAATGCAACATTTTAGGATATGAAGCCATCAACTCATTTTGAAAACTACTGGCTCAGATGACCTCCAGCGATAGGAAACCTCTAACAGATCATGAATCTAATAATGAGATAATTTTCTGTGTCTTTGCCTGAGAGTCTGTCTGAAAGTGGTGCAGTTTTTACACAAGAGGAATAACATGTCCCAGACTGAGAGCACTTCACGGGCCACCATTCTGGGCAGTGCTTCAGTGTGGAGTTTTAGCAGTGAGTATTCAGAAACAGTTGAATAATTTGCACTTTTTATAAAAAAGATTATCTTGTCTATTTTTCTTTAAATATGCAGCAGAAGCTTACTATTATACAACTAAATTATGTGGGTTCTCTAACTGCCCACTTATTCTACCTTGATTAACATGTGGTTTATTTCACCTTGATGCTTTTAAAGACACGCATGTGCTGTGTGAGGGTTAGAACATGAGCCATAAACAAGGAGGCTTGAGATGGCAGCGCCTCCCCAAAAATGTGGTACCCCAGGGCCTGCGCAGGGAACACTGCTTTGAACCTTAACACTTCTGAAATGGCTGGACATCTCTGCATGAGCTGTGCTTACCCAGTTGTTCCATTTATTCTTATATTTTACAAGTATTTAGTCAATTCTTGAGCTAGGCCATGTGGTCTACCAAAGGAATAAGATATCTGTTGTTATTATTTTATTTTATTTTATTTTATTTCAATAGTTTTGGGGAACAGGTGGTTTTGGTTAAATGCTAAAGTTCTTTATTGATGGTTTCTGAGATTTTGGTCCACCCATAGCCCAAGCAGAGTACAATGTACCCCATGTGTAGGGTTTTATCCCTCACCTCTCTCTCACCTTTCCCCCTAAGTCCCCAAAGCCCACTGATTATTCTTAGGACTTGGAATCATCATCATAGCTTATGTCCCACTTATAAGTAAGAACACACAGCGTGGAGTTTAGGTCAGCAGAGGGCTCCAGGGGACTGGTGGGGCAGGCCAGGACATGAAAGAGGGCCTAGAGCCAGGGTTACCTGGGAGAGAGTGGACCCATTTTGCCAAGCACCCTAACCCTAAAAGCTGTAATCCTTACCCTTAACCCCAACCCTAACCCTAAACCTTAGCCCTAACCTTTAACACCTTACCATAACCCCAACCCTAACCCCTAACCATAACCCTAAAATGCTAACACTAAAACCCTAACCCCTAACACTAAACCCTAATCATAAAACTAAACACAACCCCAACCCTAGCCACAATCCCAACCCCAGCCCCAAGCCTAACCTTAACCCTAACCCCTACCCCCAGCCTTTCTTACCTTTTACATCTGTCCAGATTCTCCAGTAGAAGCAGGGACCTTTGTTTCCCAGGTGTGCACCACTGCATCTGGCACAGGACTCCGTATCAGTCCCCAAACAAGCACGTGAATGCTCACAGTGCAGCCATGCAGTGGAAGCCCAGGGTGTATTCTCACCTCCAGAACCAGGACCCAGCGCCTGCGTCAGGCTGATCAGGGCTGAAGTGAGCTGTGGCACCCAAGGTCTTCGTAAGACCAAGGCCATGTTGTGCCTCCTATCACAGAGCGAGACATAGCAGCCTTCAAAGTCAGGGGCCCTTCCCAGATGACACTCCGAGCACAAAGTACTGGACTTTCACACAATGAGGCTGCACACATTATTCTGTTTAAATCCCCACCTAGGCCACTGGGAGAAATGGTGATAGAGGGATCCTCGTGTTGCCCTGTGGTATACATGCTCTGGTTCATACGACTGCAAGCCATTTACAAGAAACTCAAGCTGAAACGCTACTTGTTTCCAACTTCTTGTTTGCAGAGGATTTACAATTTACACTCCAAAACAGACAGCCACAGAGCACACTGTTTCCCCTCTGAAGTCGCTCTGAGGGCCTCCGCATCAGTCCTAGAACTGGAAGATTGGTGGACAAGAACTGGGAAGTTGATGGGGCACTGGATACTTGCTGGACACCAACCTCCTCTCACCTAACCTTACAGACGGCCCAGATCTCACCTGCCCAAATCAGACATTTTAACACACACAGCTCTCAACAGCAGGACTTACAGACACAAAACTCCAAGGTAAAGGATTGTCTCAACTCCTTGGTGTCTCAACGAACTAAAACACTGCCTAGCACAGATGCACCATCAACCTTATTCACTAAATAAACCTCTGTATATTTTATTCATCTTTGATTGTGGAAATGATATAATGAACAAAATGATGTTTTATAAATTGGACTGAAGACCTTTGAGGTCTCTTCACAGGATCCTATCTGGTGGACCCCCAAATCTGCCAACACAGAGAAGTCATTCGTAAACACGTGCAGGGCAGAGGCCAGACAAAACCATCTCTCTCAGCCTCAAAGTGGCCTGGCAGTCACAGGAACGGCCATGTGGGGTCCGGCCTGTACGAGGAAGTCAGGCCTTTGGTTTGAGGCGCCCCACTGCACCACAAAACCAAGTTCTGCCTAACAAAGAAAAAACAGCCCACTCACTCTCCCTAATATCCCAGCTGGTAATCTAAGAGCAATATCTGCTTGACACCCCTCCTGCTCCGCCCTCCACATCCAAGCTATCACCAAGGCCCCGGCAATCCTACCTCCTAAATGTCTCTCAAACCCACTTCTCTCCCTTCGGAGTCCAGGCCACCAGCATGACTTCTGCATGTGTGTAGCAGCCTCCTCGCAGGATCTAAAAATGCAAATCTAGTCATAGGCTCTGTGAAAAGAAAATCTTGGGGCCCCAAGATTACTAAGCTAAAGGGAAAAGTCAAGCTGGGAACGGCTCAAGGCAAACCTGCCTCTCATTCTATTCCAAATCTCCTATCTCCTCACTAAGATAGGTGCACATCCGATCGCCTCCTTTGGAGAGACTAACCAGAAACTCAAAACAACGCAACATTTGTCTCTCACTTACCTGTGACCTTGGAAGCCCCCTCCCTGCTTCCAGTTGTCCCCACCTTTCTGGATGGAAGCAAGGTACTTCTGACATGTAGTGACTGATGTCTCATGTCTCCCTTAAACCAAGCTGTGCCCTGACCACCTTGGGCACTTGTCGTCAGGATCTCCTGAGGCTGTCACGGGTGCACATCCTCAACCTCGGCAAAATGAACTTTCTAAATCACCTGAAACCATCTCAGATAGTCAGGGTTCATGGCTCCCTTTCCCGAACCCTCCCAGGAGCTCCTCGTGGGTGCCCAGGTCCTGCGTGCTGTTGTGGCCCAGGCTCACCTGGAGAAACTCGACTCTTCCTTACAGCCTCATGAACCTTTCAGTTCCTAAAGCTGCTTAGCCTGTGAAAGGAAAATGAATCTGAGGGCCCAAAAATCACTAATCTAAAGGGAAAAAAGCTGGGAACTGCTTAGGGCAAACCTGCCTCCCCTCCCCTTCTATTCAAAGTCACCCCTCTACTCACTGAGATAAGTGCATATCTGATATTCTTTCTACGCAGAAACCCAAAAGAATACAAGTTTGTCTCTCACCTACCTGTGACCTGGAAGCCCCCTCCCTGCTTTGACTTGTCCCGCCTTTCCCGACGAAACCAACGTTCATCTTACATATACTGATGTCTCCTGTCTCCCTAACATGTATAAAACCAAGCTGTGTCCCAACCACCTTGGGCACATGTCGTCAAGACCTCCTGAGGCTGTGTCATGGGCGTGCATCCTCAACCTTGGCAAAATAAACTTTCTAAATTGACTGAGACCATCTCAGATATTCCGGGTTCACAAGTCCATGTATGTGGACGTCCCCTGGGGTAGTGCCCCTCCTCCACTGAGCTCACTCGCGTCCTCCTAGTGCGTTTTCTTCAGAAGAAATTTCACAGCTACTTGGTCCACACCTGTCGGCCCTTCAGGAACTGCTGTTCTCCACAGGCACATGGGCGGTGTACCTGCTGGGGTGTGTGGAGAGAACCAGGCTCCTCTCCTAATTCCCGCTCAGTTAATAACAAAGGTCGACAAGTCAAGAAATTTGTTAACCCTAACCCTAACCCCAACCCCAACCCCAAACTTAACCCTAACCCAATCCTAACTCCAACCCCAACCCCAACCCTGACCCTAAACCCTAACCCCAACTCTAACCCTAAACCCTAACCCGAACCCAAACCCGAACCCGGACCCAGACCCGGACCCTGACCCCTGACCCTGACCCTTGACCCTTGACCATGACCCTGACCTTGACCCGGATCCTGACCCTGACCCAGACCCTGACCCGGACCCTGACCCGGACCCTAACCCTAACCCTGACCCCAACCCGAACCCTGACCCCAACCCCAACCCAAACTCAACCCCAACCCGAACCTGAACCCCAACCTCAACCCGAACCCGAACCCAAACCTCAACCCGAACCCGAACCCAAACCCTAACCCTTAACCCCAACCCTAACCTGAACCCTAACCTGAACCCAAACCCGAACCCGAACCCTAACCCAAACCCTAACCCGAATCCGAACCCCGACCCGAACCCTGACCCGGACCCTGACCCGGACCCTGACCCTGACCCTAGCCCTAACCAGGTTGACATAGCAAAACCCCGTCTCCTCTGAGAATACAAAAATTAGCCAAGCATGGTGGCACACACCTGTAGTCCCAGATACTAGGGAGGCTGAGGCCAGAGGACTGCTTGAGACCAGAATGTGGAGGCTGCAGTAAACTGAGATGGTACCACTGCACTCCAGCCTGGGTGACAGTGCATAACCTTTTCTCAAAAATTAAATAAAAATATAAATAAAATAAAATCCCTGATATGGTGGCTCACACCTGTAATCCCAGCACTTTGGGAGGCTGAGGCTGACAGACCACTTGAGGTCAGTAGTTCAAGACCACTCTGGCCAACATAGCAAAAGCTTGTCTGTACTAAGAATACAAAAATTAATGCTGGGCACAGAGGTTCATGCCTGTAATCCCAGCACTTTGGGAGGCCTAGGCAGGCAGATCACCCGAGGTCATAAGTTTGAGACCAGCTTGACCAACATGGAGAAACACTGTCTCTACTAAACATCCAAAATTAGCTGGGCGTGGTGGCTCATGCCTGTAATCACAGCTACTCGGGAGGCTGAGGCAGGAGAATCGATTGAACACATGAGGCTGAGGTTGCAGTGAGCTGAGATTGCACCATTACACTCTAGCTTTGGCAACAAGAGCAAAACTCTGTCACAATAAAAATTTAAAAATTAGCCACCATGGCAGGGCACACCCGTAATCTCAGCTACTCAAGGACGCTAAGGCAGGAGAATTGCTTGAACCCAGAAGGCAAAGGTTGCAGAGAGCCAGTATCAGGCCATTTCACTCCAGCCTGGGGGACAGAGCAAGACTCTGTCTCAAAAAAAAAGAAAAAGAAAATGCCTAGGAGGAGATGGTATGTTCTGAAATGAGGACTTTCCTGCTGGACTAGAGTTTCTGATGAAGGTGACAGTTTATCCTTCAGTCTCCACAGGTCAAGAATTTGCCATCCAGCAGGAGGCAACAGAGGGAGCCCCAAGTTCTGTATCACAGCTGTGACATAATTACATTCCCTCACTCATTTCAATACTTAAAAATTTATAATTCATCTTCTTAAATAGCTATACTTACTTTACCAATTTTCCATTGTATAGATGAAGAGGTTTGCAAATCTTATATAGGTTGCCACGATGTGGACGGGACTTTTGGACAGTTAACTATACCGACTGACTATATAAGTGTTGAAACCTAAAATACCTTGCAACTGCTAACACAGGGCTATAGAATATAGCAAGGTAATAGTCTGTCCAGTAAATGAATCCGAAATTGCTTTTGAAACAGAGTCTCATTCTGTCCCCCAGGCTGGAGTGCAGTGGTACTCAATGCAACCTCCACCTCCCGGGGTCAGGCAATTCTCCTGCCTCAGCCTCCCGAGTACCTGGGACTACAGACATGTGCCACCACACCCAGCTACTTTTTGTATTTTTAGTAGTGACAGGGTTTCACCATCTTGTCTAGGCGGGTCTCTAACTCCTGACCTCAGGTGATCCACCCACCTCGGCCTCCCAAAGTGCTGGGATTACAGGCGTGAGCCACTGCACCCGGCCTTCTTCTGAAATTTCAATAATCAACTGTGCCATTTGCCTTTCCTTCAGCACTAAGATTTTATTTTTCTTTCCTAATTATCTCAAACATGAACTTTGGTTTCAGGGAACTAGTATTTCCTGGATTTATAAACTGAGGGTGGCGCCCCTCACGGCAGTCCTGGGGAATCTCTGGAAATCGGCGTTCGGACGACTCCAGGCCGTGATTTTGGAAACGGCAGCTGACATCGAGGCCACCATCCTGTGCCTTGATGGGAACGGATGGAGATTTTAAAAACTAAAAAACATGGGCCGGGCATGGTGGCTCACGCCTGTAATCCCAGCACTTTGGGACGCCAAGGTGGGCAGATCACCTGAGGTCAGGAGTTTGAGACCAGCCTGACCAACATGGAGAAACCCCGTCTCTACTAAAAATACAAAATTAGCTGGGCGTGGTGGTGCACGCCTGTAATCCCAGCTACTCAGGAGGCTGAGGGGGGAGAATAGCTTGAACCTGGGAGGCGGAGGTTGCAGTGAGCTGAGATCATGCCACTGCACTGCAGGCTCAGTGATGGAGTGAGACCCTGCCTCAAGAAAAAAAAAAAAAAGAAAATATTTGGGAAACACATCCGAAAAAGGACTTGTCTGCAAAATATTTTTTAAAAACACTAAAACTCAACGAGAATTAGATGAACTACCCAACTGAAAATATGTGAAGATCTGAAAAGACGCCTCACCAGAGAAGATGCACAGATGCCAAATAAGCATCCAAATTAATTAATTAATTAACACTCAAGAAACTTGTCATGAGGGGAAGGCAGATTACATGAGATAGTACTGCACATCTATTAAAATGGCTAAAATCTAAAGAACAGTAGCAATTGCAATAGGAGGTCTCATCGATTGCTGGTGGAAGGTATAAGGGTACAGTCACTTCAGCAGTTTTTTCAAAAACCAAACAAGCCTCACCATATGATCCAACAATCTCCCTCTTAGGTATTTAGACAGCTGCCTTGAAAAATCATGTCCAAGCAAAAACCAGCACACACATGTATAGAAGTACTGTTCATAATAGCCAAAAATTAAAGGAATCATAACATCCTTCAGTAGCTGAATGCATAACTAAACCGAAGTATGCAGTGCAATGGAATACTATTCAGCAAACAAAAGGCATGACCTATCCCCCACTCCCCCTGGATGGACCTCACAGGCTCACTGCTCCATAACAGAGACAGAAAGGCATGACCTATCCCCCACGCCACCTGGATGGACCTCACAGGCTCACTGCTTGACGAGAGAGCCAGGATGCAGAGGCTGTATGCCCCACTTACATGACATGCTGGAAAGGCAAAACAACAGAGATAGCAAACTGATCAGTGGTGACGTGGGGTTCATGGCGGTGGGGATTTGAAGTACTCCATGTGATACTTTAACTATGGATACCTGCCCCTGTCCACTTGTCAAAAGTCATAGAATTTTAAAGCCCAAAGAGTAAATCATAATGTATGCAAGTGGAATTTCATTATTTAGTATGTGGGAATCTCCCTGGATGGAACACAGAATGTGACCAAGAATCTAACTGTATCACAACAGATTAAAACAAAATCCCTGCAGGGCAAGACGTACTGACCTGAAAGGTCTCTTTGGAAATCAGTGGAATCTGTAGACTAAAGACAAAGGAGCAATGCATAAAGCATTCTCTTTATTTTACAAAGTTCTTTCCCGCAGGGTCATTCACAACTCTTGAGGGCCGGGCGTGTGGCTCACACCCGCAATCCCAGCACTTCAGGAGGCTGAGGAGGGTGGATCATGAGGTCAAGATCGAGACAATCCCGACCAACATGGTGAAATCCCATCTCTACTAAAAATACAAAAATTAGCCGGGCATAGTGGCGCATGTCTGTAATCTCAGCCACTCGGAAGGCTGAGGCAGGAGAATCACTTGAACCCAGGAGGTGGAGGTTGCAGTGAGCCAAGATTGTGCCCCTGCACTCCAGCCTGGCTGCAGAGCAAACTACGTCTCAAAACGAAAACAAAAACAATTCTTAAACCACTGTACCTCCATCTGGAAAGGAGCAGTGACTTACGTAAGTGGCACACACACACCCCACACACATACACACATATGCATACATATACACACCCCACATGCACACACACACATACACACACACTCACCCCCCACACATACACACACACCACACACAGACACACATCCATACACATACACACATGCACACACACACTCACCCCACACACACACATACACACACACTCACCACAGACAGACACACATACATACACATGCACACATGCACACACACACACGGATTATGACAAAGAAAATCTAGAGCCAACAAGAAAGAGCTCCCAGTGACACAAATGGGAGTGAATAAAGCAACAAAATCCAGCAGTACTGAATTGCAACCAAAACTTGAAATAACTATCCAGGTGTCCACACGGGCATAAGTAAATGATTGCACAGGTAAACAAAAGTGGGTGACAGAAATCTCCTGTGCAGAAAAATCCCAAATAATCGTAGTGGACACTCAGCCGTTAAGGAAGTGGAATTAACTCCCTACTCAAGCATGACCCTGTGCTGGGTGTGCAGTGAGCTGAGATCGCGCCACTGCACTCCAGCCTGGGCGACAGAGCCAGACTCCATCTCAAAAAAAAGAAAATGTGAAGCAGCAAGCTCTGATGTAGACACTGCAAGAAAGTTATCCAGATCCAGCTAAGATGGTTGGTGAACGTGGCTACACTAAACAACAGATATTCTTTCTTTTTTTTTTTCTTTGAGACAGAGTGTTGCTCTGTCGCCCAGGCTGGAGTGTGGTGGCGGGATCTCAGCTCACTGCAACCTCCACCTCCCGAGTTCAAGCGATTCTCCTGCCTCAGCCTCCCAAGTAGCTGGGACTACAGGTGCACGCCACCACACCAGCTAATTTTTGTATTTTTAGTAGAGACGGGGTTTCACCATATTGGTCAGGCTGGTCTCAAACTCCTGACCTCGTGATCCACCTGCCTCAGCCTCCCAAAGTGCTGGGAGTACAGGCGTGAGCCACCGCGCCCGGCCTAAACAACATATTTTCAACACAGACAAACCAGCCTTCTACTGGAAGAAGATGCCAACTAGGACTTTCAAAGCCGGGGAAGAGAAGTCAGTGCCTGGCTTGAAAGCTCTAGAGAACAGGTTGACGCCCTCCCTAGGGGCTAAAGGGACTCAGAGCCAGTGCTCGTTTACCACTCTGACCCAGGGCCCTTCAGAATTATGCAAAATCTACTGTGTCTGTGTTCCGTAAATAGAACAACAAGCCTGGGTGACAGCACATCTGTTTAATGTCTAGTTTATGGAATATTTTAATCTGACTGTTGAGACCTATTGCTCAAAAAAAGATTCCTCTCCAAATATTGAGGCTCATGGACAGTGCACCTGGCCACCCGAGAGCCCTGATGGGGACGTGCAAGCAGACGAACGGTGTTTTGATGCTAACACAACATCCAGTCGGCAGCCCCATGGATCAAGGAGGAACTTCAACTTTCAAGGCTTATCATTTAAGAAATACATCTTTTTGTTTGTTCCTTTGTTTGTTTTGAAACATGGTCTCACTCTCTTGCCCAGGCTGGAGTGCGGTGGCACGATCTCGGCTCACTGCAACCTCCGCCTCCTGGGTTCAAGTGATTCTCTCCTGTTTCAGCCTCAAGAGTAGCTGGGACTCCAGGCACCCGCCGCCACGCCCGGCTAGTTTTTGTATTTTTAGTAGAGACAGGATTTCACCATGTTCAGACGATGGTGAGACCATGGCCAGGCTGGTGTCAAACTCCTGACCTCAGGTGATCCACCCGCTTCCGCCTCCCAAAGTGTTGGGATTCCAGGCATGAGCCACCACACCTGGCCAAGAAATACATCTTGTATCTTGTAAGGCTACAGCTGCTACAGATAGGGACTCCCCTGGTGGATCCGGGCAAAGCAAATTGAAAACCTAGAAAGGGACGCACCTTCTCGATGCCACTAAGAACGTTTATGATTCATTCATGTGAGGAGGTCAAGAACCTCAACATTAACAGGAGTTTAAAGTAAGTGGACTCCAACCCTCAGGAATGACTTTGGAAGATTCAAGACTTCAGTGAAGGGAGGAGCCACAGATGTAGTGGAAATAGCAAGAGAATAAGAAATGGAGGCTGAAGACGTGAGTAAATTGCTACAATCTCATGATAAAATGGAACAGATGAGGGTGTGTTTCTTACGGATGAGCAAAGTAGTTTCTTGAGACGAAATATTCTCTCCTGGTGAAGAAGCTGTGAACATTGTTGAAGTAACAACAAAGGATTTAGATTATTACATAACCTGGCCAGGTGCGGTGGCTCACGCCTGTAATCTCAGCACTTTGGGAGACCGAGGTAGGAGGATTGCTTGAGCCCAGGAGTTCAAAACCAACCTGGGCAACATAGGGAGACCCTGTTTCTACAGAAAATTTTTTTAGATTAGCTGGGTGTGGTGGCTTGCACTGGTGGTCCCGGCTACTTGAGAACCTGAGCCAGGAGGATGGCTTGAGCCCAGGAGGTCAAGGCTGCAGTGAGCTATGATCACACCACTGCACTCCAGCATGAACAACAGAGCAAGACCCTGTCTCAAAAAAAAAAAAAAAAAAAAGGAATATTATGTAAACTGAGCTGATAAGCATCAGCAGGATTTGACAGCATAGACTCCAATTTTGAAGGAGGTTCTCCTGTGTGTAAAATGCTGTCTAACAGTATTTCATGCTATAGAGAACTATCTTCTGGAAGCAGGAGTCAATCGATATGGCAAACTTCAAACTCCAGTGGAGACACTGCTGATTTCATATGCACTGGAAAGACTTTGTTTACCTTGTTGAGACAGAGTCTCACTGTGTCACCCAGGCTGGAGTGCACCACTGCAGCCCCGAACTCCTGGGCTAAGCGATCCTCTTGCCGCAGGCTCCCAAAGCGCTGGGTTTACAGCCATGAGCCAGCATACCCAGGAGGACTTCTTGCTTTTTTTGAGACGGAGTCTCGCTCCAGGCTGGAGTGCAGTGGCGCGATCTCGGCTCACTGCAACCTCTGCCTCCCGGGTTCTAGCAATTCTCCTGCCTCAGCTTCCTGAGTAGCTGGAATTACAGGCGCCCGGCACCACGCCCTGCTAATTTTTGTGTTTTTAGTAGAGATGGGGTTTCACCATGTTGGCCAGGCTGGTCTTGAACTCCTGACCTCAGGTGATCCACCTGCCTCGGCCTCCCAAAGTGTTGTGATTACCGGCGTGAGCCACTGTGTCTGGCCAAGATCTCTTTCTGGACACTCTCCATGGGACGTTTGCTTTTTCACCTCAGAGACGTGGAATTTCCTGTTCTAACAGTTTCTAGTCGGTAAACCCTGTGATTATCCAAGACATGCCACGGCCAACCCCTTCCACGAGACGCTTCTCATGAGAATATATCTGGGATACGGGGGCTGCATCTCTTCCCACAGGTAACCCTTCCGGATGACCCCACTTCAACGCTGCCTCTTGTCCTCAGAATCTATAATTCACTGGCCTTAGTGATTGCAATGATATCATCCTTACGAGGCCCACAAAAGCCCGGGTGACAGGCACTGGTGTCCTTCTCTGGGGTTAAAGGCGCATCTGCATGTCTCCTCGTGGATCAAGGCCTCCGTTTCAACTAGTAGATGTGAGACGTTTGCTCCAGAGGAGGACAGGGCTCCAGGTCACCTTCTCCCTGCACAGGGGCCCTCAGGGCTCCTCCTTTCCCACATGGGCGACTTTCCAGTCTCACAATCGTGAGTGACTCTGGAAAGAAGACAGTTATGGAGCCTCTCCGTGTCCAAGTCATTCTGCTGACAGATCTGCTTAACTCATCTCACTGAAGCCTGGACTGCCTTGGGAAGAATACCTCTGCCTCCTAATTCAGACAGAGAATATGAGGTGCAGAGGCTGTGACCAGGCTCGTGACCCAGCCCTGTCTGCAGTAGCTGGGACTGAAGCTGAGTTCTCACATTCACAGGGTGCCATGAGGGCCTCCTGATCTCAGGCTCCAAAGTGTGGCTGGCATTTCCATTAACCGTGTCAATATTTGTATGTGAATACGTGTATGAGCATTTTCATGTGTAAAATTTTGCCAAGTTCTCACGTATTACCTTTTACCATAGTCACAGAGTTCTGTGTTCCTCAGTATAGATACTTGTCTTTTTAGAGTTGAAAGTTGGGGATGCACGTGATTTTCCATACAGCCAGCAGCTAAAATATTCCAAACCGCTGTTTCATTGTTCGAATTCATGTTCCATTACGTGACAATGCGCCTCTGTCTGCTGCACTCCCACCTGAGCGGCAGCCAGGCTAACAGTTCTGCTGGGAGCACGTCTCCTCGAAGAACAAAACCCCGGGCAGGACGCAACATTGTGAACTGTGAGGACTTTTCGGGGGGACCAAAGTTTCTGAAGGTGGCAGTTTCTGTCTCAGTCTCCATGGGGTCCGGAATTTGCCACACCGCAGAAGGTGACAGGGAGCCACTGGATTGATGGGGGGGCTTTAACGTGGGACAGGTGCTTGCTCTAAGCTCCGACATAAGACGTCACGACCTCCCTGCGTTTCAAGGTCCACACATATCATAAACCACCTGCATAACTGTCTAGGATTTTCAACTCATCGTCCAACGTCTAGAGGAAGGTGCTTTCAAATATTTATAATAGATCAGGTCAGGAGGTGGACTAGGATGTTTTATCAATTAATTGATTACAAAATGTAAGTCTTTTAATCTGAAATAGAGCTGGAGAATTTAGCAGCATGCTATCGATTCCACGTGAGCCCCTAAGACCAGTTGCGCCATCTGCCTCTCGGTAAGCACTGCATGTGGCGTTTCCTTCCTAACACAGAGTTTCATTTCATTTAGCTGCTGTTCCATCGATTCATCATTCGAAAATCATTTTGTCTTTAGAAAAACCATACTACTGGCAGGTGCAGTGGCTCACACTTGTAATTCTAGCACTCTGGGTGGTTGGCAGGAGGACTGCTTGAGACCAGGAATTCGAGACCAACCTGGGCAACATGGCAGAACCCCAGTCTCTATTAAAAAATATAAAAATTAGCCAGGCTTGGTGGCATGCATCGGTACTTCCAGCTACTCGGGAGTCAGGCCGGGGGTCGCTTGAGCCTGGGAGGTCGAGGCTGCAGTGAGCAGTGATTGCACCAGAGCCAGACCCTGTCTCAAAAAAGAGAAACACCCACCCCTCCAAATGCATATTATTCCTTTTCTATTAGATATCTCAACTGCTGTACATACTGCTCAAAGTTAGGACGAAACTCTCTCATGTTATGTTGTGGACTCCCTGAGGTGCAGCCTGCGGCGCGGCCCCGGACTCAGGAAACCCCTGCAGGGAAGCTGCACTGCTTGTCCACGTGGGGGGTTTCCAGACGGGTGAACACCTGCCGTGACACCCTCCCGTCCACACCCACCCTGCCCTGACCCCAGGCGAGGGCCATGGAATCACAGCTAAGTCTTCTTCACTCAGTCATCATCCATTCATTCACTGGGCGAATTCATTCATAAATCCCATTGCTGGAACCGAATAATTCCCAGTAACCTAAGCTTCCACCTGCTGTGCAATGCCCTCACCACACACTTGGCCTCGTCTGCTAATTTTTCCCGGGGATTTCCTATCCTTGCAATGCCATTAAAACGTCTAAACTAGGCTGCTTGCTTACAAAACAGCGATTCAAAGTTAAAACAAACAAAACTAGGCTTAGATCTAACAAATCACAACTGTTCAAAATGAGGATAACAAAATGCTGCAGCTCGTTATGTCTCAGAAATGAGAAGTCAACAGGCGAAGGATGAGACCTGGGAGCTGTCCAGCTCCTGAAAATAGGCGGCGGGAGACAGAAGAAGAGATTCCCTACACTGCAGGACAATGTGCCTCTTCCTGTCCTAGGAGGCGGTCAGCACCTGAGAGCACTGGGGGCAGACAACCAGGCTTGGGGCTCAACAAGCCTCTGGGAAACGCCCAGACTGCACTGCCGAACCACGCCTGGGGGCTCAAAGACCCCAAATCCCCATCACCAACGCGGTCCAGAAGGCTTCAGGCCACACCACTGCCGTGTGAAGTCAAGGAAACACTGCCTTCCTGTATCAAGTTCTAATAACTAACGTTAAAAGTTTAAATAATGTGGCTGGGCGCGGTGGCTCACGTCTATAGTCCCAGCACTCTGGGAGGCCAAGGCGGGTGGATCACGAGGTCAGGAGATGGAGACCATCCTGGCTAACACAGTGAAACCCCGTCTCTACTAAAAATACAAAAAAATTAGCCGGGCGAGGTGGCAGCGCCTGTAGTCCCAGCTACTCGGGAGGCTGAGGCAGGAGAATGGCGTGAACCCGGGGGGCGGAGCTTGCAGTGAGCCGAGATCGTACCACTGCACTCCAGCCTGGGCGACAGAACGAGACTCCGTCTCAAAAAAAATAAATAAATATAAATAAATAAATAAATAAATAAATAAATAAATAAATAAATAATGTGGCCGGGCACGGTGGCTCACGTCTATAGTCCCAGCACTTTGGGAGGCCGAGGCGGGTGGATCACCTGGGATCAGGAGTTCGAGACCAGCCTGGCCAACATGGTGAAACCCCATCTCCACTAAAAATACAAAAACTAGTCAGGCGTGGTGGCGGGCACCTGTACTCCCAGCTACTCAGGAGGCTGAGGCAGGAGAATCGCTTGAACCCGGGAGGTGGAGGTTGCAGTGAGCTGGGATCGTGCCATCCAGGCTGGGCGACAGAGCAAGACCCCTTCTCAAAAATAAATAAATATTGTCCCACTAAAAGTAAAGGTAATGACATTTTGAACTTAGGACTGTTTTCTCAGGCAGAGTTTTCCTTTTGTGACTTAAGATAAAATTTTTCAAAGAGTAGCATCATGATACCCACATGCACAGCACACAGACTTAACAGCCACTAATAGTTTGCCATGTTTGCTTCATGTGTTTGTATTATGAAATATTATAAGTTGCAGACATCACAAAATTTCACTCCTAAATACTTCAGTAGGCACCTATAAAAAAAGTAACCAGGCCAGGCGCGGTGGCTCAAGCCTATAATCCCAGCACTTTGGGAGGCCGAGACGGGCGGATCACGAGGTCAGGAGATCGAGACCATCCTGGCTAACACAGTGAAACCCCGTCTCTACTAAAAAATACAAAAAACTAGCCGGGCGAGGTGGCAGGTGCCTGTAGTCCCAGCTACTCGGGAGGCTGAGGCAGGAGAATGGCGTGAACCCGGGAGGCGGAGCTTGCAGTGAGCTGAGATCCCGCCACTGCACTCCAGCCTGGGCGACAGAGCGAGACTCCGTCTCAAAAAAAAAAAAAAAAAAAGTAACCATGAAAGTGGGTGTGGTGGGCGCCTGTAGTCGCAGCTACTCAGGAGGCCGAGGCAGGAGGATCGCTTGAGCCTGGGAGGTCAAGGCTGCAGTGAGCAGTAACTGCACCACTGCACTCCAGTCTTGGCAACAGAATGAGACCCCATCTCTAAAAAACAAAGTACGTATGATTTCCTACAAAACCACAATCACGTATTGTAGCTCACAAGCTCAAATAATTTCTGCCTCTCATCAAATACTCAGGAGCTTTTCAAAAACCAATTAACCTCGGAAGGTAGGAGGAATGCTGGGCGACGAGGACATCGCCGTGGAAAATGATATTTACATGGCTAAGAATCTGAGTTTCCTGTGAGAATGGCTAAGAATCTGAGTTTCCTGTGAGAAACAACAGAAAAAAAACACCCTCCTTGTACAATGAGAGAAAATACTATTTCTTCCATAAAACCATAAGGGTGTGGGCAGTATAAACCTAAAATTAGGCACGTGAGCTTCCCCATAGCTCCGTGTGGGTGGAGAAATGTGTCCTGACTCCCAGCGTGTCTGCTCTCCTGGTGCTGGGACTCTGTGAGAAGTCCTGTGCCTGACACACTGCGTCCCGGCTTTTCTCATCAGATGCAGACCAGTGCATGCGGGGTCCAGCTGGGCAGCACCCAAACAGCAAGGGGCCACTGGCTCCCATAGCTGGGCCCTTCTGGCCTTTGAGGGCCCTCTGGTCAGCACAGCTCTTTCCTTCTCTGCTCTCACAGGTGTGGTGCCGGCGGTCTTTCTGAAGCATTGAGACTCCCCCGGGCCAAGTCAAGGCCGACAGCTGGACTCAGCTACGTCGTCTCCCTCACGCCGAGCTTCCTCTGCTCCTTCCTCTTCACTGGCTGTCCCTGCACGGCCACCTGCTCCCCAGCAAACCACACGAGTCGTGTGCACTGTAGCTGCGTCCAGAGACTTGCCTCAGTCCTCACTGTGGTCCTGGTCTTCAAGGCCATTGCACCTGGGAGGAGACTGAGGTGCTGGCTGGTGTCGGGGCACCTGGGTCTTTCCCGTTCGCTCCTGATCCAAGTGACTCTGTCTGCGGGGTCAGGCTGGCAACCTCTCCTCCATCCACTGCCAGAGGCTCACATTCTGAGCCCAGATACACCCTCGTAGTCTGCGTCCTGGGATACCTGAGCTCCTTGGCCCTGGGAAGCTTCAGTGTGACTTTCCTGGCCAGGAACTTGTCTGACATCCGCATGGAGCCAACTCCCTGACGTTCAGCTAGAGTTCTGCAGTGTCTGGGTCACCTTCCTTCCTTCCTTCCCGTCCGCCAAGGGCAGGTCTCCCCCATCTTGGCCCCTAGGGTGGGGCCCCCAGGCTGCATCTTTGCCCCCCACCGCCCCCCACCCAAGTGCTACATTACCCTCACCGTAGGCTAAGGCCTGATAGGAACACCCTGCGGGGGCTGGGGACTAAGATAGGTTCCAGGTGCAAATGAAACGCTGGCAGATACTTAAGTCACCCACTGTACAAAAACAAATTTACCCTTTACCCTCCATCGAAAAAGTAAGCTCTGTGTGTTTTGTAATCATTTCAGGGAAACCGGCCCCTGAATTACCCGTTTCAGAAGCGCGGCCCCCAGGTGCACGGGGGTTGACATGAGCGGAGGGGAGGGCTTCGAGCCAGAGAGACCAGCTTTGGGCCTAAAGGACACAGGGCTGGGCGAACCTGTGGAAGGGGCTCAGAAGGGGGCTGAGGCGAAAATCCTGTGTGTGATCCTTCAGGCCTGACAACAGGCTCTACCCAGCGGACCCCCCAGGGATCCTGTCCTCCGCACCCAGACTCGGTGCCCAGCTGGTGCGAGGACCCAGGCCCTGGGTGGGTCCAGCCACGTGCTCACTCACGCCACGCTTAGCCCAAGTGCCTCCGTTCAGACGCCTCTACTAGGAACCTGGGGCAGAGGCCTTCCAGTCCCTCCAGGGAGGCCTCCCCGGGGGAGGCTGGGCCCTTCCACCGGAGAGCCTTTTGTTTAGGGCCCTCTCCGCAGTGAAGTGTCCCCCGTGTGGGCTGATCCACCTGACCCTTGACCCCAGCGCTGTGCTGGAGAAACGCAAGGGCCGGGCTTCCGTCTTCTCCCGTCACAGCAGGTGAGTGTGCTTGGCACCCGAGCGCCGCCCAGCCCAGCAGGGGAGCCCTCTGATGTGAGCAGCGCAGTCCCAGAATGGCCATAAGCAACAGAGGCGCTGAGACCACTTGTCAAACAGGTGTCCTATTTTACTAAAAACCACATGTACATTACATTTTACAAAACAGCAACTATCTGATCTCTCGGTCCCTTCCTTAACCACATAAACAGAAGGGGATATTTGGGGACCGATGGGAACAGGTCCCCCTCCAAATGCTGAGGCAACCCGGCACCCCCAGACCCCTGGTCCAGTGCTGGGCGGGGGCAGCAGAGCCAGCTCACTGCTGCCATCACCCCAGGGTTCCTGGAGCCCGTCCAGAGCCCTCAGTGCCTGACCAGGGCCAGAGGGACCACCCGGGTGGGCCTCAGCTGGACTCACAGCCGCTCCCTGCCTGGACGGGGTCCGGCCTCAGGAGGAGTGCGGGTACCCACAGTGGTTGTGGTCAGTCTCGCCCAGGGTCAACGTCAGTGACAGGCTGGGCTTCCGTTCCAGCTCCTCCTCCTTCAGACAGTGCTGTGGGGGTCGGGCTTTGAAGAAGTCTGAGATGTAGCGGACCTGGCAGAGCAGAGAGAGGTGAGAACGGGCAGAGGGCTGGCCAGGTACCAGGGACATGGGCATGAGCAGGAGGGGGATGAACAGGGTCCCAGGTGGGAGTGAGAGGCCTCGGTGGGCAATGAGAGGAAAAGTGCCTGGGGTGGGAAGGGAGTGCACTTAGTGGAGGACCAGTGGGGAGCACTCGGGAGCTGACAGGCCCAGGGAAGAACTGCAGTAGGGCCAGGGGTCCAGGGAAGGACTGGGGTGCCCGGGAAGGAGACCCAGGGGAGGAATGGGGGATGCAGGGGGGTCCAGGGAAGGACTGGGGTTGGGGGGAAGGGGTCCCGGGGTGAAATGGGGGCAGAAGGAGGGGTCCCAGGGAGGACTGACAGGGACGAGGCCCAGGGAAGGACTTAGTGGGGCAAGGGTGCCCGGGGCAGGATGAGGGTTGAGTGGGGAGGGGTCTCTGGACAACACAGGGGATGGAGTTAGGGTTAGAAGCTCACAGTGAGGCCAGCCACCAGTGCCCCCTGCAGGAGTCCAACAAGGACATCGCTCCAGTGGTGTTTGTAATCAGACACGCGGGTGTAGCCCACGTAGAGGGCAAAGGCCACCAGGAAGAACTGGACTGTGGGCCGCAGCAGCCGTGCCCACTTCCAACAGAGCCGCGCCTGCACATAGAGCTGGGTGGGGAGAGGACACGTTAGCCTGTGCGCCTGGCAGGCGCTCCCCTCCCACCGCACGGACGGCAGCACTGAGGCCTGAGGCAGACACCGGCCAGCCCAGGGCCTCCGGTTTTTTTTTTTTTTTTTTTTTTTTTTTTTTTTTGAGACAGAGTCTGGCTCTGTCGCCCAGGCTGGAGTGCAGTGGCCGGATCTCAGCTCACTGCAAGCTCCGCCTCCCGGGTTCACGCCATTCTCCGGCCTCAGCCTCCCGAGTAGCTGGGACTACAGGCGCCCGCCACCGCGCCCGGCTAGTTTTTCTGTATTTTTTAGTAGAGACAGGGTTTCACCGTGTTAGCCAGGATGGTCTCGATCTCCTGACCTTGTGATCCGCCCGTCTCGGCCTCCCAAAGTGCTGGGATTACAGGCTTGAGCCACCGCGCCCGGCCAAGCCTCCTGTTTTTATAAACAAGTCAGTTAGCCCCCCATCACCACCACTACCCAGCCATTTTACAGCTGGAAAAACTGAGGTCCAGGGAAGGGAGTGACTTAGCCACGGCTCCCCCGACAAGCAAGCCCTGGAAGAACAGACTCACCGCCAAGAACAGCATGCAGTACATCCCAAAGGAAGAGTGTCCCGAGTAGAAAGACAGCCTGAGGAAGGAGAAGGAGCAGGTGGCTCTCAGCATCTTCCAACCTCCCCCTTGTCCCCGCCCCTCCCACAGAAAGGAGGGTTCGACACGGAGGCTGCTGCTGCTAGATGTAGTCAAATCCCAGTAGCAGAAACTGTTCCCCTTTTCTGTTCCAGTTATCTGATAATGGGATAAGAGTCTGACTGGGGCTGTGGCATGAGACGCCTCATCCGTGAAGACCCTGAGGCCTGAACCCAAAACCCAGGGCAGACAATCGTGTCTGGCAAGCAGGCGACACCACAGTTCCGTTCTCACTGTGTTTCTTTTCGGGATTTTCTCCCATCTGCGGACCTGAGGGAAGACTCCTTTCTATATAAATTCAAGATTCAGTGAAAGACATCAACGGAAGACAGAAAATAGAGCAAGAAACTTCAAAAGCGATTTTGAAAAATGGCCAAAAAGTCACCAATCAACTTTCTTGGGACTAATCAAAAGCTTGCAGCGACCAGACGACTTGATCGAGACAAACCGGCCGAATCTCAGAACAAACAGCTCTGTGGCGTCTTAACTCATCCTGGTCCCTCTCCCACTGCCTAGACTGGTGGTGGCCTGAGGATAACAGACTAACAGACCACATGCCCAGCACAGATTCCAAGAACAGACGTTACTTGCAACTGTGGACGGGAGTATGGCTCAAGGGCTGGCCTTGATCTCACCTGACTGGACGTTCTGCGGTGCTGAGGTACGACCTGGGGGACATCTGGAGGAAACATTCACAACACATTTATGATTCTCTGCTGCCTGGGGCCAGCGACAGCAGATGAGGCAAACAACAGACCAACCAAACAGAGCAGGGGAAAGGCCAGGGAATAAAACGCTCTGGGCGATGAGGGCTTGGAACCTAGACCAGAGCTGTGCAGGAGCTCAGGAGAGGTCTGCGAGGGCCCTCAGCGAAGCTCTCGCGTCTGGCTGCCTTCAGGCTCTGCACACACAGGAAGCGAAAGCTAAGAGTTGAAAACATGCTGAACCATGGAAAGGCTGACCCCACATGCACACAGACCCTTCTACAAACTCTGGGAGGGTTTTGTGGGTTTCTTTGGTTCCAGATGTTGAAGGAAATCTCTGTCCTATCACGACCACTAGGCTAAAAGAATAGGAAGAAACGGCCCCGCGGGACAAAAATACAGACTTTGCATTAAACAAATAACCACTGCAACAAACAGCAAGAACAAACGCGGGGAGGGGGTAGGGTCATATTTCCAGAGCTGCTACATTATAATATTCTAACCACCCAATTTAGGACAAAACAAAACAGGTTGGGCATGGTGGCTTATGCCTGCAATCCCAGGACTTTGGGCAGATCACGAGGTCAAGAGATCGAGACCATCCTGGGTAACATGGAGAAACCAGGCGCGGTGGCGGGCGCCTGTAATCCCAACTACTCGGGAGGCTGAGGGAGGAGATTTGCTTAAACCCGGGCAGGCGGAGGTTGCAGTGAGCCGAGATCGCTCCACGGCACTCCAGCCTGGGCGACAGAGCAAGACTCCATCTCCAAAAAAAAAAACAAAAAAAACTACAAGGCATGTAGAAAAACATAGGTGTGGCCAACAATACATAGGAAAAAAAATCAATTAATAGACGTTGTCCCTCAGGACACCCAGATGTTGGACTTACTACGAACTTTCTTTCTTAAGAGAGGGCCTGACTTGAATTTCTGGGCTCCAGCGATCCTCCTGCCTCAGCCTCCCAAATAGCTGTGACAACGGGTGTGTGCCATCGAGCCTGGGTTCTAGACAAACAGTTTTAGTTGGCCATTTAAAATATGTTCAAAGAAAAAAAAGTAAAAATAAATAAATGAATAAAATGCTCAGAGAGCCAAAGGAATATGAGAACATTGTCTCATCCAACAGAGAATATCAAACAGAAGTTATAAAAGGAACGAAATAAAGATTTATCTGACATGGAAAATCACTTGAGAGGGGCTCAGTAGCAGGTCTGAGGAAGCAAAAGAGACAGTGAACTTTAAAATAGGTCGATTGGCCGGGCGCGGTGGCTCACACCTGTCATCCCAGCACTTTGGGAGGCTGAGGCAGGTGGATCATGAGGTCAAGAGTTCGAGACCAGCCTGGCCAACAGAGTGAAACCCCATCTCTACTAAAAATACAAAAATTAGCCGGGCGCAGTGGCGCACGCCTATAATCCCAGCTACTCGGGAGGCTGAGGCAGGAGAATCGCTTGAACCCAGGAGGCGGTGGTTACAGTGAACCAACATCACACCACTGCATTCCAGCCTGGGTGACAGAGCAAGACTCCAACTCAAGCAAACAAAGAAAATAGGTCAATTAACAAAAAAAAGAAGAAAGGAAAAAAAGAAAGAAAACAGGTCAATTAAGATTATTCGGCCAGGCGTGGTGGCTCACACCTGTAATCCCAGCACTTTGGGAGGCCGAGGCAAGTGGATCACCTGAGGTCAAGAGTTTGAGACCAGCCTGGCCAACATGGTGAAACCCTGTCTCTACTTAAAACACAAAAAATTAGCTGGACGTGGTGGTACATACCTGTAATCCCAGTTACTTGGGAGGCTGAGACAGGAGAAGTGCTTGAACCCAGGAGGTGGAGGCTACAGTGAGCCACGATTGCACCACTGCACTCCAGCCTGGGCAACAGAGCCAGACTCTGCCTCAAAAAAAGAGAATAAAAAAAAGAAAAAGATTATTTAGCATGAACAGGCTCGGTGGCTCACACCTGTAATCCCAGCACTTTGGGAGGCTGAGGCGGGAGGACTGCTCGAGCCCAGGCATTCGAGACCAGCCTAGGCAACATGGTGAGACCCTACTTCTTTTTTTTTTTTTTTTTTTTTGAGACGGAGTCTTGCTCTGCCGCCCAGGCTGGGGTGCAGTGGCCGGATCTCAGCTCACTGCAAGCTCCGCCTCCCAGGTTTACGCCATTCTCCTGCCTCAGCCTCCCGAGTAGCTGGGACTACAGGCGCCCGCCACCTCACCCGGCTACTTTTTTGTATTTTTTAGTAGAGACGGGGTTTCACCGTGTTAGCCAGGATGGTCTCGATCTCCTGACCTCGTGATCCGCCCGTCTCGGCCTCCCAAAGTGCTGGGATTACAGGCTTGAGCCACCGCGCCCGGCCGAGACCCTATTTCTATAAAAAAATTTAAAAACCAGCCAGATGTGGTGGTGTATGCCTGTAGTCCCAGCTACTTGGAAGGCAGAGGCGGGAGGATGGTTTGAGCCCAGGAATTCGAGTCCTGGGCAAGATAGCAAGACCTCCATCTGTAAAAGAAAAAAAAAATTAAAAGCAAAACAAAAAAAAGACAGTAATGAGGAATTGAAAAAAGAAGGAATAACCTAAGCAAACCTAAACAAAATGACAGAGGTCCTTCCTTATCAGGAATTACATTGAATATAAATAAACTCTCCAATTAAAAGTCAAAGTTTAATTAAATGCCTTAATTCAATAAAAGATTAATATATAATGAAAAAAACACACACACAAACACACACAAAGTAAAAAGTCAGAGATCTGGCTGGGTGCGGTGGCACACGTTTGTAATCCCGGCACTTTAAGAGGCCAAAGTGGGTGGATCGCTTGAGCTCAGGAGTTCAAGACCAGCCTTGGCAACATGGCAAAACCCCGTTTCTACCAAAAAAAATAAACAGTAGCTGGATGTGGTGGCACATGCCTGTAGTCCCAGCTACTCGGGAGGCTGGGGTGGGAAGATGGCTTGAGCCTGGGAGTCCGAGGCTGCAGTGAGCTGAGATCATTGCACTCCAGCCTGAGCAACAGAGTGAGCCTCTGTCTCAAAAAAAATCAGAGATTGGACAATACATTAAAAAACATGGCCCAATCTTATGCTAGGTATGAGACACTTACTTTAGAGTCAGAGACATAAACAGGTTGAAAGTCCAAGAATGGAAAAAAAAAATATTATAAGCGAACAGTAACAAAAAGAGAACCAGAATAGCTATATTACTATCAGACAAAATAGACATCAAGACAAAATTGAGACAAAACTCATATATATCATTCTATGATGATGAAATGGTCAATCTATCAAAAAGATATAACAATTATAAAAGTAAATATACTAAACAACAGAATCCCAAAATACATAAAGCAAAAACTGACCGAATGTTACAGCATGAATGAACTTCAAAAACATACAAGAATGCACTAACTTATGCAAAAATTAGCCGGGCGTGGTTGCGGGCGCCTGTAGTCCCAGCTACTCGGCAGGCTGAGGCAGGAGAATGGCGTAAACCCAGGAGGCAAAACACATTTTTTTTTTTTTAGTCTCATTCTCTCGCCCAGACTGGAGTGTGATGGCGTAATCTCGACTCACTACAACTTCTGCCTCCCAGTTTCAAGCGATTCTCTCCTTCAGCCTCCCGAGTATCTGGGATTATAGGCATACGCCACCATGCACGGATAATTTTTGTATTTTAAGTAAGAGACTGGGTTTCAGCATGTTGGCCAGGCTGGTCTTTAACACCCGACCTCAGGTGATCCACCCACCTTGGCCTCCCAAAGTGCTGGAATTACAGGTGTGAGCCACCTTGCCTGGCCCCCTTGCCATTTTTTTAATTAGAAAAAGAAAAAGAGGGGCTGGTCGTGGTGGCTCACACCTGTAATCCCAGCACTTTGGGAGGCCAAGGTGGGTGGATCACGAGGTAAGGAGTTCAAGACCACAGTGACCAACGTGGTGAAACCCTGTTTCTACTAAAAATACAGAAAAATTAGCCGGGGATGGTGGCAGGCGCCTGTAATCCCAGCTACTGTGGAGGCTGAGGCAGGAGAATCGCTTGAACTCGGGAGGCGGAGGTTGCAGTGAGCCAAGATCGCACCACGGCACTCCAGCCTGGGCGACAGAGCGAGACTCTGTCTCAAAAAGAAAAAAAAGAAAAGAAAGAAAAAGAAAAAGAGACAAAAGACCACATTAGCGTATGATTCCATTTATATGAAACATTAAGAACAGGCAAATCCGCAGACAGAAAGCAGGATGGTGGTGGTTGCGAGGCGCTGGGGGAGGAGTGACAGCTAATGGGCACAAGGGCTCCTTTTCCTTTCTTTTTTTTTTTTTTTTTTTTTTTGAGACGGAGTCTCGCTCTGTCGCCCAGGCTGGAGTGCAGTGGCCGGATCTCGGCTCACTGCAAGCTCCGCCTCCCGGGTTTTTACGCCATTCTCCTGCCTCAGCCTCCCGAGTAGCTGGGACTACAGGCGCCCGCCACCTCGCCCGGCTAGTTTTTTGTATTTTTTTTAGTAGAGACGGGGTTTCACCGTGTTAGCCAGGATGGTCTCGATCTCCTGACCTCGTGATCCGCCCGTCTCGGCCTCCCAAAGTGCTGGGATTACAGGCTTGAGCCACCGCGCCCGGCCTTCCTTTTCCTTTCTTTTCTCTTCTTTTCTTTCTTTTCTTTTTTTGAGACAAGGTCGCGCTGTGTCTCCCAGGCTGGAATACAGTGGCATGATCTTGGCTCACTGCAGCCTCTGCCTCCCGGGTTCAGGGGATCCTCCTGCCTCAGCCTCCACAGTTGCTGGGAGCGCAGTGCACCCCATCACGGGGCTGGGACTGCAGGTGCACCCCATCGTGGCTGCTAATGTTTTGATTCATTGTAGAGATGGGGTTTTGCCATGTTCCCCAGGCTGTGGGATTTCTTTTTGATGTGACAAAAATATTCTGGAATTAGGGCGAGGAGATGGCTGCACAACATTGTGAATGTACAAAAAATGAATTGTACACATTAAAATGGAAAAAACTGTGAATTTTATCTGACACAAATTTTATTTCAGTTTTTAAAAAGGACAACAATTAGGTGAAAAATTTAAGGACTTATCAGTAGAGATAGTAAGAAGGTAGTACAGAAGGCGGTGCGCGGTGGCTCACGCCTGGAATCCCAGCGCTTTGGGAGGCCGAGGCGGGCAGATCACCAGGTCAAGAGTTCGAGACCAGCCTGGCCAACATGGCGAAACCCTGTCTCTGCTAAAAATACAAAAATCAGCCCGGCACGGTGGTACACGCCTGTAATCCCAGCTACTAGCGGGGCTGAGGCAGGAGAATCTCTTGAACCCAGGAGGCGGAGGTTGCAGTGAGCTGAGATCCAGCCCGGGCAACAGAGCAAGACTCCATCTCAAAAAAAAAAGATAGTGCAGAAAAGGGCAGAGCGTGAAATTTAGGGGAGACGGAGACAGAGCTTGCTCCCCTCTGCCTCCCGTGTCTGCAGGGCCCACGGAACCCTGAGGTCTGGCTCCTGCCCGACCAGCTGCCTGTTGCCTCCCAGTGTCTTCACCTCCCATTCCCCCCAAGAGTGAAGGCTGCTAGCCACACGCACCTGGCCTCGGTGACCTCAGCAGGGTTTCCCCTGCACACCTTCTCCAGCTGCACATAAACCGAGCAGTTCACCCGGCTCCAGTCAGGGTCGCAGACGGCCAGGAAGTTGGGCCGCAGACGCCCGATCATGTACTTGGCCAGGTCTGTCAGAGACTGGCTCACAGCAGCCCCAAACAGGAAGGCCCCCAGCACCTTGTAGACGGCAGCCACGTAGTTGTTGAAGTCGGAGCGAGAATAGAGCCGGTCTGTGTACACCAGGTAAGCTTCCCCAGCCGAGACCTGCAAGTGGGGCAGCTGAAGGGCCTCAGGCCCGGGGGGGGCAGCCGCAGGAACCCTCACTCCTCCCCACGGGCCTCCCCAAAGCTGCCGGAGAGCTGAGGACTCTAAAGGGGGTCCTATTACCCACAAGTACCACTCGGGGCAAGGTTGTGTCCCCCAGCCCCCCACACACCTCCAGGGCAGGGCTGTGCCACCCAGTCAGGCCCCCAGGGTAAAGCTGTGCCCACCCCGTCCCCGTCCCCGCCCCTCTGAGCCCCTCCTGCCTTACAAGGACGACGGTGGCCGTGGTGGTGACCCCAGCCATGACCCCATGGGTGATGGTATCTGGACGGTAGGGGTACCGGATGGAGTCATCCCCGCAGTAAAATCCTCGCTTATACGGGGCGTTCACCAGCGTCAGGATAGCGAAGGGCAGGGAGGCTGGTGGGGAGGAAAAGCCTGGGAGCTGTGAGGTTCTCTCACCAGCGGGGCCTTGGGGCCCCACGCACCTGCCTTGGGGCCTTAGCCTGGAGGCCTCCCACCTCTGCTCCCACCAGACAGCAAGGAAGAGATTTTCCACAGCACGTGGGAGGCCCAAGTAACACTCCGTTTCCCATCCCCCTCAGACAAACACAAACTCCCCAGGCCCTCTCCCCTCACACCCTCACGGCCTCCTTTCTGCTGCTTGAACAAACCCAGCACACACCCACCTCAGGGCCTTTGAACAGGCACTTCTCTCTGCACGAAATATCTTTTTCTTTTTCTTTTTTTTTGAGACGGAGTCTCGCTCTGTCGCCCGGGATGGGGTGCAGTGGCGCGATCTCAGCTCACTGCAAGCTCCACCTCCCAGGTTCACGCCATTCTCCTGCCTCAGCCTCCCGAGTAGCTGGGACTACAGGCGCCGCCACCACGCCCGGCTAATTTTTTTATTTTTTTTAGTAGAGACGGGGTTTCACCATGTTCGCCAGGATGGTCTCGAGCTCCTGACCTCGTGATCCGCCCGTCTCGGCCTCCCAAAGTTCTGGGATGACAGGCGTGAGCCACCGCGCCCGGCCTTTTTTTTAATTTTTAAAAGTAGCGACAGGGGTCTCATGTTGACCAGGCTGGTCAAAAACTCCTGGGCTGGAGTGATCCTCCAGCATCAGCCTCCCAAAGTGCTGAGATTACAGCTGTGAGCCAATGTGCCGGGCCCCAAAGTAGTTCTAACTTATGTGCCAGGCCCCAGAGTAGCTCTGAGTAACTTCCACTCTCAGTTTCATCTCCCCTCCCGACCGTCCACGCCAGCGTCACTCTCACAGAAGGAAAGGTTTGCTCTTTTCCCCTCTTCCACATGCAAATCCCATGTGGAATTACGCAGTCACGGGTGGGACACTGACATTAATTTCCCCCATCCACCCACTGGCACCAGGAGGGGCCTGTCGTGTTCAGGACACCGTCCCCGGACCCTGATCAGGGCCTGGCCAGAGCGGATGTTTAATAAACATCTGTTAAAATCAGGCGGGACTTATTTTAACCTAAAAACTGGCCAGAGAAGTCAGGAAAAAACCAAGGAAGGGGCACAGCTGAGAGGCCTTTGTTCACACACCTGCCCCTTCATCGATCCTCATGACAGGCCACGGGCCAGCCACGTGGTGACCAGGACAGACCCAGCTCTGGCCTCAGGGATCAAAGATACATTTAAGAGCCACTTATGGAAGGTGTTGCCATGGCACTGGGGCTCCTGGGGGCCCTGAGTCAGCGACGGAGGACAGGGGCGGAGGGCAGCTCCCTATTCCATGGGGCAGGTGCACGACAAAGCCCGCATCGGCTACCCCAGAGACAAACCAAGGCAGGGCATCCTTTGGCCCAGCAGGGCAAGTACAAACGGGTGTGGCTTTTCTAAGTTCTGAATGTCAGCGGAGGGGCAGGGAACCACACACTCCTCCCCACATGCCAACGTCAAGGGCCCTAGGACACCGTGCACCTTCCATGCTGGCGAAGTCTGGGGAAATAATCCAGTGAAGAAAACAGAGGTCTGCCTCACAGAGCAAGAACGGTGGAGGGAATGCAGAATAGAATGGGCAGGCAGGGCACGGTGACTCACGCCTGTAATCCCAGCACTGTGGGAGGCCGAGGCGGGCGGATCATGAGGTCAAGAGATCAAGACCATTCTGGCCAACCTGGTGAAACCCCATCTCTCCTAAAAATACACAAATGATCTGGGCGTGGTGGCGTCCCAGCTCCTCGGGAGGCTGAGGCAGGAGAATCGTTTGAAGAGGTTGCAGTGAGCCGAGATCGCGCCGCACTCCAGCCTGGCGACAGAGCGAGATTCGAGGAAAAAAAAAAAAAAAAAAGAATGGGCAGCGCCGGGGCCTGGAGGCGGGACAGTGGCTGAAGAGGCAAGCACTGGGGCAGGACTGCGGAGAGAGCTGGGATTAAGAACCTGCGCAGGAGGGGCTGGAGCTGCTGTAAGGGCGGAGAGAGGCCTTGGAGGAGGCTCCTGCAGTTGCCGGCCGGGTGGAAAGTCAGGATTACAAGATGCTGAGAAGGAGTCCAGCCCCTACCCACAGCTCTCCTGAGGCAGAGGCTCACACAGGTTAGCCTCCGTTTCCGACTTCCTTGCCCCAGCAACTCCAACTAGAGACTCAGATGGACGCCGGGCTTCCCTCTGCCTGGAAAGCTCTCCCTGGGGTCCCCAGGACAGACACCTTCTCTTCGTTTAGCCCCCTGGGAGCCTTCCCGCCCTCACACTGCCCTCATGCCAGCATCTGGAACCTCAGTGTTGACTGAACCGTGATGTGCGCGAGCTTCCAGAACGGAGGTGCACTTGGCCTGGCCACCACCCCTGGCACACAGCAGCTACACCCAACCCCATCTCGGCTGTGCCTCCCGCTGCTGTGTGGCCTCCCGCTGCTGTGTGGCCTCCCCCTGCTGTGTGGCCTCCAGCAGGTGACTCGGCACCTCCCTCACAGGCTGTTGTAAGGGAAATGTTTTCGTTATTTGCATGTTGTTTAGTACCTGGCATACAGAAAGTGCCACCTAAATGTTTAAATAAATAACACCATAGGTGCTCAGGAAATGGCACCCAGGCTGGCAGACACCCCACAGGGACTTATTGCTGTCACCTGGCCCCCCCTAAAAAGGGTCTCCTTTGGGAGTGAGAGGACTTGGCCCTGCTGTGAGATGGCAGAGAAGCAGGAAACACGTTGGTGGGGAGGACACCCCCAGGGATAGAATTCCGGGGCCATTGTCTGTTCAGCCACAGAGCAAACACTCGGCCTTTGTTCCCGGGACCCTGCGGGAGGGGGGCCTTCCCCCCATCTGCCCGCAAACCCGCCGGACAGGTTTGGTTCTCCCGGCACCCCCCCAGCCTGGGACCCAGACTTTATCTCCAAGCGTCTCCCCCGCCTGAGCCGGGAGGGCGGCTGTACCTCCCCGCACTGCAGGGGTTCGAATCCCACCGACGCACTGGGTGCCAGGGTCGAGGGAGCGCCCACCCCAGGGGCGGAGGCGCGGACCCACCTCCCGGGCCCGCCGGGGCCGCCGCCCGCGTGAATCACCGCCCAGGCCGGGCGGGGCGGGAGGGGAGGCAGCGACTTCCTGCTGCGGGGGCGGGGGATGCCGGTCCCGGCTCCCCGGGCCTTTCGCGACCCCCAACCCCCCGGGCCTGGGACGCGGGGACCCCGGGGCCCGGGAGGGCGCGCGCGGTGGGGGGCGCGGAGGGAGGTCTGGGCCTCGGAGGGACCCGGGCGTGCAGCCTCCCCGTTCCCCTGCAAACTTGCGCGGAGCCGGGGGCGTGTCCGTCCCAGGAGGGTCCCCCCCACGCCCGGGTCCCGCGGCTCTTACCGACCAGTAAGCACAGCACGTCGAGCAGCACGAAGACCCACCTCCGCTGCATGGTCCCCACGACCCCCGACGCCGGTCCCAGCGCGTCCCGTCGCGTCCCGGCCCGGCCACGGGGTCACGTGGTGCGGAGCCCGCCCTGCGCTGAGGGGAGGGGAGGGCCGGGGAGGGGAGCGGCGGGGAGGGCAGGGGAGGGGAGGGTCTGGCCGGGGCGGGGAAGGGCAGGTAAGGCAGGGGAGGGGAGGGTCGGGCAGGGGTGGGGAAGGGCAGGTAGGGCGGGGAGGGGAGGGGAGGGTCGGGCAGGGGCGGGGAGGGGAGCGGATGGGAGGGGAGCGGAGGGGAGGGGAGGGGAGCGGAGGGGAGGGGAGCGGAGGGGAGCGGAGGGGAGGGGAGGAGAGCGGAGGGGAGGGGAGGAGAGCGGAGGGGAGGGGAGCGGAGGGGAGCGGAGGGGAGGGGCGGGGAGGGGAGCGGAGGGGAGCGGCGCAGAGGGGAGCGGCGCGGAGGGGAGCGGCGGGGAGGGGCGCGGAGGGGAGCGGCGCGGAGGGGAGCGGAGGGGAGGGGCGCGGAGGGGAGCGGAGGGGAGGGGCGCGGAGGGGAGGGGCGCGGAGGGGAGCGGCGCGGAGGGGAGCGGCGCGGAGGGGAGCGGAGGGGAGGGGAGCGGAGCGGAGGGGAGCGGAGGGGAGTGGAGGGGAGCGGAGCGGAGGGGAGGGGCGCGGAGGGGAGGGGCGCGGAGGGGAGGGGCGCGGAGGGGAGGGGAGTGGAGGGGAGCGGAGCGGAGGGGAGGGGCGCGGAGGGGAGGGGAGCGGAGCGGAGGGGAGGGGCGCGGAGGGGAGCGGCGCGGAGGGGAGGGGCGCGGAGGGGAGGGGCGCGGAGGGGAGCGGCGCGGAGGGGAGCGGCGCGGAGGGGCGCGGAGGGGTGTGGCGGCCCCGGAGCGCGGACTCTGCCCCCGCGTGGCGCCGAAAGGAGCGGGTGGGGGAGCGTTTGGGCGCCACGGGGCCCTCGTCCGCCTGGAGTCCCGGCCCTGACCCGGGTGTGAGGCTGACAGAGGCTGGAGGTTCCCGCGGGTCGGGCCTCGGAGCCCCGGGGGACGTGGAGAAGGAAGACGCGGGACCGGCAGGGCCGCGGGGAGGACGGGTCCCCCCACTTTCCTCCTCAGGAAGTGGCAGCCGCGCTGTGCACCCCGAACCCCCCGAAAGCAGGAAGCACCTTCACGTTGAAGGGGCGACGCAGCTTCATTGGAGGAGTTTCTTTCCTCCTCGCACAGAATCCTGCCCCGACACGTGAGAAGCTGCAGTTCCTCGGGACCCACCTGGCGACGGTGTGGGTGTCCCCGGCGCACCTGCCCTCCCGCCGCACAGAACAGCACAGGGGCGCCAGAAGCAGGGGACCCCACGAAATGGCGCCGGGGTCTGTGCCGCCACCGGGTCCTGGGGAGCCCTGAGCTGAGGGTGCCTGGGGATTGAGGGCACCCACGCCAGGGAAACCGAGGCCCAAGGGGCCCACACTGGGTCCTTTCGGCTGGGACCACCCGGGAGGCCTCAAGAGTGTCAGGCCCACGTTCCCGGAGTCCAGCCTTGACCTCTGCCACTCACGGTCACTTACTGGCAAGTGGCAGGGCTGGGATCAGAAACAAGCTGCTGGGCGCCAGGACCCGCCGCCACCCTGAACCTCCTCTAAAACCTGTTCAGCGCCACCATCAGCCCCTGCCCCAGCAACACCAAAACAGGGTGCATCTCAGCAACTGGACTTCAACTGGGAGCTCCTCGACCCTGCTTCCCGGGTCCTGGGTGGTCAGACACCTGCACGTGGGGGAACTCCATGGGTAAGGGGCTCTTGGGAGACAGCAAAGGCACCCAGTGTGGTGCTGGATGGGAAGACGGTGCAAGCGGACCTGTGGCAGGCGGTTCAGGCTCCCTGCTGCACTCACGGTGAGGCAGGGGCTGTAGCTCCTGCCGGAATGAGGGTCGTGAGGGTTACCGTGGCTCGCATAAATGCTACATAAACGTAGGCTTCAGCATCACCACCGCGCTTCCCCCCGCCCTTCAACCTGTCTGCAAATGACCGCTGCTGTCAGTGTAGTCCTGACAGCCCACCCACCTTTTCTGCTACCATGGAGAGGGTGCAACGTCTACTGGAGTCAAGGAAAGGCAGGGTTCTTTATCGAGCACCTACTGTGTGCTGGGGAGCAGGGAGAGGTCATGTGGAGGGGCTTGCCGAAGTGGGAGGGGGAAAGACAGTGGGGGCTGTGGGATTGGGCCAAGCCAGGAGGAAGAGATCCGGGAGAGGGGTGGGGTCGACCTGGGAGGACAGAGAGCGGAGGTGAGGCTGGAGGCTGTTCCCCCTTCCATCCTTCCCCTTGGGTCGGGATTTGGGTCAGCCCTTAAAATCCCTGGGCAGGATAAGGATTAAAATCTGGTGGGGGAAGCAAGAATTAGCATTAGGGTCAGCATTGGGGTCATCTCCTGCATATGCTGACTGTGGTCCACCACACTTCAAGGAACTTCTTGTCAGAGCTTTCAGAGCTGGATCTGCTGCTGCCCCCAGCTGCCCGGTCTTCCCTTACAGGAAGAACCTGAGGCCGGTGCAGCTCCCAGCAGGGACACAGCCTGACCTGGAGGCCAGGCCTCAGTGGCTTTCTCCTTCACCTGCAGATGGCAGAGCTGGAAGCGGTGGTGGTACAAGGCCCCACGCTGGGTCCCCTAGAGACAAGACCACCCCTGGGGGCCAGGCCGCCACCCCCAGGCAAGCAACCTCACGGGTTCGGCAGCTGCAGCTCCCACCTCTTGCCCAGCACTGGCTCTGCCACCTTGGTGCCTCACTGCAAACTGGATAGCTCCAGGCCGTTTCCAAACGGACTCTGTGGAGACTGACACACCTGTGAAGTGGGCAAAAGGGGGCCTGGCACACAGTAGGTGCCACCTGAGTGCAGCCAGCCACTACACCTGCCGTTGCTTTCTGTGCTTCTCTGGGACTTGAGAGGTGAATTACTTGCTCAAGGTCAGAACAGCAGTTGTCTCCCACGTTTCCGGCCCAGGGCTCTTGGAGTCAAACAGGTGCCCGTCAGTGGGTTTGACGTGCAGGCAGTGGGCAGCAAAGGCTGAGGGGGTGGATGGTGTGGAAAGACATCTAAGGTATCCCTCAGTGTCTGTCTGCATAAAGGGGCAAGACACTAGCTATCACCTGGGATTGTAGAGAAGATTAAACAGTTTGTGAAATGCTTGACCCGGGGCCAAACATTAGGAGACATCATTTGAGGGTTAAACAAAATACAGTGCCAGTAAGTATCATGTGTCTGCCGGGTTAAGATGTAGAAGTCCTTCTTCCTGGGGTCAAGATTTAACAGGGTTGGAAACTGCTGCCTTCGAATTCAGAATCCAGAACCCATGAATTCAGAATCCCACTCAGACTTTGCAATCCCTCAGTGCCTCTTAATTTAGTGTCACCTCACAGTCAGGGACAGGGTAACCCTCCGAGTGTCAGCACTGCGAGTCCGGTGAGCTCCGTGAGGAAGGTCTTCACCGGGTCACAGCAAAGAAAACCGCACAGCAGTAGTCCGGGGTGCAGCCTCCAGAGCCCCTCGTGCAGACAACCTGGGGTGCAGCCTCCAGAGCCCCTCGTGCAGACAACCTGGGGTGCAGCCTCCAGAGCCCCTCGTGCAGACAACCCGGGGTGCAGCCGCCCTGCCAGAGCCCAGATGCCAGAGCCCCTCGTGCAGACAACCCGGGACTTAGCCACCAGAGCCCCTCGTGCAGACAACCCGGGGTGCAGCCTCCAGAGCCCCTCGTGCAGACAACCCAGGGTGCAGCCTCCAGAGCCCCTCGTGCAGACAACCCGGGGTGCAGCCGCCCTGCCAGAGCCCAGATGCCAGAGCCCCTCGTGCAGACAACCCGGGACGTAGCCACCAGAGCCTCTCGCGCAGACAACCCAGGGAGCAGCCGCCCTGCCAGAGCCTCTCGTGCAGAGAACCCGGGGAGCAGCCGCCCTGCCAGAGCCCCTCGCGCAGACAACCCGGGGAGCAGCCGCCCTGCCAGAGCCTCTCGTGCAGAGAACCCGGACCGCACAGCCCCTCCCACCATCTCAGTCTGTACGTTTGCTCACTGTCCTTGTCTCCTCCCCCAAGCTCCAGGAAAGTGGGAGCTGGCACACAGTGGGTGCGCAGGCTGTGCTTACTGGGATGCTGAATCAGTGCCCGGAGCCTGAGGTCAACCAGGGACATGACAACTGCAGGGAGCTCTGACTGGGTCGCAGCAAGGCGAGACACACAAGCAACAGTGGAGGGCAACGGCGTGTTCTCGAGGGGAGAGTTGGATTCCGCCTGCTTCTCGTACAAAACGGGGGCGGAGGTGGCAGGGGCCACCCTGTGAAACACTCGATTAAATCCCCATTCACAAACCTTCTGGTGCATAGTAGCTTCTATCCTTGCCCCCCAAACCAGGAGCCGGTGAAGGCGAGGAGAGTCACCTGGAAGACCTCAACTAGTCTGCAAAGCTGCTGAGACCCCCAGACCCCAAGGACCTGGTTCCGACTCAAGGAAGAACAAGGAACAACATTTGCCCTGCAGTGACCACCATCCCTCCCTCCCCGCCCGCAAGCCACAGGACCAGGGGACGGGGCTGGGCTGCGCTCTGGGCTCCGCGCCGCCTTCGGGGGGCACGGGCGCCCTCTGCCGGACACACGGAGGCGGCGCTCCACGCCAGGGTCTCCGCATCCCCGGGAACGGCCCAGGAACGGAGCAAACAAACGCCAGGGACCCCTAGCTGAGTCCTGGTATCCGAGAAACAAACGGGACACCCAGTTACATCTGAATCCCAGAGGAGCGACAAACCGGTTTTCAGCGTGTGCCCCAAATACCGCATGGGACGTGCTCACCCACTCGTTTATCTGTAATTCGACGCTCACTGGGCAGCCTGCGTTTTATTTGGCCGTCCTACTCGGCAGCTACAAACCGAGGAAACAAGGACCACCGTGGAGAGAGCAGCAGCTGGGCCAGGTCCGTAGGGGCCCAGACAGTGCCACTCTGGGACCATCAGCTCTGAGCAACCTCCACCCCACAGAAATTGTCTCAGGAGCGCCGATCTCCAGGCAGGCCCCTGGCTAAGGCCTCCTGGCACGGCCATGGACTCTGTGCAGAACAGATTTCCATGCTTGGTTAGCAGGCAGGAGGTCACCAAAGACCTTCGCTTCACTGTAAAAGGAAAGCATTAAACAAACTAACACAAATAACTTATTGATGGCCGCCGAAAAGCTGAGGACAACACGTTTGTTCTAGACAGGTTCCAGAGGTTAGACAAGACCAAGCCCGGTGGAGGCCTCATTAGTCCCAGGAGCCTGGTGTGGGAAGAATCCGGAAGAGCCCCAAGGCAGAGCGGGCCCTCCAGGTCCTCCTGCCTGGGTCTGGGCTGCAGGAAGGGCCACGATTCCACCACCGCACAGCTAACCCAGAGGCGAAGCTACGCTACACAGCGGTGACCAGGCCAGCCCAGCTCCTCGAGACGGCACATCAACCCAGCTGCTGACGGGGCGGGGGCAAGGCCTTCCTGGGGCAAAACAGTATCCCTTCTGCCTCTTACTGCCTTACCCACACCTAGTGCACCCTCAGAAACGCAAGACCCCACAGACAAGGAAGAACACTGTTAGTCAACACACGGCATCCCGTGGTCTCTCCCAGCTCCAACCTATCTTAGCTATTCCAATCAAATCGCACATGACCGGAGGGCCCTGTGGGACTGGAGAGACCCGTGACACGTGACCGGAGGGACCTGTGGGACACCCACGGCCGTGACACGTGACTGGAGGGACCTGTGGGACACCCACGGCCGTGACACGTGACCGGAGGGACCTGTGGGACACCCACGGCCGTGACACCAGTGACCGGAGAGACCTGTGGGACACCCACGGCCGTGACACGTGACCGGAGGGCCCTGTGGGACTGGAGAGACCCGTGACACGTGACCGGAGGGACCTGTGGGACAACACCCACGGCTGTGACACGTGACCGGAGAGACCTGTGGGACACCCACGGCCGTGACACGTGACCGGAGGGACCTGTGGGACACCCACGGCCGTGACACCAGTGACCGGAGAGACCTGTGGGACACCCACGGCCGTGACACGTGACCGGAGGGACCTGTGGGACACCCACGGCCGTGACACCAGTGACCGGAGAGACCTGTGGGACACCCACGGCCGTGACACGTGACCGGAGGGACCTGTGGGACAACAGCCACGGCCGTGACACGTGACTGGAGGGACCTGTGGGACACCCACGGCCGTGACACGTGACCGGAGAGACCTGTGGGACACCCACGGCCGTGACACGTGACCAGAGAGACCTGTGGGACACCCACGGCCGTGACACGTGACCGGAGAGACCTGTGGGACACCCACGGCCGTGACACCAGTGACTGGAGGGACCTGTGGGACACCCACGGCCGTGACACGTGACCGGAGGGACCTGTGGGACAACAGCCACGGCCGTGACACGTGACTGGAGGGACCTGTGGGACACCCACGGCCGTGACACGTGACCGGAGGGACCTGTGGGACACCCACGGCCGTGACACGTGACCGGAGGGACCTGTGGGACAACAGCCACGGCCGTGACACGTGACTGGAGGGACCTGTGGGACACCCACGGCCGTGACACGTGACTGGAGAGACCTGTGGGACAACAGCCATGGCCGTGGCACATGACTCCCGACTCTACTTCAGCTAAAAAACACCACTGCGGCTCCCCACTGCCTCCTCACAGTTTCAGATTCCGTGGCCTAAGAGGGAAGTTGTGCCTGCACTGCCCTCCTGACCTTTGTGCTCACCCCACACAAATGGGAGGCTCGTGCCTCTGGGTGTCGGCGCCCGGCCTGCCCACGTCCTCCTCCCTCTTACTGTTCCTCCATAGGGACTGTCCTGCTACCAAAGGGGAACAAGGGACCCAGGCCTGGCCAACCAGGACACCTCTTCTTTTTTTTTTTTTTTTTTTTTGAGACGGAGTCTCGCTCTGTCACCCAGGCTGGGGTGCAGTGGCCGGATCTCAGCTCACTGCAAGCTCCGCCTCCCGGGTTCCCGCCATTCTCCTGCCTCAGCCTCCCCAGTAGCTGGGACTACAGGCGCCGCCACCTCGCCTGGCTAGTTTTTTGTATTTTTTAGTAGAGACGGGGTTTCACCGGGTTAGCCAGGATGGTCTCGATCTCCTGACCTCGTGATCCGCCCGTCTCGGCCTCCCAAAGTGCTGGGATTACAGGCTTGAGCCACCGCGCCCGGCCCAGGACACCCTTTCTGCTCGGCAGTTCCTGATTCAGTTATGGGCGTGACACCCAGGAACAAACTTTACCAGTTTTTTTTTTTTTTTTTTTTTTTTGAGACGGAGTCTTGCTCTGTCGCCCAGGCTGGAGTGCCGTGGCCGGATCTCAGCTCACTGCAAGCTCCGCCTCCCAGGTTCACGCCATTCTCCCGCCTCAGCCTCCCGAGTAGCTGGGACTACAGGCGCCCGCCACTTCGCCCGGCTAGTTTTTTGTATTTTTTAGTGGAGACGGGGTTTCACCGTGTTAGCAAGGATGGTCTCGATCTCCTGACCTCGTGATCCACCCGTCTCGGCCTCCCAAAGTGCTGGGATTACAGGCTTGAGCCACCGCGCCCGGCCAACTTTACCAGTTTTACTGGAACTGTTGGGCAAGACACAGGCTTCCCACAGGAATCACAGATGCAAGGTTGTGGGCCTGCAGCTTCTGGTGCCATCTCAGTCACCACAAAGGGTACTGCCCCTGAGAATAAGGTCAGTGTGGGCAGCAGAGAAATCGAAGCACCGAAATCTCATGATGTGGATGACGACTCCTGGTTCCTGCTGCCGAAGGCCCTGGCATCCCTGGACTGGGTCTTAAGGGTATAACTTCTGGGTCAGGCGCAGTGGGTCAGGCCTGTAATCTCAGCGCTTTGGGAAGCCAAGGCGGGGGGATCACGAGGTCAAGAGTTTGAGACCAGCCGGGCGCGGTGGCTCAAGCCTGTAATCCCAGCACTTTGGGAGGCTGAGACGGGCGGATAACAAGGTCAGGAGATCGAGACCATCCTGGCTAACACGGTGAAACCCCGTCTCTACTAAAAAATACAAAAAAAAAAAACTAGCCGGGCGAGGTGGCGGGCGCCTGTAGTCCCAGCTACTCAGGAGCCTGAGGCAGGAGAATGGCGTGAACCCGGGAGGCGGAGCTTGCAGTGAGCTGAGATCCGGCCACTGCACCCCAGCCCGGGTGACAGAGCGAGACTCCGTCTCAAAAAAAAAAAAAAAAAAAAGAGTTTGAGACCAGCCTGGCCAACATGGTGAAAGCCCATCTCTACTAAGAATACAAAAATTAGCCGGGCGTGGTGGCGGGCACCTGTAGTCCCAGCCACTCCAGAGGCTGAGGCAGGAGAATGGCGTAAACCCGGGAGACAGGGGTTGCAGTGAACCGAGATCACGCCACTGCATTCCAACCTGAGCAACAGAGCAAGACTCCATCTCGGAAAAAAAAGGGCTGGGTTCAGTGGCTCACGCCTGTAATCCCAGCACTTTGGGGGGGTTGAGGCAGGTGGATCACCTGAGGTCAAGAGTTCGAGATCAGCCTGGCCAACATGGTGAAACCCCGTCTCTACTAAAAATATAAAAATTGGTGGCGGGCGCCTGTAGTCCCAGCTACTCGGGAGGCTGAGGCAGGAGAATCACTTGAACCCAGGAGGTGGAGGTTGCAGTGAGCCGACATCGCACCACTGCACTCCAACCTGGGCAACAAAGACTCCGTCTCCAAAAAATTAAAAAAAAAAAAAATTATTCAAACACAAGCACAGAGAAAGAAAAAAATAGAACAAAGAGATTGCTGTGCGGCAACACCCAGGGTTGTAACATGAGTGACTGGAGAGGCCTGTGGGACAAAACCCAGGGCAGTAACACACGACCGGAGAGACCTGCTAGACAACATTTGTGGCCACATGACTAGAGAGACCTGTGGAACAACACCCACGGCCGTGACACATGACCGGAGAGACCTGTGAGACAACACCCACGGCCGTGACACACGACCGGAGAGACCTGTGGGACAACACCCACGGCCGTGACACACGACCGGAGAGACCTGTGGGACAACACCCACGGCCGTGACACATGACTGGAGGGACCTGTGGGACACCCACGGCCGTGACACACGACCGGAGAGACCTGTGAGACAACACCCACGGCCGTGACACATGACCGGAGGGACCTGTGGGACAACACCCACGGCCGTGACACACGACCGGAGGGACCTGTGGGACAACACCCACGGCCGTGACACATGACTGGAGGGACCTGTGGGACAACACCCACGGCCGTGACACACGACCGGAGGGACCTGTGGGACAACACCCACGGCCGTGACACACGACCGGAGGGACCTGTGGGACAACACCCACGGCCGTGACACACGACCGGAGGGACCTGTGGGACAACACCCACGGCCGTGACACATGACCGGAGGGACCTGTGGGACACCCACGGCCGTGACACACGACCGGAGGGACCTGTGGGACAACACCCACGGCCGTGACACACGACCGGAGGGACCTGTGGGACAACACCCACGGCCGTGACACACGACCGGAGAGACCTGTGGGACAACACCCACGGCCGTGACACACGACCGGAGAGACCTGTGGGACAACACCCACGGCCGTGACACATGACCGGAGGGACCTGTGGGACACCCACGGCCGTGACACATGACTGGAGGGACCTGTGGGACAACACCCACGGCCGTGACACACGACCGGAGAGACCTGTGGGACAACACCCACGGCCGTGACACACGACCGGAGAGACCTGTGGGACACCCACGGCCGTGACACATGACCGGAGGGACCTGTGGGACACCCATGGCCGTGACACATGACTGGAGGGACCTGTGAGACAACACCCACGGCCGTGACACATGACTGGAGGGACCTGTGGGACAACACCCACGGCCGTGACACATGACCGGAGGGACCTGTGGGACAACACCCACGGCCGTGACACACGACCGGAGAGACCTGTGGGACACCCACGGCCGTGACACATGACCGGAGGGACCTGTGGGACACCCACGGCCGTGACACATGACTGGAGGGACCTGTGGGACAACACCCAGGACGTGGCACGTGTACCAGAGACCCAAAAGACAGAGTGGGACATCAGAAAAAATTGAGAAATACTCTTCTAGAAATGGAACTCTAAGAAAGAAAAAGAAAACAAATATTTGCAGAAATAACAATCAAGACTTCAAAATCTGTTACAATGCACCCACCCTCAGGTCGAAGTAGCTCAGTTTAGAGAACCAGACCCAGGTACATCACAAACGGCCAAAGTCCAAAAACAAAAGAAAACCATTTATATAGTCAGAGACAAGAGATTTCATATTAAGGAAAACAGAAGAATGAGAAAATTCCTCATCAGAAACAATAGAAAGCAGGCGTGAAGAGGACAACTTTAACGTGCCCAAAGAAAAACACAGTCCACTCAGAATTCTCTATCCTGTAAAAATGCGCTTCAGAAAAGGAGGAGGGGCCAAGCGCGGCGGCTCACGCCTGTAATCCCAGCACTTTGGGAGGCCGAGGCGGGCGGATCACGAGGTCGAGAGATTGAGACCATCCTGGCCAACATGGGGAAACCTTGTCTCCACAGAAAAATACAAAAATTAGCCGGGCGTGGTGGCGGGTTCCTGTGGTCCCAGCCACTCGGGCGGCTGCGGCAGGAGCATTGCTTGAACTCGGGAGGCGGAGGCTGCAGTGAACCAAGATGGCACCGCTGCACTCCAGCCTGGCGAGTGTAAGACTCCGTCTGGAAAAAAAGAATAAAAGAAAAAACACAATGCAGACCTCAAGCGGCTTCCACACCAAGAACAAATCTCAGCCTCATGCCCTACTGTCCCCAACCCGCCCAGCCGCTGCCCTCTGTGCCCTCAGCTTCTCCTGTAGACCCAGGCCTCTGTCCTCTGCATCGGCTGTCACGCCTGCCAGGACCCTGCAAACTTCCAGCAAAGCAGGGCCATTCCCCTTCAGGTTCCAGCTTAACTGTCACTTCTAGGAGGCAGCGCCGACCACCTCTACCCAGACGTGGGCCCTCCTCACATCCCGTCCTCATGGCCACAGTTCCCTCACTGACGTGGACATGGAGCCCACCACGTCATGCCCCCACTGCACCCCCTCGCCTCTGTGGCTCACAACTTATCCCGGATCCTCCAACAGACATGCAGGCCCCCAAGTGAGATGACAGGGACACCTGCCGCCCCCAGCCCCCACCCAACCCACCACCAGGCACCCCGGGCGCCCCCAGCCCCCACCCAACCCACCACCAGGCACCCCGGGCGACCCCAGCCGCCACCCAACCCACCACCAGGCACCCCGGGCTTCAAATCAAGTTTAATAAATAAAACAGCAAGGGGGGGTTCAAGGCAGTTATCACTTCACAGTGTGGTCCTTGGTGGGGTGAGGGATGGTCGAGTCCAACTCAGAAAGGGGCTCGAGCACAGGAGGCTGGACGACGCCCGGGGCAGGGCACGCCGCGGCCCACGGAGGACCCCACGCCAACGTGTAAACAGAAACAGAAACGGACAGGGGTCGGGGAAGAGGGACCAGGACTCCAAGCCATCTTGCTGGGAAGCTTCCCACAGAAGGAAGACCTGCAGGGCTGGGGAAACAGGCTGGAGTCCGGCCCCTGCACGGCCGGCAGGGCCAGCTCCTCTCGAGGCTCCCTGCCTTGGTACCAGGGGAGGACAGCAAAGGGGGTGTAAGTCACCTGTCTCCTCAAACCCACGCCTGGGGTTGCTGAGGGGCCCCCACCCCAACCGCTCAGGATCGGGAACAGGGATGGAGGGGAAGAGGCAGGTGGGGGTGTAAAGTGCGGCTTTTCCTGAAGTGGAGACGACGGGGTGGGAGGGGAGGCCGGGCTGGGGGCCGGACAGCGAGGTATATGGCTCTGTGCCCCACGGGGTTGGCACTGAGTAGCAGCTGCCCACGACCCCCAGGGCTGGGGCAGCCCGCGGCCCTGCCAGGTGTGGAGAGACAGAGCCAAGCAGGGAACGGAGGGTGCCCCGGCGGAGGCTGCTGGTGCGGGGCGGGGCGTCCTGCCCGTCTCCCCGCCGGGGCAGTGACACCTTCCCTCGCCTCTGCGGGCTGGAAGGGACGAGGCGGCCGGCTCTGCCCCGAGTCCCAAAGGCCGGGTCTTTTCTGTCCACGGCTGCCTGACGGATCCCACATGCAGGCAGCAGCCTGGACCCGGGTGGCAGTGCCGGGCGCTGACGGCGTTGTGTGTGGCTCTGGGTCCAGTCTGCATGGCCGGGGCAACGGCGCACGGCCCAGCCACCTCACACCAGTCCTGACGTGTTCAGAAGCAGAGGAGGTGCCACCCCGAGGCCCGGGGCGGGGGAAGGGGTCAGGAAGACTGACAGAGGCGGGCCCAGCGGCAGTGCCAAGTCCAGTCTGGGCCGCATACGCCGCCCGCGGCCAGGAGTCAGCAGGTCATCACATTACAGCTGCAGGGAAGACACGGAGAGAGACGCGGGGCGTCAGGGTGGCCCCACATGCCTGCACAGCCCAGTGCTGAGCGCTGGACTCGAGACTCCCAGCCTTGCCTCCCCGACAACCTACGGCAGCAGGGCCCGGGTGCTCTGGGGGGAGCTTGTGGCTGGAGCAGGGGTGGGAGAGCCTGGCACCTGCCCCTATTTGTGGAGCATGTGGACCACACGAATGTATTCTCCAGTCAGAAAATACATGCAAGTCAAGAATAACCCTAAAGCAGCCCCGAGAGCCGCTCGTGGAGCCGCGCTGTCCTTGGGGCAAACCCTCAGCGCAGCCTGAGGGCTGGGGGACCTCACTGGAGTGTCGGGGAAGCTCCGGGCATGGGGTGGCACTCACTGTGACAGGGGCTCCGAGTGTAGCCCGGGGGCCGGGCACGTGGGGTGGGCGGCCAGGAAGGGGTTCACGTCCCCAATGCCAATGAGTCCAAACTCGGTGACCGACAAAGCCACCTGCGCAGGGGCCACAGTCCCCTCCGGGTCCCCGCTCAGGTCCACACGGCTGGAGATGAGAGGCAGCTCCTCGGGCAGGGCGAAGTCCACAGCCAGCCTTGGGCCGGCGTCTGCCTCCGGAGCGACGACAGCCGGCGGGTACGAGGCCGGGTCGGCCAGGGCCGGAGGCGGACGGGATGGGGGTCCGGCGGGGGGCTCGTCCGGCTGCCGGAAGGAACAGGGCCCCGGCTCCGAGGACGGGAGGCCATCAGAGGCCACCGCAGGCTCACCGAGACCACCGGCCGTGCCATCCACACTCAGTGGGTCTGTGAAGAGAATGCAACAGAGGGTGGGGCCGCCCACAGGCACCAGGCTGCGGCCATGCCACTCCTGTGCCAGCTCCTGCCAACCCTGCTGGGTCCAGCAAAGCCTGTGGATCCCTCCCTAAAAAGCCTCTGTACAAATACAGAAGAACCAGGTACCCGGAAACCTGTGAGCCCCCAGGTTAAAGACCCCAGTTTTAGAAGGTCATAAAATCCACCGAGTGGGTCACAGCCCACATCCGTGACACCAGAGCAGACTACAAGAGACAAGGGTGTGAGCAAGGCCTGGGGCACTGCGAGGGTCGACACAGCGTCTGGGGAAGTTCCGTCCCACACGCAGCCGCACCGTCCCACACGCAGCGCACGGGGCCGCACCGTCCCACACGCAGCACAGGGGCCGCACCGTCCCACACGCAGCACAGGGGCCGCACCGTCCCACGCACAGGGGCCGCACCGTCCCACACGCAGCACAGGGGCCGCACCGTCCCACACGCAGCGCACGGGGCCGCACCGTCCCACATGCAGCCGCACCGTCCCACATGCAGCCGCACCGTCCCACACACAGCACAGGGGCCGCACCGTCCCACGCACAGGGGCCGCACCGTCCCACGCACAGGGGCCGCACCGTCCCACACGCAGCACAGGGGCCGCACCGTCCCACACGCAGCACAGGGGCCGCACCGTCCCACACGCAGCGCACGGGGCCGCACCGTCCCACATGCAGCCGCACCGTCCCACATGCAGCCGCACCGTCCCACACACAGCACAGGGGCCGCACCGTCCCACGCACAGGGGCCGCACCGTCCCACGCACAGGGGCCGCACCGTCCCACACGCAGCACAGGGGCCGCACCGTCCCACACGCAGCCGCACCGTCCCACACGCAGCACACGGGGCCGCACCGTCCCACACGCAGCGCACGGGGCCGCACCGTCCCACACGCAGCGCACCACAGTTCCAGGAAGCAGCAGAGGGGGACGCCCTTGAGCAAACAAACCACGGAGACAACCAGATTCTGGAAACGGGGTGACCCTCCCAGCCTCAACCATCTAAACGCAGAGCCAGCAGCAAAGGACCCTCCCGTGATGGCATCAGACACAGTGGGAAAATCCCACCCGAGGCCCTCGTGTGCTCCGTCACGGCCTCAGGTGCAAGACGCTGGCGACGGCTCCGGACACCCTGCCCTTCCTGAGTGTCCTGATGGCTGGGGCTAAGTCCCCACCCTGGGGCAGGCAGGCCCTCCCAGGAGACTAAGGCCTGATATGTACCCCAACCTCAGCATGCGGGGCACCCCTCCAGCAAGCCCAGAGGGTAAGCACAATCCCTGCCCGCCCTCCCTTCTCCCAGCGAGGTGTGCAGAGCGGCATCCACATCACCTGGCTGGCCCTCCACCACCCAGACGCCCACTCCTGGTGACGGCTGGCCCAGCACAGGGCACCAGCGAGGAGAGGCTCCACCTGGCCTCACTCACAGGCCCCAGACCCACGGCCGCCCCCAGGGCAGGAGACACTCCCCACGCCTCACCTGTGCGCATCCCAGTCAGCGTGTCCTGCTCCGGGCGCGGACGGCCAGGGCCATCGGGGTCGCTGCCATCCAGGTCCTGGTCTGCGTCCCTGTGGGGAGAGGGCACCATGAGGGGCAGCAGAGAGGACGGACGCCCCCACCCAGGAGGTGCTGCCCAGGCGCCCGCGTGCCCACCCCTGGCGGGGTGGCCGCCCATCGTTACTGCCGGGGAGCGCTGCACGCACGTGGTTCCGGACGGGACGTACTTCCTCCGGCCCAGCCGTGTCTGCTGGGCGAAGTAGTCATAGCGCTCCGACTTCTTCCACAGGTAGTAGTACTCAACACACTCACCCACAGACCGTGTGCGCACCTGTGGGGAGGGGTCAGGCGCTATCTGTCCCCCACTGCCCAGCCCCTGCCCCTGCCCCACCATCCCAGGATGACTCCTGGGACTCCGGGACAGCACAGAAGGGGCACAGCACCCACCACTCTCAGATAACGCAAGACCCCCCGACCCATGACCCTACTCAGGCCCACAGGCTACGCCCACCACGGGGAACGGGGGCTTGGAGCACCGTGGCACTGCCTCCTGTTTCAAGCCCCCTCAGAACCCCCCAGCTCCTGGCCGGAGACCCCTCTTTCCCTTCTGTAGCATCAGCCACACACACGGACCCTCCAGGCCGTCTACTGCTCACCCACCCTGTCCCAGACCATGAGCCCCAGGCCGGTCACGTCCACCTCATCCACCTGCTTCTCACAGGCCCGGGGTGGCAGTGGGAGTGACAGTGGGAGTGGGAGTGACAGCCCCGGGTCCACAGACTCCTGGACAGACCCCCGCCCCGGGAGGAAGAGGCACAAGCCCGCAGCGCCTGCTTTCCCGCTGAGCACATCCCTCCAGGCCCAGCAGATGCTTCCCAAGTGCACAGAAACCACCACAGAAGGACACACGGGTTCTGTGAACCCCAGACTCAAAATTCACAACGTAACACATAAAGGCCAAAACCACACGCACGTAAGGCTTCAGGGAGACGAGAAGGAGCACACGGCGAGTGCATTCCGCGTGGCAGGCGGTACAGAGCTGGGCGCACACCTGGCCACACCTCCAGCGTCTCCACCCGGGAGGCTCGTTCCCCAGTGAGCCTGAGGCTGTGGCCACCGCGGGTGATGGCGGAAAAGCCCCCCCTCACCTGGACACGCTCTGGGCCAACAAACCCACGGCCACCCAGAACAAGGGTGCCCCGTGCTCACCGCTGCAAGAACAACATGGGGTCCTGCCTCGGGGTGAGACCGAGACAACCTCTCTGGAGGGCAAACCTCAAATGCACGTCCAGAGGGAGCTGTTCTGCGAAGGGCCAGCCTGAAATACGCACTGGCTCCCTGTCCCGTTCCAGAGAACAGGCTGACCAACGTGTGCTGGCTACACACAGCCCCTCATGGCTGGGCCAGGACCTGCCCGCAGCTCCAGAAACACGGCCCGGAGATATAGAAACATGGTCCGGAGCCATAGAAACACAGCCCGGAGATATAGAAACACGGCCCAGAGCCATAGAAACACGGCCCGGAGATAGAGAAACACGGCCCGGAGATAGAGAAACACGGTCCGGAGCTAGAGAAACACGGCCCGGAGCTCCAGAAACACGGCCTGGAGATATAGAAACACGGCCCGGAGCTCCAGAAACACGGCCCGGAGATACACAAACACGGTCCGGAGCCATAGAAACACGGCCGGGAGCTCCAGAAACACGGCCCGGAGCTCCAGAAACACAGGCTGGAGATATAGAAACACGGCCCGGAGATATAGAAACATGGCCCAGAGCCACAGAAACATGGCCCGGAGCCACAGAAACACGGCCCGGAGCCACAGAAACACGGCCCGGAGATATAGAAACACGGCCCAGAGCCATAGAAACACGGCCCGGAGATATAGAAACACGGCCCGGAGCCATAGAAACACGGCCCGGAGCCATAGAAACACGGCCCGGAGATATAGAAACACGGCCCGGAGATATAGAAACACGGCCCGGAGATACAGAAACACGGCCCGGAGCCATAGAAACACGGCCCGGAGATATAGAAACACGGCCCGGAGATATAGAAACACGGCCCAGAGATACAGAAACACGGCCCGGAGCCACAGAAACACGGCCTGGAGCTCCAGAAACACGGCCTGGAGCTCCAGAAACACGGCCCGGAGATATAGAAACACGGCCCGGAGATATAGAAACACGGCCCGGAGATACAGAAACACGGCCCGGAGCCATAGAAACACGGCCCGGAGATATAGAAACACGGCCCGGAGATATAGAAACACGGCCCAGAGCCATAGAAACATGGCCCAGAGATACAGAAACACGGCCCGGAGCCACAGAAACACGGCCCGGAGCTCCAGAAACACGGCCTGGAGATATAGAAACTGACAGGGGCTCGAGTGTAGCCTGGGAGCACCACACTCCGGCCACACCTCCCCTAGCTGTCTCCAATCAAAACACCACGCGGTGCTGCAGTCTGACAAGGACAGTCCACGGCTCCTGTGCACGGCACCACACAGTCACTCGAGCAACGTCCTGGGCCGTGCCACCAGCCCCGGGCAGGCACCTCCTCACTCCAGCCCTTCAGTGGAAGACATCGGGCCCCAAACAGAGCACGGCCCCAGGACACAAGGCAGACGCAAGGCTCAGCAACGAGCAGGCCCAGCCCACTGGTCCTGAAGGGGCTCAGTGCCCAAGCGGGGCGTGGACAGAGGCGGGGAAGCCACCGCTCAGAGCCACGGGAAGGTTTTCCGCCTCAGATGTCTGACTGCCAAGAGGCTGGCTGGCAAGTTATCGCTCAAGAAGCCGCAGGGCGGCCGGGCGCGGTGGCTCACGCCTGTAATCCCAGCACTTTGGGAGGCCGAGACGGGCGGATCACGAGGTCAGGAGATCGAGACCATCCTGGTGAACACGGTGAAACCTCGTCTCTATTAAAAAATACAAAAAAACTAGCCGGGCGAGGTGGCGGCGCCTGTAGTCCCAGCTACTCGGGAGGCTGAGGCAGGAGAATGGCGGGAACCCGGGAGGCGGAGCTTGCAGTGAGCTGAGATCCGGCCACTGCACTCCAGCCTGGCGACAGAGTGAGACTCCGTCTCAAAAAAAAAAAAAAAAAAAAAAGCCGCAGGGCAGAGGGCGCTGCTGCAGCCACACAGAGACCCAGAGGATGTGGGGAAGGTCTGGGGGGGGCAGAAGGCCCCGGCGCTCGGCAGCACCTGCCTGCTGTGAGGGTGTGTCCCGGGTGGCAAAAGGACCTGGGTCCCTGGAGGAGGGAACAGGAGACCCCTGGTCCCCAGGGGTCAGGGGTTGTGCTGTGGGGTCAGTGCTGGACACTGAGACAGCAGGCTCTGCTCAGAGGACACAGACATGAAGATGAGGTGCCCAGGGCCCCGGGCTGGAATGTGAGGCAGAAACTACTGAGTTCAGCTTTCGCCACATTCTTTCCCAAAACCAGAGCCTTGTTCTTGCGGGGATGGGAAAGGGGCCCCAAGAAGGCAGCAGAGTCAACTACAGAAGACAGCAATGGGCGTGCGGTGAGGAGGCGGACACGGGACACCGGACACGAGGCCTCCAGTCGGCCGTGTGCTGTGTGCCTCCGACCCTGAGCCCCTCCCCAGATCAAGCAGCCCCTGGTGGAGCCTGGCAGCAGGAGGGCAGCGGAGTCCGCACCTTGTTGGCCTGGATCAGGTGAAAGTTCTTTCCGTGCACGCGGAAGCCATGCTCAAAGTTCCTGCACTCCTCTTCACTCCAAGCACAGAGCCCATCTGCAAAAACGGCCGGGGAGACGGGTCAGCAGTGCCCAGGGTAGGGCCGCAGCGGAAGAAGGGCCCAGGCCACTGCTCACCTCGGATCACCTTCACGTTGAACCGCAGCCTTCGCAGGGCCTCCTCCACGTTGAAGTTGCATTTCACCAACTCGTACAGCGCCTGGGGAGAGGATGTGGTGGTTACTCCCATGAGCACAGCCCAGGAACCGACAGCAAGAACTGTCTGTACCATTCAGGGAGTGGCATCAAGGGCCGTCCACACCACCTTCCTGAGCACTGTCAAGGCCACCGATACCTCTATGCAGGGAGTGACATCAGGGGTGTCTACACCCCCCGCAGAGACACCCGGAGGCGTCTACACCTCCTCCCCGATACGTGGTTTTAACTGGTCCCCTCCCAACCTGAGTAGCTGTTCCAGTGCCCAGGCCTCCGCACACCTGACCCCTGCCCTCCCTTCTGCCCTGCCTGGCCCCTGGAGGCACTGGGGTGTGAGCGCTGGCCCACGCCGCTGCAGCCCTCAGCCCCCGTCCCCGGCACGGCAGCCCCCACCTGCTCACTGTCTTTCACGGCTTCTCCCTCCGGGAGCTGGGGCCCAGCCATCTCCTGCCAACGCCGCTTCACCGCCCTGTACAGGAACTCCTCCACCTCCCTCTCGGGGAGGACGCTGGGGTCCCAGAGCAGCTGGTCTTCATTCTCGTAGACTGCACAAGCAGAGGGCAAAGGTCACGTTGCAGGAACCCAATCTGCACCCACACACGCGAGGACACGCGGAGCCGCCAGCTCAGCCCCTGTGACAGGGAGGAGGCACCGTCCCGGCCTCCCTTTCCCCAGCCCCGGCCGCCATCGCTGTGCTCCTCCTGGGCTGGGCGCTGCTGCGCTCGTGGGTCCAGAGCAGGCTCCGGGCGCCGCACACGCCTGAGTCCCAGCGACTGCGTGCAGGGAGCCGCGAGCGGCCAGCAGGGGGCGCGATCCAGCCCCGGGCTCAGAGGAAGCTGCGGGCGCCTAGACCGGGGCAGGGGAATCCGAGCAAGGGCTCCGCAGACGCGGCTGTGAGCAGCGAGCCCAGGGAGGTGAGGCTGGCTTCGGGCTGCACAGCTACACCAGCCACTGAAACGCAGAGGCCTGAGGGAGCGGCCGGGAGACTGAGACTCGGGTCCCATGGACAAGCGGCGGCCCCCACAGACACCGCCGCGCTCTAACCCCGGGGCCTCAGGAGCCATGGCCAGAAGGTGCATCACCGCTGGGGAGACGTCCTGCCCCGGCAGCCGGTGCCGGTGGCAGATGTGCCCACAGAGGGGAGGAAAAGTCCACGACCTCAGATGCAATTGGCTTTCAGCAAAGGGAGGGACGCAGCCTCCAGCTGAGGGGAGGGACGTGACTGGGGACAAAGCAGGGAGAGCTCAGGGCCAGGTCTGGCTGGAGTGCCAGCACCTCTCGATTATCCAGGAAAGAGACACAGGAACCCAAGCAAAGCAAACCAACAGATAAAAAACAAACAAAGTCAGCGCACAGGAAGAGAAGTGAACAACGCACTGGGGAAAACAGCTCCACACGGGAGAGTCTCCACGGCAGGGAGCTGACGCGGTAACTAGCTCCAGGTCGCGGCTGTGCCCCACCAAGCCGGGCCCACGGCCCCCATGAGGACAACGGCAAACACCACAGCCACCCTTCTCCGTCTCCACAAACACCTGAGCCCTGCGTGGACCGAGGTGGTCTCCAAGAAAAGAGCAGACCGTCTCTCACGGCCTACCTCATCACCCACCCTCACGTGAAGGGTGAAACACCGGAGAAAAACATTAACCGGATGTGAGGACTCAGGCCTGATCCCAGCACTTTGGGAGGCTGAAGTAGGAGGATCCGTTGAGGCCAGAGTTTGAGACCAGCACACTCCATCTCTACAAAAAATTTCAGAAGTAGCCAGGCACGTGGCACGTCTAGTCCCAGCTAAGGTGGGATGAGGCTAAGGTGAGACTGAGCCCAGGAGTCGAGGCTGCAATGAGCCATGATTGCGCCACTGCACTTCACCTCGGCAACAGAGCAAGACCCTGTCTCAGAATAAAACAAGAAAACAAGGCCGGGCGCGGTGGCTCACGCCTGTAATACCAGCACTCTGGGAGGCTGAGGCGGGCGATCACCTGAGTTCAGGAGTTCGAGACCAGCCTGGCAAACATGAGGAAACCCCATCTCTACTAAAAATACAAAAATTAGCCGGGCGTGGTGGTGGGCACCTGTAAATTAGTTACTCAGGAGGCTGAGGCAGGAGAACTGCTTAACCCTGGGAGGCGGAGGTTACAGTGAGCCAAGATCGTGCCACTGCACTCCAGCCTGGGCGACAAGAGCGAGACTCCATCTCAAACAAACAAAACAAGAAAACATCAGACAACAAAACAGGTCTACACACAGCTGACGTTAACAGCAGACGAAGACTTCAGTCTAACTAGGATTAACACGTTAAGGAAATGGACAAAAAGCCGAAGGGTCTCAGCAGAAACTTGAAATTTATAGAACAGAATCTCAAGCACCTTCCAGGATTGGAAAATACAATACCCGAACGGACCCACCAAACAGCTTTTTCACCAGCAGCCTGAACACAGCACAAAGCAGAATTAGTGGAATCAAAAGGAAACCAATGTTTAGAAAACCAAAACGAAAGTCTAAAAAGAAAGAACACAGTTTAGGATAAGACAGTTAAGCAACCTCTAAGATACGTGGAAATGAGTCACAGAAAAAGGAAAGAATGAGGCAGCACAAAATCTGAAGAGATAATAGCCAACAATTCTTCAAAACTGATGACTGATACCAACCCACAGAGCCAGGAAACTCAGGATAAACACAAGCACACACAAAGATGTGTGCACAGGCACATCAGCGTCAAACTGGTAAAAAAATAAAATAAAATAAAAGGAAGGGAAAGGAAACAAAATTTAGCAGAGAAAAAGGGCACGATGACTTCAAAGGAAACAGTAAGACAGTCCTCTGACTTCTTAACAGAAACGACGACAGCCAAAAAGCAATGGAATGAAACTGTTCAAGTCTTGAAAGAAAAACACCCTGCAAACCTAGAAAAATATGCCCGTGAAAATATTCTTTAAAGAATGAAAGCAAAAATCCACTTTTCAGACATAGAAATGCGGAAAGAAAGCACAAGGGCTATTACCAAGGAAGTTCTCTGCGCTGAAGGAAACGATCCCAAACGGAAACTGGAGGAAATATGTGGATAAATACAAAGAATGTTCACTGTTCAAAACAACAATGTTATAATCTTGTGATATGTAGTTGGTTTTTTTTTTTGGTTTTTTTTTTTTTGGAGACGGAGTCTTGCTCTGTTGCCCAGGCTGGAGTGCAGTGCTGTGATCTTGGCTCATTGCAACCTCCGTCTCCCAGGTTCACGCCATTCTCCTGCCTCAGCCTCCTCAGTAGCTGGGACTACAGGCGCCGCCACCACGACCGGCTAATTTTTGTATTTTTAGTAGAGACAGGGTTTCACCATGTTGGCCAGGATGGTCTCAAACTCCTGACCTCAGGCAGTCTGCCCACCTCGGCCTCCCAAAGGGTTGGGATTACAGGTGTGAGCCACCGCGCCCGGCCGATATGTAGAATTAATAATAGCACAAAAGTCAGGGGACAGGTAAACTGAGTTAAACTGTTTCGTGCATTGTAGAGGAAATAGAATGTACTTATTTAAAGCTGTGAGACCCGGTGTGGTGGCTCACGCCTGTAATGTCAGCACTTTGGGAGGCTAAGGTCACTGGAGGTCAGGAGTTCAAGATCAGCATGGCCAACACGGTGAAACCTCATCTCTACTAAAAATACAAAAATTAGCTGGGGATAGTGGTATGTGCCTGTAGTCCCAGATACTTGGGAGGCTGAGGCAGGAGAATCACTTGAGCCCAGGAGGCGAAGGTTGCAGTGAGTCGAGACCACACCACTGCACTCCAGCCTGGGCGACAGAGCAAGACTCCACCTCAAAAAAAAAGTAGACTGTGATAAGTCAATAATTCATATTGTAACCTCTAGGATAAGCATTAAAACTAAAACTTATAAGCTGAAACAGGAGGACAAAATAAAGCTATTTAATCCAAAAGAAGATATAAAAAAATTAAGAAACAAAGAACAGGCCAGGTGCAGTGGCTCACGCCCGTAATCCCAGCACATTGGGAGGCCGAGGTGGGCAGGTCACTTGAGGTCTAGAGATTGAGACCAGCCTGGCCAACATGGTGAAACACCATCGCTACTAAAAATAGCGATGTAATGGGCGCCTGTAACCGCAGCTACTTGGGAGGCTGAGGTGGAAGAACTGCTTGAACCAGGGAGGTGGAGGTGGACGCTGCAGTGAGATTACGCCACTGCACTCCACAGACTCCGCCTCAAAAACAAGATCTAAACATGTGCCATTTACAGAAAATACACTTCAAATATAGGAATCTAGAATGGTAAAACAAATGGGAAAAAACCACGCAAACACTAAACGAACAAAAAGCTGCCGTGGTCACACTGAGGGCAGATAAAGCACTTATTTTTGGTAAGTATCACTACAGACACATGTCACAATCGTAAAAGAAACAATTCGACACGAAGACAAAGCAATTTTAATGTGTGTATGCACCTAATAACAAAGCTGCGAAGTGAAGTAACAATGGACAGAATTAAAAAGAGGAAATAGACAATCCACAATCAGAGGTCACTAACAATCTTTCCGTAAATAGAACAAGCAGCCAAAAAAACTAAGTGAGAATACAGACGATGTGAACAACAATTACCCAACGGATCCATGGCAAATACGCGGACACCTGCACCCAACAACTGCACAACGCACATTCCTTTCAGACACGTAAAACATTTTCCAAGATAGATCAAATACTGGTCACAAAGCAAGGTGTAATCAATTTCAAAGACCTGAAATCACAGAGTATGTTTTCTGACCACAGTGCAATTCAATTAAAAATCAGTAAAAGAGCCGGGCGCAGTGGCTCACGCCTGTAATCCCAGCACTTTGGGAGGCCGAGGTGGATGGATCACCTGAGGTCTGGAGTTCGAGACCAGGCTGGCCAACATAGTGAAACCCCATCTCTACTAAAAATACAAAAATTAGCCGGGCGTGGTGGCAGGTGCCTGTAATTCCAGCTACTCAGGAGGCTGTGGCAGGAGAATCGCTTGAATCCGGGAGGCAGAGTTTCCAGTGAGTCAAAATTGCACCACTGCACTCCAGCCTGGGCAACAGAGTGAGACCCTGTCACACAAAAAAAGTAAAAAACAGAAATCCAGCAATAGAGAGACATGAACAAGGCTAAAGTTAGTTCTTTGTAAAGAGTAATACAATTGATAAAACTCTTTTTCTGTTTTTGTTTTTTTCTGAGATGGAATCTCGCTCTGTCGCCCAGGCTGGAGTGCAATGGAGTGATCTCGGCTCACTGCAACCTCCGCCTCCCGGGTTCAAGTGATTCTCCTGCCTCAGCCTCCTGAGTAGCTGGGATTATAGGTGCGCACTGATTTTTGTATTTTTACAATATTTTTACATGCTCAGCTAATTTTTGTATTTTTAGTAGAAACAGGGTTTCACCATGTTGGTCACGCTGTTCTCGAACTCCTGACCTGGTAATCCACCCGCCTCAGCCTCCCAAAGTGCTGGGATTACAGGCGTGGGCCACCACTCCCAGCCGCTTACATCTTAAAGAATAATTCCTCCAGAGGTTAGGAAAAAGGCACACTTCCAAACACATTCATGAAAGCGGCATAACTCTGGTACCAAAACCAGACACGGACAAATAAAAATAAAAGGACAGGCCAGTACCTCCATGAACATACATGCAAAAATCGTAAATGTGAGCACATCACACTGAGGAAGGAAGGCGTTAGATACCCATGTGCTGATTTCCATTAATCCAGGTGCTCACGGCGAGCATGTAATCACTGCCCCAGGGGAAATACAGCATTTTCATCAACCTATGAATAACTTGTTTCCGACGTCCACTCGAAGATGCCTAGTGCAGGCTGGGTGCAGTGGCTCATGAGAGTAACTCCAGCACTCTGGGGGGCCGAGGCGGACAAATCACTTGAGGCCAGGAGTTTGAGACCAGCCTGGGCAACAAGATGAAACCTGGTCTCTACAAAATACACACACACAAACTTTTCTGGTGTGTGGTGGCGCAAATCTGTGGCCCCAGCTCCTCAGGAGACTGCAGCACGAGAATCACTTGAGCCTGGGAACAGAGGCTGCAGTGAGCCAAGATCGCACCAGGGCACTCCAGCCTGGGTGACAGAGCAAGACTCTGTCTAAAAAATAAATAGATAAATAAATAAATAAAATTTAAATTTAAAAAAGATAAATAAAATTTAAATTAAAAAAAGATATATAAATAACATTTAAATTTTAAAAACTGTGTTATTGCAGGGGTTCCCAACCCCCAGACCACAGACCACTACTGGTCCACAGCCTGTTAGGAACTGGCCGCACAGCAGGAGGCGAGCAGCAGGCAAGCAGGTGAGCGGCGGGAGAGCGGGAGGTGAGCGGCGGGCGAGCCAGCGTCACTGCCTGACCTCCACCTCCTGTCAGACCAGTGGTGGCATCAGATCCTCATAGGAGCACAAATCCCACTGTGAACTGCACACGCTAGGGCTGCACGCTGTACACTCCTTACGAGAATCTAATGCCTCATGATCTGAAGTGGAACGGTTTCCTCCTGAAACCACGCCCCCTACTCCACCATCCGTGGAAAAACTGTCTTCCACGAAACCAGCCCCTGGTGCCAAACAAGGATGGGGACCACCGTCTCATTGAATCTACCTTATGGATTCATTCACGCTGAATTCACGGCCAGCAGCACCAGAGCTCACGCCTGAGTGGAGTTTCTCGAATTTTCTCTGAAAGGCACATCATAGCCTTCTTCCACTGAGGAACACCAGACAGAACGTCGGCGCCACATTTAGGCGCCATGTTAAACCGTAAATTCGCCCACAGAAAGCACAACGATGTGGAAAATGGCATTAAGCACACGGCAGGAAAGGCGCTTGCTCGCAGTAAAAGGGCCAAGAGACGAGACAGAGCAGCACCTTGTCCCACCTCAGCTGGAAATACACTCAGGTAACTCACCTTCACTGCCACGCTACACACATCTGCTGGCACCTGACCATAAAAGTGTCGCGAGTTCTGATTTGAGGTTTCAAATACATTTTAGCAAGCAGGCAACTCGCCAGTACAGAATCCACAAATAATGAGGACTGAGTGCACGTGATACACAAACACGACAGAGAACACTTCACGGCCAGGCAGCGCGTTTATTCCACCGTGCAGATAAATTAACGTTTGAAAATCAATGTATGGGCCAGGCACGGTGGCTCACGCCTGTAATCCCAGCGCTTTGGGAGGCCGAGGCGGGTGCATCACCTGAGGTCGGGAGCTTGAGACCAGCTTGGCTAACATGGTGAAACCCCATCTCTGCTAAAAATACAAAAATTAGCCAGGCGTGGTGGCTGGCACCTGTAATTCCAGTTACTCGGGAGGCTGAGGCAGGAGAACTGCTTGAGCCCAGGAGGCACAGGTTGCAGTGAGCTGAGATTACACCACTGCACTCCAGCCCGGGCAACAGAGCAAGACTCCACCTCAAAAAAAAAAAAAAAAAAAGATTAACACTTATCGGTTGCCAAAAACATAAGTTTTAATCTTAAAACTTACACAGATATGTGGCCAGGCGCGGTGGCTCATGCCTGTCATCCCAGCACTTTGGGAGGCCGAGGCAGGAGGATCACCTGAGGTCAGGAGTTCGAGACCAGCCTAACCAACATGGAGAAACTCCGTCTCTGCTAAAAATACAAAATTAGACGAGTGTGGTGGTGCATGCCTGTAATCCCAGCTACTCAGGAGACCGAGGCAGGAGAATCGCTTAAACCTGGGAGACGGAGGTTGCAGTGGGCTCAGATCGCACCATTGCATTCCAGCCGGGGCAACAACAGCGAAACTCCGCCTCAAAAAAAATAAATAAATAAGTAACTGATATAGATATGCAACGAAAACTTACAAAGTTGGAAGACCTGCACCACCTCGGACTTCCCTGTAAACCTGTAATAACTGAGACGATGGTGATGACTCGGGGTGAGACAAGAAACACCTACAGGCACCTTATCACAAACGCATTGCTGCAACTCAGTGGGGGAGGGAATGGGCTTTTGTTGTTTTTATTTTTGAGACGGAGTCTTGCTCTGTCGCTCAAGCTGGAGTTCAGTGGTGTGATCTCAGTTCACTGCAACCTCCGCCTCCCAGGTTCAAGCGATTCTCCTGCCTCAGCTTCCCAAGTAGCTGGGATTACAGGTGGGCGTCACCACTCCCGGCTAATTTTTGTATTTTTAGTAGAGACAAGGTTTTGCCATGTTGGCCAGGCTGGTTTCGAACTCCTGACCTCGGGTGATCCACACGCCTCAGCCTCCGAAAGTGTTGGGATTACAGGCGTGAGCCCCCGTGCCCAGCCATGGTCTTTTCAATATACGGTGCTAGAGCAACCACACAGCCACATAGAAAAAAACACCTAACCCTAACCCATACTTCACACCACCTCACGCTGTAGATGGTGCTGGAGCAACTGCACAGCCACATGGAAAAAAATACCTAACCCTAACCCATACTTCACACCACCTCACGCCGCACGCCAAAATTTATTTACTTTTTATTTTTTTGAGACAGTCTCGCTCTGTGGCCCAGGCTGGAGTGCAGTGGTGCGATCTCAGTTCACTGCAACCACTGCCTCGCGGTTCAAGAAATTCTCCTACCTCAGTCTCCCAATGGGATTACAGGCGCCCGCCACTACGCCCGGCTAATTTTTGTATTTTCAGTAGAGACAGGGTTTCACCATGTTGGCCAGGCTGGTCTCAATCTCCTGACCTCAAGTAATCTTCCCGCCTTGGCCCCCCGAAGTGCTGGAATTACACGTGTGAGCCACCCGCCCGGCCACCATGCACCAAAATTTAAACTAAGTTGGATTACAGCTTTAAATGTGAAAGGAAAAACAATAAATCTTCTAGAAGGAAGCATGGAAAATATCGTCCAGAGCCTGAGGGTAAACAAACACTCCTCAAATAGAACACAAACACATTATTATTCAAATAAAGATTGGTAAGTTGGACTATATTAAAATTAAAGACATCACTGAGAGTCAATGGGCAAGCCCCAAGCCGGAGGACACAGGAGCAGAGCCCACCAAGACTGGTTTCCAGAACATGTGAACGACTACAAACCCGAAAGAGAAAGACACCAAAACGGGGGAAAGCTTTGAGCACGCAAAGAGAGAACATTCAAACGGCCAGGACACCGGCAGGAAATGCCAATTAAAGCCACAATGGAACAAAAGTCCGTATCCACCAGGAGGGTAAGACTCAGGCAAATTCACCCTCGGCGGCAAACACCGAGAATGTGGAGCAACCCCCATAAATCACCAGTGAGAAACTCAAGCGTGGCCCTAAGCACACATCCACCACGCAACTCCCTGCTGTCCATCAACCACCGACCCCCACAAATCACCAGTGAGAAACTCAAGCGTGGCCCTAAGTACACATCCACCACGCAACTCCCTGCTGTCCGTCAACCACCGACCCCACAAATCACCAGTGAGAAACTCAAGCGTGGCCCTAAGTACACATCCACCACACAACTCCCTGCTGTCCATCAACTACCGACCCCCACAAATCACCAGTGAGAAACTCAAGTGCGACCCTAAGCACACATCCACCACGCAACTCCCCGTCGTCCATCAACCACCGACCCCCACAAATCACCAGTGAGAAACTCAGGCGTGGCCCTAAGCACACATCCACCACGCAACTCCCCACTGTCCATCAAGTACCAAGTGCCTATGTCCACTAACAACGCACACGAGGGAGTTCACAGCCCACAACTGAATCAACGGCGACCAAAGCCCACGGCAGAAAGCGTGGGTAGGCCGGGCGCGGTTGCTCAAGCCTGTAATCCCAGCACTTTGGGAGGCCGAGACGGGCGGATCACGAGGTCAGGAGATCGAGACCATCCTGGGTAACACAGTGAAACCCCGTCTCTACTAAAAATACAAAAACTAGCCGGGCGTGGTGGCGGGCGCCTGTAGTCCCAGCTACTCGGGAGGCTGAGGCAGGAGAATGGCGTAAACCTGGGAGGCGGAGCTTGCAATGAGCTGAGATCCGGCCACTGCACTCCAGCCTGGGTGACAGAGCGAGACTCCGTCTCAAAAAAAAAAAAAAAAAAAAGAAAGCGTGGGTACATGTGGTATCCAAACCAAGGACCAGGATGCCACACACAAGACACACACAACCACGGCATCCAAACCAAGGGCCACAGGGCAATACACAAGACACACACAACCACGTAGACGACTCGAATGCCACAGGCGTTATACTGAGGGGGAGGGGCCAGCTGGCATCCCATGGGAAGAAGTTCTGGCTGCTCCGGACAGGGCACCCTCATGGGGGGGTGAGTCAGAGTGGGGAAAGGGCCCTGACAACAGACTCCAAGGCCAGGGACTCTGGGTGAGGGTCCCATGTGTCCCCTCTGACCCTGCCTTCTGGATGTCCCAGCAGCTTGGCTGCGCCGTCCTGGCTCCATCCTCTTCTCACACAGGGCACCTCCCACCAGCCCCAGGAGGATGGCTTCTCTTCACGGAGGGTCCCTGTCTCCCTGGACTCGGCACTCCTGCTACACCTGCCTATCCCTTCCCACCGCCAGTCTCAACCACTGAATCACCCTGGAGAAGGTTCCTGAGCTGGGAGCACCGGCCCAGGGCCTGCGAGGGCTCCAGGGCAAGACACACGAGACCCAAGTCAACGGGCACGTGACTCCATGCCTTGAAGGGGCAAGAGAGGCTCGGTTCTGAACTCTAGCGGGAAAGAGACAAAGATCAGGTCCAGGAAAGGGAGTGCCCTGAAGAGGAGCGGAGAAGGCAGGGGCGCACCACAACACCCGGCAGGTCTCTGGAGAACTGTCTAACCTGGCACAGAGCCATCGAACGCCGCAGCCCTGGCCGGGGGGAGACGGCTGGAGTCAAGGGCGGGGCAGGGCTGGGTCAGGGGCAGGATGGGCTGCTGAGGGTCTGGCTGTGCAGGGTGATGGAAGCAGACTCTGAGGGACCGAGCTGGGCAGGGGCAGGCAGCGACAGGCCCACTGCAGCCAAGAGAGCATCCCACCTCCTCAGCCACAGGCTCAGCTGCCCCAGTGAGCGACGCAGGCAGGGGACCTGACAAGACTGTTCGAGGGTCCGACGTCCAGCCAGGCCACTCCCCAGCAGAACTGGGTTTCGCCTCCTCTCCCCAGGCCCTACTTACTCTTCTCACAGTGCCGGTTCAAGTGCAGGTTGCTGAGATCAGCTTGGAACTGAGGTCCCACCATGATCTCCTGCAAAGCAAGGGCCTGGGAATCAGGACACTGAGGAGCACGCAAGCCGGGCGGGAGGCTGGCTGCAGCGTGCTGTGGCGGGCTCAGGTGGAGGGGCCGCTGCCCAGGCCCCAGACCCATCTGTGCAGTCTACCTGCTGATGTCCAGTTCTGGGGTCTGAGGGTGGGAGGCAGAGGCCTGGGTATGTGAGGGGGCTGTGTCCTGACACCCGGCCTGGCAGAGACCCAGACAGGATGTCGGAGGACAAACACTCTGGGTCAGCAGCAGGGACCCAGGCTCCAGTCCAAAGCACCTGGGGCCGGTCCCAGCCCACCCTGAGGTTGAGCAGCACGTCCTCTGAGAAGAGGCACAAACCCAGGGAGAGGGCTCAGCAGGACCCAGCTTCGGTTACTGTGGCCGGGACGGCAGGCTGGGGAGACGGCAGAGCCACGGCCAGGATGCCAGGCTGGGGACACCGCAGAGCCACGGCCGGGATGCCAGGCTGAAGACACCGCAGAGCCACGGCCGGGATGCCAGGCTGGGGACACCGCAGAGCCACGGCCGGGATGCCAGGCTGGGGACACCGCAGAGCCACGGCCGGGATGCCAGGCTGGGGACACCGCAGAGCCACGGCCGGGATGCCAGGCTGGGGACACCGCAGAGCCACGGCCGGGATGCCAGGCTGGGGACACCGCAGAGCCACGGCCGGGATGCCAGGCTGGGGACACCGCAGAGCCACGGCCGGGATGCCAGGCTGGGGACACCGCAGAGCCACGGCCGGGATGCCAGGCTGGGGACACCGCAGAGCCACGGCCGGGATGCCAGGCTGGGGACAGGGCAGAGCCACGGCCGGGATGCCGGGCTGGGGACAGGGCAGAGCCACGGCCGGGATGCCGGGCTGGGGACAGGGCAGAGCCACGGCCGGGATGCCGGGCTGGGGACAGGGCAGAGCCACGGCCGGGATGCCGGGCTGGGGACACCGCAGAGCCACGGCCGGGATGCCGGGCTGGGGACACGGCAGAGCCACGGCCGGGATGCCGGGCTGGGGACAGGGCAGAGCCACGGCCGGGATGCCGGGCTGGGGACACGGCAGAGCCACGGCCGGGATGCCGGGCTGGGGACACGGCAGAGCCACGGCCGGGATGCCGGGCTGGGGACACGGCAGAGCCACGGCCGGGATGCCGGGCTGGGGACAGGGCAGAGCCACGCACCTTCTTACATTTGTTGGCAGGAAGAGAGTCCTCCTCGGTGTCGGAGGAGGCAGAAGAACCAGGCTCTTTGTCTTCATCAGCCAGGAAATGAGCTTTGGGAAAACAGAGGCAGGTCCCCCAGGGTCCTGCAGCCCGTACAACCCCTCCTCTGGGCAAAGACCCTCCACTCCCACTCTCCATCCGCCTGATCCCCAGGCCGTGACCCTCTCCCTGGCCAGACGCTGGGTACACAGATGGGCCCGGGACCCACGACCCAGGATGCACCTTTGAAGAAAGAGGCCTTCCGTTCTAGGCGGCGGCTGCACCGCGGGGCCCCGAGCCCTCAGCTCCCAGGAAAGCCAGCACAGAGGCTTGTGAGGGAGGACGGTTCTGGGGATGCTGTCCCTGGATCTGCTAGGGGAACCAACACGTTCCCTGCTTGTTTAAACCGAACCGCTCTGAGAGTCCAGGCTCACTGGCCAGCGCAGGGGAGAACAAAGCACCCCCAGGGCTACTGACACTTCCCACCAGGCAGATGCCCTCAACTGTGATGAGCTCTTGGCCTGTGTCAGCCCAAGGACCCTTCGTCAAGCATCACGACTGCCTGGCGGCGGGCCTGGCTGCGGTGGAGGATGGGGACAGAGTCACCTACACCCACTCCGGTTAGGGAAGAGGTCGGAGGCCTCGTGGGAGGTCACGGACGGGGTGAGGTCGTCAGCAGATGACTGTGTCTCTTCCTCTTCTTCCCCTGAAAGCAAATCCTTTGCTATTTGTTCCTTTAAAAAAAAAAAAAGTAAAGAACATTTTACAGTTTAACAATCTCGCAACATCACTAATGACAACAACAATAAAGAACTGGGAGGGCCCTGAGGCTCACGTGGGGCCGCTGTTCCCACTCTGCAGATAAGGAAACGGAGGTGGAGATGCCACTGAGGGTGCACAGCATCGGGGGAGCAGGGATGAGACGGGGACACGTGGGAGCCCACACCCCGTCACCAGAGCTGGAGACAGGGGCACGTGCCCAGAGCGCGTGGCTCTTTCTCTGCCCGTGCATTTGGTTTTAACCTTCTGCAATGCAGCCCTCCCCTGCTCCCAACACCCAACTCTCAACCTGTGACCTCTGGGTATGGAATGGCAGAAAGACTAGTCCTGGGGAGGCCCCGATGTGCCCCTCCACCCACCCAAGCCAGAATGACTTGTGGCCCGGGGTTAAGGCTAGGGTCCAGCCCCATGCCCGTGGCCATTCCAGCCCCGGGGGAGTGGTCACAGGTAGCTACATTCTACTTGTTCTGGGGGCCTTTGTGCCTCTTCTCACTGAACACCCCCTTGCAGAGAGGCAGCCCCAGGCCCCCCCACCTTCTGCTGGGGGCCAGTTCCAGGAAGGGCGCTCACTCACCTTGTCCAGGGTCATGTCCGGGAGGTCAGGGGCCACGTCACCACCCTCACTCTCCCGGTCTGAAATGGGGTCTGATGCCTCGTAGCCATAGAGTGCAAGCAGCTCATCGAAGGGCATGTCGTTGCTCTGAGTTGGGGAAGGGAACAGGGCCCCATCAGGAAGGACTGCTCTGGGGGTTCTTGTCCCCGTCCTCTTGCCTGAGCCTCGTTGGCCACAACCAGGGCCACTCTGTCACACCCACAGCAACTCCCCGCATGGCAGCACTCTCCAGCCAGACCTCAGGCCCAGTCTTTCATCCAAGAGCTCCCTCACAATCCCTCAGAGAGGCACCAGAGCCTAGGGGTAACCGGCCAGGGAAGAGGGCACCACAATGCCTCCTTGCACAGGGTGAATTACAGGAATACAAGGATGGTGCGACACAGGGTGAATTACAAGAATACAAGGATGCTGTGACATCTAGCAATTTACTATTATAATTCCACATCAATATATCAAAGGTGAAAAAAGGTATCTGAAAAAGGCATTTGGTAAAATCCGACATCTATTCCTGATTTAAAAAAAAAAAAAAAAAAAAAAGAACCCTCAGAAAACTACACAAATAAGCCGGACACAGTGGCTCAACACCCGTAATCCCAGTATTTTGGGACGCCAAGGCAGGCGGATCACTTAAGGCCAGGAGTTCGAGACCAGCCTGGGCAACACAGCAAAACCGTCTCTACTAAAAATACAAAAATTAGCTGTGCTTGGTGGCGCCCGCCTGTAGTCTCAGGTACTCGGGAGGCTGAAGCATGAGAATCACTTGTACTCGGGAGATGGAGGGTGTAGTGAGCCAAGATCACACCACTGCACTCCAGCCTGGGTGGCAAAGTGAGAATCTGTCTCAAAATAAAAAAAAAAAAGAAGAAACACTGTTGTGATGCTCTAAGCCAATGCAACATGACAAGAAGTAGCAATAAGGTGTGTAATTCCTGGGAAGGAAGAGATACGAACTATCATTCTCTCCACCGTTGCTTTCAAAGCCTTCTGTCCTCCCTTGTGTGAGCCTCTACTCCACAGAGGCTAGTCCTGCCGGCTCAGACTCTACCCTGACCCCTGCGGGTCACACTTTCAGCTTCCAACTTCCTGAACACTCCCTCTCATTCTCTCAAGATGTCAGCACTGGCCTCCCCTCCACCCCAGCTCCTGCCCAGACTCATCCTGGGGGCTTCAAGTTCACATAGAAATCTCCCAGACTAGCTGGGCGCGGTGGCTCACACCTGTAATCCCAGCACTTTGGGAGGCCGAGACGGGCGGATCACGAGGTCAGGAGATCGAGACCATCCTGGCTAACACAATGAAACCCCGTCTCTACTAAAAATACAAAAAAATTAGCCGGGCGTGGTGGCGGCGCCTGTAGTCCCAGCTACTCGGGAGGCTGAGGCAGGAGAATGGCGGGAACCCGGGAGGCGGAGCTTGCAGTGAGCCGAGATCGCGCCACTGCACTCCACCCCTGGTGACGAGAGCAAGACTCCATCTCAAAAAACAATAAAAGAAGGTGCTGGACAAAATGAGCATTTTGTTAAGTCTCATCCTGCGCAGATGTTTCCATGTGCTGTGAGGGCGTGGGAAGCATGCAGCATGCACCTGCTGCATACCAAAGCGAGGTGGTTCCTTCAAGGAACCACATGCATGGAATGAGTGGTGAGGCGAAGAGGCTGTTCCTGGTCGTTTCACCTCAAAGAATGCTGGCCAACTACAGTCGCTTAGACAGGCACCTGGCAGGCGCTGCCTTGTATGCAAGCCAGGGGGCTGTTACTTCAAAGGAAACAGCTGACCGTAACTGCCACAGGTAAAACCCAAGATTTTGAAAAACTTAGGTTTGACAACATGAACTTGCCAACTTTCCAATATCTAAAAAACTTGTGATAAGGCTGGTGGTGGTATTAACTGTTACAGTCAACCTCAACCCCCAACATGACTATATTTGGAGATAGGGCCTTTACAGAGGTAATTAAGGTTTGACAAGGCCATGAGGGTGGGGCCCTGATCCAACAGGATTAGTGTCCTTTTAACAAAAACACCAGAGGGCTCCCTCTTGTTCTCTGTCCACCCTGCGAGGACACAGCGAGCCAGTGAGAGAGCCAGCACCAGAACCCACTCAGTTGGACCCTGGTCATGGACTTTTCTGCCTCTTGAACAATGAGGTTCACTGATACGGTCTCAGATTCCACAACTACTCTCTACAAAACTCCCACTTGATGAGTTTGGCTGTTAGCATCAAGGAAGATACCCACAATTATCTGAAAAGCTGTTAAATACTTACTTTTTTCAACAACAGATCTGAGGCTATGTTTGTACTTCAACCATAAGAGCCTATCACAAGAGATTAACGTCTCCCTTAAAAGACAGAAACTGGCCGGACATGGCTCCTGCCTGTATTCCAAGCATTTTGGGAGGCTGAGGTGGCAGGATCACTCTGAGGTCAGCAGTTCGAGACCAGCCTGGCCAACATGGTAAAACCTCATCTCTACTAAAACTACAAGTTAGCCAGGCATGGTGGTGGGCGCCTGTAGTCCCAGCTACTCAGGAGGCTAAGGCAGGAGAATCACTTGAACCCAGGAGGTAGAGGTTGCAGTGAGCCGAGATGGCGCCACTGCACTCCAGTCTGGGCAACAGAGCAAGACTCTGTCTCAAATAAAAGAAAAAGACAGAAACTGGGTCAGGTACAGTGGCTCACACCTATAGGCAGAAAAACTGCTTGAGACCAAGAGTTCAAGACCAGCCCTAGCAACATAGCAAGAACTCTACAAAAAATAAAATAAAAAAGTTGGTGAGGCACGGTGGCGTGCGACTATAGTCCCAGCTACTCAGGAGGCTGAGGCAGGAGGATCCCTTGAGCCCAGGAGTTCGAGGCTGCCGTAAACTATGATTGCACCACTGCACTCCAACCTAGGCAACAGAGTGAGATCCTGTCTCAAAAAAAGTAAGTTTTTTAAAGACAGAAGCTTGGCCAGGCGCGGTGGTTCACATCTGTGATTCAGCACTTTGGGAGGCCGAGCTGGGTGGATCACGAGGTCATGAGTTTGGGACCAGCCTGGCCAACATGGTGAAACCCCGTCTCTACTAAAAATACAAAAATTTGCCGAGCGTGGTGGCATACACCTGTGGTCCCAGCCACTCGGGAGGCTGAGGCAGGAGAATCGCTTGAGCCCAGGAGGCGGAGGATGCAGTGAGCCGAGATCGCACCAACTACACTCCAGCCTGCGAAACAGAGCGAGACTCCAACTCATAGAAAAAGGACAGAAGTTGGATTTTCACATTGGCTTCTCCGTTCAAAGATATTTGGAAAACTAAAAATTAATTCTTCTAATTTTTTTCTTTTGGTACAGAATTTTTTCATTTTCATAAAAATATTTATATTAACATGTAACTGATTTATTCATGTCATTTTAAAATGAGTTACTGAATAAGTATTTTTACATGTCAATTTTTTTTTTTTGAGACAGAGTCTTGCTCTTGCACTTCCCCCAGGCTGGAAGTGCAATGGCCCGATCTCGGCTCACTGCCACCTCTGCCTCCCAGGTTCAAGTGATTCTCCTGCCTCAGCCCCTTGACTGGCTGGGATTACAGGCCACCACGGCCACCTAATTTTTGTATTTTTAGTAGAGACGGGGTTTCACCACATTGGTCAGGCTAGTCTTGTACTCCTGACCTCAGGTGATCTACCCGCCTCGGCCTCCCAAAGTGCTGGAATTACAGGCGTGAGCCACTGCACCTGGCCTGTTATTTATTTATTTTTTGGGGGACAAGATCTTGCTATGTTGCCCAGGCTGGCCTCAAACTCCTAGGCTCAAGAGATCCACCCAAAGTGCTGGGATTACAGGTGTGAGATACCACGCCTGAAAATTTTTGTATTTTTAGTAGAGACAGGGTTTCACTATGTTGGCCAGGCTAGGCTCAAACGCCTGACCTGGTGATTTGCCCACCTCGGCCTCCCAAAGTGTTGGGATTACAGGCGTGAGCCACCACGTCCAGCCAATTTATGTCAGTTTTAACTTTTCATATAATAAAAAAGCAATAGATAAAGCACATTAACAAAGCCCCTCGAAGCTCTCCATTTTTTTTTTTTTTTTTTTGAGACAGGATCTCACTCTGTCGCCCAGGCTGGAGTGCAATGGCGTGATCTCAGCTCAATGCAACCTCCACCTCCCAGGTTCAAGTGATTCTCCTGCCTCAGCCTCCCGAGTATCCAGGACTACAGACGTGCACCACCACGCCTGGCTAATTTTGTATTCTTTTTTTTTTTTTTTGAGACGGAGCCTTGCTGTGTGGCCCAGGCTGGAGTGCAGTGGCGCACGATCTCAGCTCACTGCAAGCTCTGCCTCCTGGGGTTCACGTCATTCTCCCGCCTCAGCCTCCCGAGTAGCTGGGAATACAGGTACCCACCACCACACCCGGCTAATTTTGTTTTCGTATTTTTAGTAGAGACGGGGTTTCACCATGTTAGCCAGGATGGTCTCGATCTCCTGACCTCGTGATCTGCCCACCTCGGCCTCCCAAAGTGCTGGAATTACAGGCGTGAGCCACTGCGTTCAGCCTAGTTTTTTTTTTTTTTGTTTTGTTTTGTTTTTTGAGACGGAGTCTCACTCTGTCTCCCAGGCTGGATGGAGTGCAGTGGTGTGATCTTGGCTCACTGCAAGCTCCACCTCCAGGGTTCACGCCATTCTCCTGCCTCAGCCTCCCGAGTAGCTGGGGCTACAGATGCCCCCCAACCACGCCTGGCTAATTCTTTGTATTTTTAGTACAGTCGGGGTTTCACCGATGGTCTTGATCTCCCGCCCTCGTGATCCGTCTGCCTCGGCCTCCCAAAGTGCTGGGATTACAGGCGTGAGCCACCGCGCCCGGCCTGAAACTCTCAATAATTTTTAAGAGTACAAAGTGGGTTCTGAGACCAGAAGATTTGAGAGCAGTTGGCTTAATCCCTGACCAGTGTACTGCTCAGACAGCCCCATGAAAGACCTGGTCTCCACTGAATTTCAGCTCCTAGGACAGCATCTGGCACTCTGCAAAAACATGTACAATTTGGCACTTACCAATGTGGAATCTGAGCCGCACAGAAACTGTGAGGCTTACCCCCGAGGGCTCCACCCAACACAGGGGCGGGATCACCTCGGCCAAGTACCTGGGAGATGAAGTCCTTCTCCAGCTCCTCCTTGGGCTTCTCCGGGCACCTCGAGGCCTCCTCGCACTCTCCCTGAACGCTGTAGTTCTGTGACAGGATCTCTGCGAGGTTGAACTGATGGTCTCCAGAGCCCATGGACACCACTGGGGAGAAGACAGCAGCCCACGTGAGCACCTGCCTCACCCGTCCCAACCATCCTGCCGAGACTACGGACGCCTGGGGTAGGAGGAGCCCGAGGGATGAGGCCCTCTGCACGCTGCCAGGATCAGCCTCCCACGAGGGGACCCGACAGGACACCCCACGGCGGACGCACACAGGAGCAGGGCTGCTGAGCTGCACACACAGTCCAGGATTTTTTGGGGGGCGGGGGTGTCTCTTTCTGAGAGACTGCTTGTCTTCCTGAACAGAGAAGCCTGCGAGGGTTTGGGGAGCGAGTGGACTGGAAAGAGACCGACATCTGTCTCATTAGGGCGGAAGGAGCAGCAGGACTCAGTGGAGCTGGGTTCACACCGGGCTCCACGACTCCTCACACGGGGGGACGCTGAACTCTCACCTGCACAGCTCAGTACAGCATCAAGGAGCATGCAGGGACGGCACCAATGGGGCCTCGACAACGCCAGTCCCTGATGCTCCGTCTGCAGGGCCACATACGGCAGACATGCGAGGTACACGGCCCGACAGACGGCCGCTGTCATCAGATCCAGGGTTTCCCCAAAAGAACAGGGGTGTGTCACCATTCCTCAGCATGTTTAGTCTCCAATTAGGCAAATTTTTAAGTAAACAAAGGAAACAGCTGGGGCTCAATCAATCCAGACAGGGAGCAGTGTAGCCCAAGGCTGCAAGCCTGAGGGCCTGGGAGCCCAGGGCAGGAGGCCTCTAGGGCAGCCGCACAGCCTGCATGGCTGGGCACACAGGTGTGCACCACACACAGCCCATGCACAGAACATGCAGCTGCGGGGCACAGAGGACCCTGGGCGGCAGGCACCTCGCTGGAGTGGGGGAATGACCTGGAACTGCCCGGGGGGGGCCCGGACCCTCAGTGACCACCGCATCCTTGCAGGAGCCATGTGAGGGAAAACGGGGACGGCGCTGCCTTCTTCGAGGACTGGGGTGGGGACCAGTTTGATACCGGAAAGAGATGCAGCCCTACATCTGGCCCGCAGAAGGAGCCCAGCCAGGGGAAGAAAGAACAGTCACAGAGACCCTTGCCCTACAGCGTCACCTCCTCCCCGTGGGCCCAACACAGGTGGCCAGGAGGCGGGCATGGGACCTTGATGCCCACTGGGCAAGCAGCAGCGCGGGAAGGTGCAGGGAACCCGGGGTGCTGCCTGTCGCGCCACCCCCCACCTTCTCAGCCCCGGCTCCCTCAGCAAGCCGCCCCTTCCCGACCCCCTGGCGAGGTAAAGCAGCCTCAGCTCGGTGCAGCTGCGCCTGGGGCCTCCGCTGGGGGTGCGGCCGGGGCTCCCGGCCCCTGCTAAACAACAGGACGACGGAGTCCTGACCACTCCGCCCCACAGCTCCATCTGAACGGGTGGGAGCTGGGACACTCTGGACTCTGGAAGCCAGTGTGCTGGTCCACAGCTCAGCCAGACCCAGCAGGTATTCTGTCTCTCACAGCCACAAAGGCCTCGGCGGACTTGAGCAGGGGGAGGAGGAAGGAAGGTACCTGCTGTTGTCTGCAAGCCAGGCTCCCCGGGGCACAGGCTGTGCTCGAGGCAGGAGACCACGCGAGGACTCTGCCTCCCCAGCGAGGAGGCCTGCGAAGGAAGAGAGGCAGGGTTAGCTCGGCCAGCCGAAAACCTGCTGCTGGACATCACAGTGTGGCAGCCAAGAGCAAGCGCTGGTCAGAGCCCAGTCCCCGGTGACCCAGGGAAGCGGCTTTGTCTCCACCTCTGAGGGCTGGGGGGCACTAAGGGCAGCACACGTGTGTGGCCGCCGCTCGTCCCGCCTCCCACCAAGGACCACGCACGGGGTGGAGGCGTTCTCGCCCAGGGCAGGACATGCATCATATGACACTGAAAACTGCCCTAACACAGGCCACGGTCCTGACCCATGTGGCAACCTGGACGCAGCTCAAGAACAGCATGCGCTGGGAGGGAAGCCAGACACCAACGGCCACAGCGGAGGGTCCACTGATACAAAACATCCAGAACAGGCCAATCCACAGACAGAAAGGAGCCAGGGAGAGAGCCAGTGGGAGCGTGACTGCTAACGGGGACGGGGCTTCTTCTGAGGATGACGGAATGTTTCAGAATTAGATAGAGGGGATGGTTGCGGGGCCATGAATACACTAAAAATCAATGAATTATAAACTTTAAAATGGGTATATTTTATAGTTTGTCAATCACCTCAATTTTTTTTATAAAAAGGCAAACAAAACCAATGTAAGTTACCATTATCACAATGTTCAATATCTTTCTTTTTTTTTTCTTTGAGACAGAGCCTTGCTGTCACCCAGGCTGGAATGCAGTGGCGCCAACCTCCGCCTCCCGGGTTCAAGTGATTCTCTTGTCTCAGCCTCCCGAGTAGCTGAGACTACAGGTGCCCGCCACCACGCCCAGCTAGTGTCTGTATTTTTACTAGAGACGGGGTTTCACCACGTTGCCCAGGCTGGTCTCAAACTCCTGACCTCGTGATCCACCCGCTTCGGCCTCCCAAAGCGCTGAGATGACAGGTGTGAGCCACCACAAGAAGTCACCATATCTCTCATGTACATAAACACAAAAACCCCAACAACATACTAGCAAACTGAACCCTACAGCATCTAAAGAAGATTGTAAGCCATGACCAAGCAAGATGCATCGCAGGGAGGCGAGGTCGATTTAACATCCAAAAGTCAGTTAATTAATACATCACGTCAATAAAATAAAAACCAAAACACAGGATCATCTGAACATACCCAATCCAACAAAACCCAATACACTTCATAACGAAAAATACCCAACAAACTCAGAACAGAAGGGAGCTTCTCAACCTGACAAAGAGCGTCTCGGACAAACCCACACTTATCCACTTATCATCGCCCTCAACGGTCGCAGGCTGCTTTCTCCTTCACACCATGAGCGTAACATGTACTCTCACCTCTCATGCTAAACGGAGTGCCGGAGGGGGCAGTCAGTGTAAGAACATCAAATAAAAAGAATCAAGACTGGTAAGGAAGCCGGGCACGCTGGCTCACGCCTGTAATCCCAGCACTTTGGGAGGCCCAGGCGGGCAGATCACTTGAGGTCAGGAGTTCAAGAACAGCCTGGCCAACATGGTGAAACCGTGTCTCTACTAAAAACACAAAAAAATCAGCCAGACATTGTGGCATGTGCCTCTAATCCCAGCTACTCAGGAGGCTGAGGCAGGAGAATTGCTTGAACCAGGGAGGCAGAGGTTGCAGTGAGCCAAGATGATGCCACTGTACTCCAGCCTGGGCAACAGAGCAAGACTCCATCTCAAAAAAAGAAAAAAAAAAGGCTGGGCGCGGTGGCTCACGCCTGTAATCCCAGCACTTTGGGACGCCGAGGCGGGCAGATCATGAGGTCAACAGATGGAGACCATCCCGGCCAACAAGGTGAAACCCTGTCTCTACTAAAAATATAAAAATTAGCTGGGTGCAGTGGCGAGTGCCTGTCATCACAGTTACTCGGGAGGCTGAGGCAGGAGGATCACTTGAACCCAGCAGGCAGAGGTTGCAGTGAGCCGAAATCGTGCCACTGCACTCCAGCCTGGCGATACAGCAAGACTCCGTCTCAAAAAAAAAAAAAAAAAAAAAAGGATTGGTAAGGAAGAAGTAACACAATCTCTGTGATGGTGCTGGTGACATGATCTGAAAAACTGTTCAAACTAAAGTGAGTTCAGCAAGGATGCAGTACATAAAATTAAAACATATAAATCCATTTTATTTCTATATAAAAGCAACAAATATAAAAAGAACAATGCCATTTACAATAGCATCAAGAGAAGTGTGAAATGTGTAGAATACTCTGAGTGAACAAAGCAGTGTTAGAAGGAGGATCTAAGGGAATGAAAAGGCATCCCATGTTCATGGCTGGGAAGACAACATTAAGACAGCAACGCCCCCCACTGATTGACACATTCAACACCATCTCTATCAGAACCCTAGTTGGCTTCTTTGTAGAAACCCACGAGCCGATTCCAAAAAGCAAATGGAAGCTCAAGGTACCCAAAACAGCCCAAACAATCTTGAAACAATACTTCCCGATTTCAAAATTCACCACAAAGCCACGGCAAAAACAGTGTGGTACTGCCATAAGGACAGCACAAATATCAAAGAACTAGAACTGAGAATCCAGAAATACACGCACACATTCACAGTCAACTGCATTTCAACAAAGGTATCAAAACACTTCCATGGGGAATGAACAGTCTTTAACAAACGGTACTGGGACAGTGGAATATCCACGTGCAAAAGAAAGAAGTTGGACCCCATCTCACACCATATGCAAAAATTACCTCAAAATGGATCGAAGGCCTTAAATATAAGAGCTAAAACCATACAACTTTTAGGAGAAAATATATGGATAAATATTTGCAAGCTTTTGACTGAATCTACAAATGTGGGGGAAAAAAATTGTGACCCTGGATTTGGCAATGGTTTCTTAGATAAGACACCAAAATCTCAAGTGGCCAAAAACAAACTAACAACAAAAACGGATAAACAACTTCACCAAAATTAAAAACTTTTGCGCTTCAAAGGACGCTATCAAGATAGTGAAAGGACAACTCAGAGAATAGGAGAAAATACCTGAAAAATCATCTATCTGATAAGGAACTTGTTCTCAGAATATATAAAAAACTTTTACAACTCAATAAGGAAAAGATAATCCCATTGAAAAATGGGCAAAGGATCTGAACAGATATTTCTCCAAAGAGAACACACAAATGGCCAATAAGCACAGGAAAAGATGCTCAATGTAAATCAGGGAAAAGCAAGCAAAATCCACACTGTGATACCACTTCCTAATCAGAGAATAACTGTGCTCAAAAAGACAGATAATAACAAGTGTTGGCAAGAATGTGGACAAACTGGAACTCTCCTGTGCCCT